>NC_137798.1:28242573-28444398 GCF_963383645.1 Muscardinus avellanarius
AAAACATATTTATTGTTCAGGAATACAAAGGGGTTTGAGATAAGTAAAGCAAGTCAGAAAATACAATACAATCAGAACTCAGTGCAAATAGTTAAAAGAGAATGAAAGAGCAAAAGAAAAGTTGCTTAAAGCAACAGAATATGAATTAAAGTAGCAATAAATGTGTCAGGATTGCTGAAGGAAAATGAGGATAAATACTTTGGAAGTTATGAAACATGGACAAAAAGAAGCTAAAGGGGAATGCAGAGTAGAATGTCCTAAAACTAGTTTATCAGAGTGTTATATATCATCGGTATTCTCACACAAGGTGAGAAACATCATGACAGCCATAAATAAATATGTGAGAATTCTTAAGATTTTATGATGATCATGGTTTCACTGTTCAAATATATGAAACGAATCACCAGTTATGTATAACATAGTTCTGGATATAATTTAGGAAAAGTGGAGTCAAGTACTACATATAGAAAAAAGCAATAACAAATCCTGTAGGGCAAATGACACCCAGTGATAGAGAGCCCTCAGGCACTGCAATGCGCGGCATGTTACTGAGTTCAAAAAAACAAAACAACTAAACTCATGTAAAGTTTAGATACACTTGTTAAACTCAGTGTTGTTGTTAAACAACACTGTGTATGTTTTGCATAGACTTAGGTTTGTATGTATGTATGTATATATGTATGTATATAATATGTTTTATAGATATTTACATTCATCTCAGTGAGACCACATATTTTCTGGTAATTCTTTTATTCCTTATTCCCTATCCTATTAGATCTAGCCTCAGGTTTTCCAGATTTTCTTATGTAAAATCTGAGTAACTTCATTTTGTTTTTTTCGCCATTTTGTAACTATGGAGTTGATTGTGGGAGGATTGGGACATGTCATTCTTGTTGTCTAGTTAACCACAACATTCTGGCTGAACTCAGTAATCACTATATATGGTCGCAGCTGTGTGTTCCCACCCTCGCCCCCTGTTAACAGCTAATTGGCTTCTGTTCTTGACTTGTTTGCAATAGCTTGTGTATTGGGTTAATCTGATTGGTTCTGTTGTTATAAAAGGTTACTGTTGGCTGGCCTTAGTGCGCCTCTCCAGTCAGATTTCTAGACTGAGGGTTTTGCTGCTGGCCAGCTAATAAAGGCTTCAATTGGCACATTCCCGTGGACTCTTGAGTCTTTCATTCTTGCTAAACCTGCATACCACACTTGGAGCCCCCAGAGAGATTTTTGAGAGAAGTTCAGAGTTCTCAGCAAGAACCAGATTTTGCCTCCTTTTCATGGTCCTTTGGGCTGGCTGGGAAGGTAGAGGGGAGCTCCTGAGATGACATTCCTCAGCCTCACTCTCCAATGCCACCCTGAACACACGATCAGATGCCCTCTGGTGAAGCCGCCTGGATGTCTGGTAGGTTGCGACCATCTGGAGAGTCCAGACAGGCTGGATGCAGCCGCTCACTCTGAGACAAGGCATCCTCCCATCCCCCTGTCAGGTTTTAGGGCTGCAAAGAAGGTAGAGGGAAACTCCTGAGATGATGTTCCTCAGCCTCACTCTCTAACGCTGTTTTGGCTTAATCTTTGTCTCTGTCCTGCTTTGGTTGGCTTTGTGCGTGTGGGCTGGCTGAGGGGGTGGAGGGGAGCTCCTGAGATGATGTTCCTCAGCCTCACTCTCCAACACTACCCAAATCCAAATGGATCCCTCTCAGACCCTGGATGATGATTCGGAGGAGGAGAGCTGAACAAACTCCCCTTCCGGGGCGGCTGCTGGGAGGTTTCTTCCAGCCCCCGGAGGAGAGCATTCGGCGTCCTGCCTCCCTCACCCGTCTAACATTGGCAGAAGGTCTGGTACCCTCTGGATTTATCTAGTGAGTCAACTCATTTGGGGGGATTAAGGCTGATTGGACGCAGTCAGTAACCTTGGTCTCCAGAGGCTCAGGAGATGTCCCCAGCCTATGCTTGGGCTCCCGGGGATCTGGTCTCTGTTTAGCTATTTCTCTGTTTAGCTGTTTCTCTGTTGCATTTGGTTCTGTTTAATCTGTCTTGTTTGTTTGGTGTGCATATATTTAAAACCTAGCAGGCCTGTGTTGTGCTCAGTTGGCAGGTACATGCCTGCTTTAGAGTTTGGGGCACGTGCTGTCCACCAGTGTTTGGTGAGTTTTTAATATTGGGTTTTATATTTGTATGTGAGCTGACCAATAAGATTTTTTTTATTCAAAGAAGAGCTGGTTTACATCTGTTTGGACTACCAGAACTAGGCCAGGTTATAAAATGGGTCAATTTTCAGAAAACCCTGATGACCACCCTACTGCCAACTCTGCCCCACTGGAGAATGTCTTCCCAAGTGCCCAGCCCAATTGGGACCCCAATGAGGATAAAGGTAAGGAGTCTCTAGACCGGCACCACCAGAGTCTCTTGCAAGGAGTCCAGGCAGCCACCCATAAACCCACAAGTTTGTCTAGGGTGCGTGAAACTGTCCAAGGCCCTGCAGAAGCACACAGTACTCTCTTGGAGCGCCTTCTGGAGGCCTACTGCCTTTACGCTCCCATAGACCCTGAGGCCTGAAAATGGGCGGGCCATAAACCTGGCTTTTGTTCCTCAGTTGACCCCAGATATTAGAAAAAAGATACAGAAACCAGAAGGATTTGAGGGAAAGATACAGTCGAATTAGTCTAGCAATTCCATTATTCTACTCACTTGGGAGAAACTAAGCTTTACGAACTCTTAAAAAAAAGTACTATTACATTAGCAAGCTGCAATAGCTTATCAGAGACACTGTATCGAGATGCTTGATCTGTGTTCAAATGAATTTCTGGCACCATGAGACCACCCCTGAACTCCATCGGTTGAGAGGTACTTATCTGGGACAACATTGAGAGGTGGACTTCAGAGGTAACTCCCAGCAAATATTAGTACAGGTATCTCCTCGTTTTTGTTGACACCTACTCAGGATAGGTAGAAGCCTTTCCCACCAGGACTGAGACTGCCAGGTAGTAGTAAAAAAGTTAGACTTAGAAATCATTCTAGATTTGGCATGTCCTTTACCATAGGGTCCACATGGCCAAAATTACAAAAGACTTATCTAACTTATTTAAAAGACTGGAAACTCCACTGTGCTTACAGACCCCAGAGTTCAGGGCAAGTAGAAAGGTCATTAAACCGATTCTGGAGACTGGTGGTAGTTGGGTAGAGCTCCTCCCCTTTGCCCTCTTCTGGGTATGGTGTACTTCTTATGTAAAGGGAATCGCCCCTTTTGAAATCCTATTTGGACATCCGCTACTGATCCTGCCTATAAATGTTAAACTGCCTTCCTCATCTTTGGAGCTATGGTGGGCTGATCCCTGGATGGCGGTCCTTGTCAAGCCCATCTCTGTTAAGGAAAATCAGCCTAGATACACTGGACACACATAAAGCCAGCACCAGAACAACATCCTGCAAAAATAAATAAAATAAAAAAACAATATGGAAGGTTTCCCGACAATCACACTCACTAAAATTCAGACTTTTAAGATCTTGATTGTAATAGATTCTCAAGCCCAACTAGATTCTGGTGCCAAGGTAGTTTTGCAAAATAGAAAGGGGTTTGAGCCTTCCTACTGCTGAGAAAGGTGGGGTTTTATTCTTGGCAGAGGAATGTTGCTTTTGTGTCGTGGATCTGGTTTGGACAGTTACAAGATAAAAAGGAAAAGTCAGCTAGGTATTACAGGGTTACATAAGTGAGTCCCATACCTTTTGCCTTTGGGGGGCCCTGTGCTAATAATCTGCCTAATTGTGCTTATAGGGCCTCGTCTCATCAATTGCCTCACTGGGTGCATAAAAAAGTACGGGAAGTTAATGGTACTCCGAACTCTATTTGGCCATCATGGAGGACCAGGATATGGAATGAACCAAAGATTTGCTTTATCAGTAACAAAAACCAGTGGGAAATGTAAAACCTGAGTAACTTTTGTTTTCTCCACCATTTTCTAACTATAGATTTGATTGTGCGAGGATTGGGACACGGTTCTTGTTGTCTAGCTAACTGCAACATTCTGGTTGAACTCAATCACCATACATGGTTTGCAGCTGTGTGTTCTCACCCCAGCCCCTTGTTAATGGCTAATTGGTGTCTGTACTTGACTTGTTTGCAATAGCTCGCGTGGTGATTGGGTTAATCTGATTGGTTCTGTTATAAGAGGTCACTGTTACCTAGCCTCAGTGAACCTCTCCAGGTTTCTAGACTGAGGGTCCTGCCACTGGCCAGCTAAAAAAGGCTTCAACTGGCACATTCACTTGGACTGTTGAGTCTCTCATTTCTCACTAAACCTGCATACAACACTTACAGAAAAGCGCTCTATATTTACAACTTAATCTTCATTTGGGCAATTTCATCGCAGGATTCCTGTTGACCCAGAACATTACCATTTCCTTTCTTTCACAAAACTGTGCTCTCTCATGATGCAATCAGTTTAGTACAAAGGACACTGTACAGCAGTCCTACAGAACGCTTTACTAGGCATTCTGCAGGTTCCTTGTTGAGCACATAATTTACACATTATCTCATGATTTTTATAAAGTGCTGTAAGAATTTTTTCTTAAAACTTAAAATGAGGACCTTTGTATCCATATTTGTTTTTTGACAAAGTAATTGCCAAGGTATTGTCTTTCTTTACAGTGCAGAGCCAATGACAACTATATAATGGCTAATTGTATACATTTTAACTTCATATATAATCCAAACTTGTTTCTCCCCTTTTTAATTTTCTTGATCTTTGTACTTTATAATGTTGTAGACTTTGTTGCCCCATTAGCCTCTTTCAAAGACATCTGGAATCCTGAGCAGATTCAATAAGATGAATAAATGAATGAACGAGGTGGAGAGGAAATTTATGTTGTAAGGTAAACTTACATTATACTTAGGTATAGATATAAAAATCCTAAATTACTTCATATTTTACCATGTTATGAGTAAGATCTGCTGGACTCAGAATTTAAGTCTAGCTGAGCATGGTACACACGTCTATAATCCCAGTACTTGGAAGGCTGAGACAGGAAGATCACAAGTTTGAGGTCAAGTTCAGTAACTTAGCAAGATCCTGTTTCAAAATAAAAATAGGTGAGTGTGTAGCTCAGAGGTAGAATGCCCGTGGGTTCTATCCCCAACATACACAAGTAAAATTCTGGGCTTTTTCTAAGTCTAACAAGGTGCCAGCCAGACAGGAAGTTTAGCTGTATTGACCCCAGTAAACTGACAGAGGAAAAAGGAAGATGGAAACAAAACAAGGAATTTAGATGCCATAATTTTTGTCTTTTTCTTTCTCTCCTAAGGACAGACACTCCTGGGTAAAAATTCTTAAATACAGCGCCTCACTGCTCTCAGGGGGTGGAAGGACAAGGTAGCTTTCTGAGGCCTTTTTGCAAGGGTACTGTACTAATCATACACATGATCTAATCACCTCCCCAGTTCCCCACTGCCCATCACACATGATTAGATTTCAACATATGAATTCCAAGGAGCACAAACCTTCAGACTATAGCATTTCTGCCTGTCTTATAAAATCCACACCCATCCTTCTACACCCATCTTGACCCTCTATGACCACTACGGTTCATAATAATGCATTTGGCCTGCCAACCTCAGATATGGCTCCTCACTGCTGCCATTTTGGAGGTGCAGTTTTCATGCATAGGGGGCAAGCAATCTGTGCACATTCAGTGTGACCAAAGGCCATCTTAAGAGATGCCTGTGAGGGCTCAGTAATCCGATGGGAGATTCGCTTTCTTTGTGCGGCTGCCCTGCTTCTCTCCTCTTGTGCAATTTACTGAAATCAAGTACCTCAGAGCTTCCTCTCAGATAAATCTGTGGGAAATAAGGACAGAAAGCAAACTACTTCAAGCCTTCCAAACTTGAGGCGACATTTTCTTTCATCGTAGAAGCAGAAATCTCTAAAGGACAGTGGCAGCTACTGCAGGGAGTCAGGTAGATCCCCAAATACAAAGTGGGCATCTTTGGTTTTACCTGCACCCCCACTCCCACAAGGAACCCTGTTCCTGAGACATTCATAGAGATGAGGAAGGAATACCATCGCCTCGGATCCTAGGATTGAATGACGTAGAAACCAGAACTGGAAAATTTGAGTGAAACTCATATTTGGTATCTGAAACTATCCTGTCTCTAGGATTAAGCAACTTCTTTTCTTTTCTTCTTTACTGTACATCTCATTTAGAGGGACTTACATACCTAAATGGATCCTCATTAACCTATCAAAAGGGGAAACAGTAGTGGAGATTGAAATTTAATTTCTTTTAATCTCATATCCTCATGTTTGTGCAAGGGAGTAGTGATCCAAAGAAGTCTCTCCCTGGCCGTACTTGGAATGGTGCGGGGTACCCAGGAGGATTCTCTTCTAGCCCTGTGACTCTACCTTCTTACAGCTCTGATGTCCACACCAAACATCGAGCAGATTACGCTAAAGATTAAGCTCAGGTTTGTGAACATCATCCTTGCCCAGAAGGAAATTCATACAATATTATACTATAACATATCCTAGAAAAGCACTAATGCAAGCTAATGATGAAACAGAATAAAAGACCAAAAATTTGTCATCTAGAGGTATTTGTAAGAGTCTAATAAATAAGCAGGCATGAGCTAATCTGGTCTTACTGGTGCCCCAAATTAGTTTTTCTGCCCAGTTGTCCAGGACAAAATGTCTAGTTCCTGCTTATATGCCTGCATTAATCTCTCCCTCTCCCTCCCTCCCTCTCCCTCCCACTCTCCCTCTCCCTCTCCCTCTCCCTCTCCCTCCTCCTCTCCCTCTCCCTCCTCCTCTCCCTCTCTCCCTCTCTCCCCCACCCTCTCTCTCTTTGCCTTATCTCTTTGACTGCTGCATTCTCTAATACCAGGAATCAGCATTTTCCACTGAACACAGCAAAGTTTAACACTTTTTGACCAGAGAAAACACTTTCTGCTTATCAAAGGGAATGAACAGATAACCCAGTGGGTATCTAACACAGACACCTCTCTGTAGTGGCTCAGAATTATGCTGTCTTATCAGTCCTTGCTCTGAGTTTTGCTATCTGATCATTTCTTGTACATAACATCCACGAATTCAGAAAGGTGAGAAATGTCAGATCTATAGGTCTCTGGCTCCATCTTGCTTCATCTGAATTCACATCTAAGGGGAAACACTTGAGAAGCTGCATGAATTTTATTAGGATTTATATTTCCTACCAAGGACTGTGGGAGACAAAAATGTAGGGAGTGGTTAGGGGGTTAAAGATAAACTTACACAGCCCGGCCATGGTGGCGCACGCTTGTAATCCCAGCACTTGGGAGGCTGAGACAGGAGGATCGCACAGGTTCAAAGCCAGCCTCAGCTGAGTGAGGCTCTCAGCAACTCAGTGAGACCCTGTTTCCAAATAAAGTATCAAATAGGGCTGGAAGTATAGCCCAGAGGTAGAAAAGCCCCTGGGTTCCACTCCTAGTACTACAAAACAAACAAACATATACAATAGTCCCCTCTTGTCCATGGGGAATATGTTCCAAGACCCCTAGTGGGTTTCAAAACCACAGATAATACCAAGTCCTGTATCTACTATGATCTTCCCTATACATACACAAGGTAAAGTTTAATTCATACATTGGGCATCATAAGGGATTAACAATAACTGATAATAGAATAATTATAATAATTGACTAATAAAAATATTTACAATTTCTGGTTTGCTTATTTTTAGAATATGCTATTTAATGTTTTGAGACTTTGAGAAGCAAAGTCACAGGTAAAGGGGACACTACACTGACATAATTGCTGCATTATCATCTGAGTGTGTTCATGAGTGTAGGCCACCCAGTGCAGTAGAGCAAGGGCAGTCAGACACTGGAAAGCTACAACACCTTCGCGCACTTTTAAGATGACTTCTAAAATATTTTGTCATTAGTTGAAATTTTTAAGTAGCTGCCAAGGTTGTTAATTCCACTGTAATATAAATATTGGTATTTTCTAAAAAATACTCTATGTGTTTTATTATATATAGTTTTTTTTGGGGGGGGTTGGTGGTACTGGAGGTGGAACCCAGAGGCTTTCTACCTCTGGGCTATATTCCCAGACCTACTTTATATTTTATTTGGAAACAGGGTCTCACTAAGTTGCTGAGAGCCTCACTAAGTAGCTGAGGCTGGCTTCGAACCTCTGTGATCCTCCTGTCTCAGTCTCCCAAGCGTGGGGATTACAAGCGTGCGCCACCAACACCCGGCTTATATATAGTTTTAAAGAGAGCCAATAAATCTTAATACCAAAGTGCCTTAATGTCTATCAACATCAGATTAAAATGTATAAACAAGCCTTTTGTTAACAGTTAAAGACTTCATAGTGCTCTTTTCTCTCCTTGAAATCAAGTTTTCATTCAACTTTTACATAACATTTTTTGGGGGGGTGGTAATGGGGTTCCTGGAAGCCCTTCTACCTCCAGGCTACACTCCCAGACCTATTTTTTATTTTTGAAAACAGGGTCTCTTAAGCCAGCGTGGCTGACTTCAAACCTGTGCGATCCTCCTGTCTCCACTTCCCAAGTGAGGGGATTACAAGCGTGCGCCACCACGCCCGGCAACATAACATTTTTTTTAATGGTACTGGGGATGAAATTCAGGGACATTCTACCTCTGAACTATAGCCCCAGCCCTATTTTTATTCTCTATTTTGAAACAGGGTCTCACTAACTTGTGGAGCGCCTGACAAGTTGCTGAGGCTGGCCTCGAACCTGAGATCCTTCTGTCTCAGCCTCCCAAGTACTGGGATTACAAGAGTGCTTCACCATGCCCAGCTTAGAACTTACTTTTATATTTTCCTTCTGTTTTTTATCACCCAAAATGTCTGCACCAAGACATGTATACAATTTAAATTGTTTTGATTTCTCCTCACTTTATTACTATTAATTTTTAATAATTATTTTTCAGCCAGGTGTGGTGATGTATGCTTGTAATCTAAGTACTTAGGAGACTGAAACAGGAGGATCACAGGTTCAAAGTCAGCCTTAGCAACTTAGTGAGACACTGGTTCAAAATAAGAAATAAAATCAGGTTGAGAGTATAACTTGGAGGTAGAATGCCTCTAGGTTCCATCCCCAGTGCCAAAAAAAGAATTATTTTTCTAAATTGTTACAAATAAAATTATTAATGTTCTTTGATCAAAATACCAATATATGCTTTAATAAAAAACTTTCATATGAAAAGCAAATTTTTTTGAAAATGCATTTTTATTAAAATTTTTAGGATCAGATTTATGATGCTTTAATGAAAAGAGGCCTCCCTGACACTAATAAATTGTTCCTTTGTTTTATGTCTCAGAAATTTAAACCAGAAGACAATAATGCAAAGAAAGAAAACTTCCTTCTTTTATAAAGTTGGACAGGGGCAATTGTGAAATGAGAGATACAAGAAATAGAAACCACAGTCAAGTTCTTAGATCATTTTTAGGAAAGTTACAAATGAAAGCTAGAGATCTGGAAATTTATTTCTTTAAAATACATATGAAGCCGGGCGTGGTGGTGCACGCTTGTAATCCCAGCATTCGGGAGGCTGAGACCAGAGGATCGCGGTTCGCGGACAGCCTCAGCTACTTAGTGAGGCCCTTCGCAACTCAGTGAGACGCTGTTTCAAAATAAAGAATAAAAATTTGGGCAGGGGGTGTAGCTCGGAGGTCAAATGCCTCTGGGTTCCACTCCCAGACCTGCCACAACAACAACAACAAAAATACATATGTATTTGGGGGCTGGGCATGGTGGTGTATGCCTGTAATTCCAGTACTTGAGAGGCTGAGATAGGATTATAGGGTCCAGGACAGTCTCAGCAAATAGTGAGACTCTCATCAACCTAAGAAGACCCTGTTTTTTGTGGTTTTTTGTTTGTTTGGGTTTTTGTTTATGTTTTTATTTTTTGCAGCACCAAGGATAGAACCCAGGGGTATTGCACCTCTGAGCTACACCCCCAGCCCTATTTTTCTTTCTTTTTTTGTGTGTGTGTTTTTTGTTTTTGTTTTTGAGACAGGGTCTCAGAGTTGTGAAGGGCATTGCTAAGTAGCTGAGGCTGTCCAGGAACCGCAATCCTCCAGTCTCCACCTCATGAATACTGGGATTACAAGGGCGCCACCACACTTGGCAGAAGACCCCATTTTGAAGAATAAAAATAAAATAGGGCTGGGGTAGCTCAGAGGTAGAATGTCCCTGGGTTCAATCCCCAGTACTACAAAAGAAGAAAGAAGGAAGGAAGGAAGGAAGGAAGGAAGGAAGGAAGGAAGGAAGGAAGGAAGGAAGGAAGGAAGGAGAAAAAGAAAGACTTTTTGTTTGTTTAAATATCACTGCTTAACTAGTTCAGCCCCTATGGAGATCAGTGTGGAGATTCCTCACAAACCTAGAAATGGATCTACCATATGATCCAGCTATATCACTCCTGGGTATCTTTTCAAAGGGGCCTAAATCAGAGAACTACAGTAATAAATGCATACCCATGTTCATAACAGCACAATTCACAATAGCCAAATTATGGAACCAATAGGTATCCATCAACAGATGAATGGATTAAAAAATTATAGGAAATACAGTGGAATTCTACTCAGTAATAAAGAACAGAATTAGGTCACTTGCAAGAAATGGAAGAACCTGGAAAATATGAAGTGAGATTAACCAGTCACAGAAAGTGAAGAGTCATATGTTTTCTCTAATTTGTGCAAGCTAGGGAGTAATTGGGATGCCAGAGGGATTCCAGGTAATGGAGGAGAAACCTCAGTGGAGCCAGGGAGGTGGTCTAAGAGAAGAGAAGGGGGAAGACTGAGGTCCATCAATGGAAATATACCATTGACGGTGTATACATAAGTAAATATACCAACGTCAATCTTAGCATTCTGTATTGGGAAGGGGAGAAATGGGGAGGTGGGGGCACCAAGTTCTGTGTGCTTGTATGTCACTGTCAACATGATTTACATTATGATGTGAGACTACACTGCACTCGAAAAGCACATTATAAAAATATAAACACAGTGAATAAAAAAGTCACTGCTTAAACTGCTCTAAGTAGTCAATGCTATGGACACATTCTCAGCCTACTGTCAGTAAGTGAGGTTGGAGGAAGATTTGCAGGAAATTTGAAGGAAAGAAACTTGAGTTTAATTAAACCTAATGAATGTCCTAAAACCTGTTTGGCATTTCTGGCTTGAAAGAATAGCTGCTGATGAGTTAGAAAATTCTGGGAGACTGAGTTATTGCATTACATAAAGTCATTTGAACATGCATCTTTATCTCAGAAAAAGCGAGTCTGAAATGCCATGGCCATTCATTAATAACATTGTGAAAGAAAAGTTATCCCAATCTTGGCAAAAAGAAAAATGCTGATTACTAGCCCTTTTTTGCTCTAGCACGCAAAAGCATTTTCAAGTCAGCACTCACCTGATGTTCTTGAGGGAAGTAACCGTTGTCGCGGCTTATTTACCTAGCAATCCATAATGGAGAAATAGTGCAGGTGGCTTACACTCCTGGAATGTGAGGTTAACCTACAGAAATGAAAGAGGTGTTCTGAGTTCATAGCCTGGAAGAGAAATTAACCCCAGATTGTAGTGTCAATCCTAACAATATTTTATTTTGCTCTCTATACATTTATAACTTTTTTTTCCTATACACACTTGTAGAATCAGTGCCTTTTATTAGTGGTTCTCTCACTAAGGGCTTTAGTGAAAATTGAGCACCGGCTCACTCCCTGTTTGTATTGGAATATTAGTTCTTAGCACATTTAAGACCATTCTGGCACTGAATCAGATAATTACTTCCTAATTCTTAAGCTATAAAATCCTGGTTCCATATATAACTAGTTTGGGAGGGATAAAAGGCAGCTGGCCATTATTTATTTAATTTAATTATCATGACATTTAAAGGTTTTCTTGTCAGAAAAAATCTAATGGGCCAGATGTCTTGAAACCATCCTGATTATTTTTAATAGTCTAAATTTAGCCACGAAAGCAAACGAGAGTAGGTGATTAATTTACAGCAACTATTTCAAATCCCAAGGACTGCATTATACCTTTTTTTGCAACCACCTGGCACATTTTGGCTTTGAACAGCAGCTTCACAAAAACATGATCAGTGGACATGGAGGTCTTGCATGAAGCAAATTTCCTCTGTTCTGTATCTTTGTGAAAGGGTTCAGATTTTTAGCCCAGAGCTATTACTAGAGGTGGAGAGAACCTACCAAATATTATCATGAAGTTGTCTCTTGCTTGAAATAATTTTGCTAAATTTATCTTACACAAAAGTTTGTCCTGACTCATTTAAGGGATGCTACTTGTCAATTCAAGAACATGAATTTTCCTTCTTAAAATTTTCTACATTTTCCTCCTTCCTTCCCAACCACTCCCACCTTCCCCTCTCCTGAAGGATGCACCACATCCACCAGTTTTCTTAAATTCTGGGGCTTCTAATTCTTCTTCTGTGCTACACGTAGATTCTGGAGAATCTCATTGATTCTTAAGCCTCAAACACTGCTTAAGTGCTCTGGATCAACAACAAATCTGTATCTCTAGCAAGAACCTCCTCAGCACAGACCCGCCTGGACCCTTCAATCTCAAAATGCTCAAAATTGGGCTCATCATCACACCGCCCCCACAGACCTTCTTCCTCCAGCATCTTCATCTCATTAAAGGCAAAAAAAATAATTGTCTCCTCCAAGGCATTTTCCTCATTCTAGTCCAAGATACCACTAAAAATACAAATTTGTTGTTTGTTCTCTTGCTTAAAACTCATCAGCGACTTCCCATTTCCCATTCATTGTCAAAGCATCTGGAGCCATCTTGGCTTCAGCTCACTTTCCTGCTCACATCTCCCAAGTCTCCTTTACATCCTATTGAACGGTGCTCCTCCCATCTCCTGCACATCCTTCCAGGTTCTCTCTCCATCCTCCCTCTCTGCTGTGTGCCCCAGATGTCCAACCTGCAGGGACTACATTGATGAGTCAACTTGCTTCCTGGTTTTCAGTTGGTTTGAACCCCAGAGGAGCAGCTGCAGAGATCAGAGGGAAGAAGGTGTGTGTAAGGTCAGGGTGTGCACTCCCCCAGCTTCCGCCCGCTAGGACTGACACAGGCTCACACTGACCCACACTCACAAGGCTGGCTTCCTAAGGAGAACTTTCCAAACAGCTCTGAAATCTCCAGGTTCCAGTAATTACTCTCTCTCCCCCACTCAAAGCCAGAATGATGACAGTCCCTGCACAGTACTATTCCCTGCACCCTGTTTATACTTGTATGTTTTTATAGCTGATGCTATGTTCTCAAATTGCACAAGTGTGGATGACACAGGTTTCCTGCCAGAACTCCAGCGCTGCGTGTTTTCAGATCCAAATGCATGCCAAATTCGGCTGAAATGCTATTTCTTCAAGGAGGCCTTGCCTGGGCCACTACATTCGGGAAACTGCCTGCTGAACGCACCTTGGAACCTCTAAATCGCCTGTCACAGCATCTTTCACACTTGGTGGCAAGCACTGAATGAGTGCTGATGCCGCCCCAGCAAGGCAGCCACTCTGTGGCACCCGGGACTGAGCCATCCTGATCATTGTCCTCACCTAAGACCCAACCCAGCATCTGGAACATAATGGATTCTCAATAGTCACTTGTCAAATTGTCAAATGCACAAGTGAATGGATTTAATGGATGAATGGTCAGGCCTTCTTGCATTCCATAAACAGAAAAACAAAGCAAAAATTGTTGGATTTGACAAATGTTAAATTATGGGACAATTCGATATTTCTCAGCAAGAGAAAAAGAGAAAAATGAGAAATAACTTTTTTAAAAGATGTGGCTATAGAACATTTACCAAAAAACCAAGCTTTCATATGACTCAAAGAAATAATAAAGATTCATACAAGCCACATTCTCTTAACACAGTGCAATAAAGCTAGAAATTAATAATTCAAAGATGGCCAATAAATGACTGGAAAGGGAATTAACCACTTATAATATCTGAAATAATTTCCAGGTCAAAGAACTAAGAGTTAAAATTGCAGGCCATTAAAAATTAACACTAATGATAGCATTCCATATAAAAATCTACAGATTTGTCCAAAGCAAAGCAATATTCATAAGAAAATACGTAGTTTTGCATACACAGGAAACTTTAATAATAAAAGTGTGAATTTAAAAGCAAAAACAAAAATTAGAATTTATAAAGTCATGTATTCTAGAAAACCTGTTTTACAAAGAGAGGGAAAACACACAACATTAAGAATGAGAAAGGTAATATAATTGCAGATAAAAATAATTTTTAAAACATCAGGTAATTGAGTAAATAGATGTTGATGAAAAAGATTTTAAGAAATCTGTAATTTTTATTTAAACACTTGGGTTTTCTAAAAATGTATATTACTTCATAATTCCAAAGTCAGTATCAAATTTTAAAAAGAATCTTGAATTCTGCCTCTTCTTCCTTCCCCACCTATCAGTACACAAATATACCAACTACTACAGCACAACTCTTCGATGTCTCATCTTTAAATTACAAATATCTTCCACCCCCAAGCATTGTGTTAGACCCTGAGCCAAGCATTGTGTTAGACCCTGGGAAATAAAGTTACTAGGTGAAATCCCCACCTTCAATGAGCTCACAATCTAGGAGAGAAACAGATGTGCAAACTGGGGGCAACGCAGAGGGGCACCCGTGAAGATGCAGGTAACAGTGGCTGTTCTGTTGAGCTTCTAGACTCTGTGTCAGTCTTTCCACTCATCTGAGATGCTGTCCTCTACCTCTGACTCTTACCTGGGCATTTTCTCTTAATGCCTCACCATCCTCTCAATTTTGAAAATGCTTTGCCTACTCTCTTCAGAGTTTCCAACTTCCCAGTTCCTGTAAGTGGCACCGTGTCCTTTCTTTATTCGAGCTTGAAACTTGAGTTGAGAGTCGGGCGCCAGTTCCTGGCTGTTTGTCCTCTACTGCGCTTTTGGACTCATCCCTTGTTTAGAATCCCTTACTACCACCGTATTTAAGTCCTTGCTTCCTCCCACCAAGCTAAGGAAGTGCCCTCCTCTTTCTTCTCCCTCACCGACATCTGTTCTTGCCCTCCTCCTCCAGCACCAACTCCCAGCCATGCTGTGTACAAGTACCACACCTTTTTAAAAATATCCTTTCATCGTATCGCTCCACTATCCCATATCCCACAACAGTTTCTGTTTTCTCATGAATGTAAGCCTTTTTGATGGCTTTCAGAGACCTCTCTAATCCACTCCTCATTTCACCAATCCAGCCTGATTCCTTCCCAGAGGCAATTTCCCAGCCTGCATTTTCTGTTAGACCATTCTTAACACTTTCTCAAAAACACATTATCCTCACTCCTATCTTCCTTTCTAAAATGGCCTTTATATCTTCCTATCTATCTATCTAAACATTATGTATTCTTCAGGTGTAAGTGCCTCCAAAGAGACTTACTAAATTCCTACGGCCTTTCATAATTCCCCTGAATTCACACACAACCTGTTTTTTTTTTTAAAGGCAAACCAATGTTTTCCTGTCTTGCAATGTTAACTTTGCTCTATGCATTATTTTTATTATTTTATCTTCCTAACATACAACTCCATTAAGATCAAGATTGGATCTCAAAAAATTATTTAATAATTTTATTCCATCATTTATCCCATTACTTGATACGTGGTGGGCACTTGGCACTTACTTTTGACCATAATGTCTTATTTCACCTCATGTCTTTCATTTTCTCAAGTATTCTTGAGAAAAATCGGTGCTGCGGTATTTTATCTTTTATAAAGAGTTTGTGTAGGAAAGGGGATTTCTACAGGCCCTTGCTTGAGACCATAGATAATTGAATTTAGGATTTATTTATTTATTCATTTATTTGGAGTACTAGGGATTGAACCCAGAGGCATTCTGCCTCTGAGCTACACCCCCAGCCCTTTTTATTTTTTTTATTTTGAAGCAGGGTCTTGTTAAATTGCTTAGGGTCTCACTACATTGGTGAGACTGGCCTCAAACCTGCCTACCCTCCCAAATACTGGGGTTGCGGGAATATACCACCATGCCTGGCTGCATTTAAGATTTAAAAGGTAGAGAAATTATAAGTAAGAAGCTGTATGACATTAATGTTAGTAATCACAATAAATGAAAAATTTCTGCCTGTGACCTGTAGTCCCCAAATCTTAGACAGGGATTTGGAGAGGGGGGGGGGGATTGGCATTTGCCCAGTGATTAGCTGGATGACTTGAATCCCAGTTCCACCCCTTACCAGCTGTGTGATCTTAAGCTTATTAATTAACCTCTGTAGGCCCTAGTTTTCTCTTCCATAAAATACAGACATCAAGAGAATGTAATGAGTTTATTCATCCACTTAGCATAATGTTCAGCAGATAGTAGAGCATATCAGCTATTATTAAATTTTGATTTTTCTTCCACAACTTTGTATAAGAGTTATTTGAAGAACTGAAGAAACTTCTCCAACAGTCAACATGGCACAGAAAAGGTGCGCCGCATGCAGGAGGGCAAACGCTTCATAAACTAATTCAGTTCATCAGACGTGGTGACTCACGTTTAGAGGACCTAGAAAATGAAAGCCTTCACACCTTACCCCCATCAAATCCACAGAGTTCAAACAACACTGTAGTGGTGGTCAGCTACTATTTCTTCACATTAGAATAGCAACTCACTTGTGATAAAAGTAACTTCTAACTATGTGGTATGAATGGGAACTGCCAAATTACTCTGGACGGGCTGTGCACGACCCCCAGGCGGATGCCTGCCCCGGCTGAGCCACTCACATCACATAGACACCACTCTAGTCACAAACTGGCCCTTGGAAGGAAACCTGACTCAGACAGAGGTGATCAGATTCTTGCCCCAGAATTTTAAAATCTGAGATTAGAAAGAAGGAGCTTCAGTATCTCTTTGGTGGGTACACCACACCATGAGATGAACCCCATCCAGGAAATATTTCTAATCAATCACATCTGCTCTGTGAGGGGATCTGCACTGAGTATATGAAGCTAATACATGGATCAAAGTGGATGGAACAGAGCGTCCTTGCAGGGCTCAGTTCCTTGGCACCCAGGTGCTGGAAACCTAGATGCCCTTCTGCACTGCCCAAGCTTCTAGGAATCGGTGCATTTGTCGTCTTGCCTAAATCTATATAATCGCGGTTTATGTAACTTTAAAATGTCCTAAAAATCAATAATATTCTGAAAAAATATTTTAAGAAATTCAAGCGAATACCCGTCTGACTTACAAGAAGCAAATTTCACCTGTATAAAATTCTATGAAAATTGCTTTCTCAGTAATTTCTCCAAGTATCCTGAAGAGGGCACTGTGTGTCCATTCACAACTTCTGTTTTTTTGGGTTGTTTTTTTTTTTTTTTTTTTTTTTTTTTTTTTTTTTTTTTCCCCAGTGAAAGGGAGGAACTGGGCGAATTGCATGCGGTGATTGTAATTGGTTGGAACATCTGTTGAAATTGTGTTTCTGTAGAGAAAGGAAAAACTATTTTCAGAGAGTCCTGGCCAGCTCTTTCAAAGGCTCCTCGATTTGAGTCTTCCGTGAACTGGACCAAAAGAAATGAAGACGCTATTAGCAGGGATGCTGTGGCTTTGACTGGGCTGAGTTGAGGGTTTACTCCACTCAGAGGGTGAGAGGGTAGAGGAACTGTCCACACAACGTTCAGGTGGTGACAAGCTTTGGCGCGCTTCATCCGGGCTTCCTGAGGAGGAACTGGGTGCAGAGGCAACCAGCCAACACTTCCTTTGGAACCATTCTCCTTGGACAGGGTTGAGTGGAGAGCCGGAAGTGCAGCAAAGCTCTCGGCTCCTGAGCACCCAGGAGGCAGAAGACCGGGCTCTCTCTGCAACCACTCAGGCCTCCCCCATGCACACACTTGGGGGGGGGGGGGGCTACAACCATGAGGCTTGGCCCGCTCACTACATATTTTTTTCTCTCTCTGCAAGAAATATTTGGAAAAGAATGAAAAGGGATGGTGTTTTAACTTTTATTTTCATCACTGTAGAAATTTTCTTAAGAGGAAAATGCATTCAAGGGAAAAGTCCTAAACATGTCTTTCCTGAGGATGTAAGGTCCCATCCTTTACTGCCTCACAGTCCAAACCCATTAGTCTTCCGTCACGGAGCAACTTTACATGCAGTGAAACTGTCGCAAATAATGCCTCTGAAATATGGAGTCATTATTTGTTTTATATGTGAATGTAACGTAGCATTTGCCAATGGAAGAAAAAAGAGTAAATAATTTATAAAAGAATATTCTAGGAAAGGCCCCTTACCTAGTATTTTCTGTAAAAATATTAACTGCAGTAGTCAGATAAGATCTATGTGATCTAGAGATCCGTTTACCATCCTGTGTAGAGACTTCCGTTTTGTAGAACTTTGAAAGAAAATTAAAAAGTTAATTGAAAAACCCTGGACCTATGCCATTGAGTGAAAACACACATGTACCTGGTCTACAACACAAGGATACAAATACTTTTGTGCTATTTTTCTGATGAATGATTACAGAAACTTCCTGACAAATAGAAGTTCATATTCTGTCTCTGTCTGTCTGTCTGTCTCTGTCTCTATCTCTATCTCTATCTCCATCACACACACACACACACACACACACACACACACACACACACACACACACACTACTGCCCCTGACTGGTCTAAGAATCTAGAAGACTGAAGACATTCAGAGAAGCATTACCACAGCTTCCAGGCCCAGCACTGGCCCTCTCCTTGTTTCCTGCTGACATCCAACCTCCCGCGAAGTCTGAGGGGAAATGGGAGACAGTTGCTGGTGCTGATGCAGCTGGAGGATGATCCACTCCCTCCCTCAGAGATAGTTTGGCCAAGGTTCCCTCCTGCCTGGGCCCCAAGGCTGCAGACTATGCTCAGCTCCTTCATAGACACATGACCACTGGCCCAGCCCTAAATAACCAAAGAATGCTGGGTGCAGATGGCTTCTGGCATTCATATCACAGGCCAACTCTAGCCCCTTTTCTACCTTCTGTTATAAACATTTTTTGCTTTTCATCTCTTAACCAAAGGACCTGATTTCATTCATTTCCTGTAGGGTGACCATAGGGTTATGCATCTATGCATCAATCTGCTTAAGGAAATGTATCTTGGTAACCCATAAGAACCCTGTGGCCCCACTCTGATCGAGGCTCCCTCAATGACTCAGCGGCGATTTGTCCCCCAACATGAGACTCTGAAGGATGACTAATTCCAGTTTTGTGGGTTTTTTTTTTTTTTTGAGGCTACTCACAATAATTCCATGGTATTAACACTTACTAAGGGGTACTACTCTCAGTGAACATACAATGATTTTCTGTGGCTTTCTTACTGAATAACAGAGCTAACCAAAGCACTGTCAATGGTAGGCATTCAAGTTTTGTAAGTAAATTAAGAACAATTTAATAAAATGAAATTACATAATAAGATCTAACCTTACTAAAGCATCAATGAAAATACTTTGCTTAAAAGCAAATAAAGTAGTATTTACTTTATTTATTTTTGCAGTACTGATGGAACCCAGGGGCATTCTACCTTTGAGCTACACCTCAGCCTAATTTTTATCCTTTATTTTGAAACAGAGTCTCACTAAGTTATAGACAGCCTCACTAAATAAATGAGGCTGGCTGCGAACCTACGATCCTCCTGTCTCAGCCTCCCAAGTACTGGGATTACAAGCGTGGGCCACCACACCCGGCAAGTAGTATCTACTTTGACATAACCTAAATTTATCTTTTTTGAGGTCTTGGTGCACCTTAATTTGTCCCATATTAATGTTCAAAATCAGTTTATAGTGGTGAGAGGTCACTCCCTGGTTAGGAGCCCTTATAAAACTATAGAACATAACTAATTTTTGCTCATATACCATTATAGACTGATTATTTTTGTCTCCTTAAAATGCGGATATTGAAACCTTACCCACAGTGCGATGGTAGTAGGAGATGGGGCTTCTGGAAGGTGATGAGGCCTGAGAGATGGAACTAGTGTCCTTGCAAAAGTCAGAGAAGACCTCTTCTCTTCTTCCCCTCTCTCTCTCTTCTCTTTCTCCTTCTTCCAGGTGAAGGTCTAACCAGAAGATGGAAGCTGCCATTCTGAAGAGGGCCCTCCATAGAACCTTACCATGCTGGCACCCTGACCCCAGGCTCCCTAGAAAGACATGAGAACGAGAAGTTTTTGTTGCTTATAAACACCTCAGTCAATGACTTTGTTCTAGTAGACCAAGCTAAGACATGCACGTTGTTACAGTCACAGTCTCAGTTATTCAATGTTTTAGAGGCTTAGCCTCCTCCGTTGCTCTGCACAATGTTGGTGCCCGAGCTTCTTGGGGTCTAGGATCAATAGCTTGTGAGACGGCGCCGGCCGCTGCTTCTCTTGCCAGCAGCCTGTGTGCTGAGTCTGCAGGTTTGCTCTGCTCCTCTCTTTTCTTCATGGTAAAGCTTGTTGGTGAACTGGGTCAGTTACTAATTGAAATCTCAGTTCAAATAAGGTGCTGCCACCATAAAGAATTAAGAACCTTGTGACACTGTGAAATCAAGAAAATCCTCAGTGGACACAAGGCTCGGGGACCCTACTGCTCAGCCACTGCATGTGTGTGGGTACAGCGCACTGTCTTCATCTTTCAGGAATGTGTAAGGAACAAGGGAGAGCCACCAACACTGAAAAAATAGACTGAGTTACACCGCAGGTTTAAATCATTACAATCTAGCTAAAATTGTTAAGCTGGAGTATGTATCCAACACAGCCAGGCTACTTAGTGCATATTACTTAGCCTAGCCGAAGGTGTTACCCTTCCATCCTTCTTCGTTTGCCTTATATTGTCTCCTTTGAACTTCTTAGGAATAGAATGCGTTTTTATTTGTCATGGAAGGGACCACCTGGCTGACAAATGCAGTGTGGTTGATCCAGCAGCTTGTCAACCAAGCAGATAGAAGAAACTAGCTACCTACAAGAGAATTTTTAGTTAAAATGTTTTTTATACCAAATTCATAAACATGGGCGCCTCATAAATGACAGTAGGCTTCAAGCAAGTTGTAAGGTGCAAAGATACGGAGATCCATCCCATTCTATTCAGGGATCTTCTAGGTACTAGGGAAAAAAGAAATAAAGTCAGAGATCATTGCACACATTACTTAACTCATGTTTCCTCGTAACTATGGAACAAGAGTGAACACAAAAAACATGATTATCCACTAAAAGTCTATTTAAAGTAGCAGTTTAAATAGACTTCTGTGGAATAGGAGAAAGCTTTAATAGCTATCTTAGTACTTTTTTAAACAAAGGTATTGAATAAGAGGGTCATGCCTTCTCTCATTATTGAAAATTAGATTTTTAATTTTTGCTTTTTAAAAATTTTTAGAGAGAGAGAAACTATAAAAGAGGGAGAAGTTGTGAATAAACCCCAGTGCTGTCTTTGGGTTTAGAATATCCAGTTTCTCTCCTCTTCTACTGTTTCTTCATCCATAAACTTGGAGCAATAACTGTGCCACTTTCTCATTCCCAGGAATGATTTTGAAAAACTGACATGCTCGTTGAAGCTACCAGTCAACAAAAACATACCAAAACCCATTCTATCTGAATACAGCTGTTTCTTCCACACTCTATCACCAGGCTATTTTTACGTAGTCTTAAGTTATCTACAACCCAAGGAAATTTCTCTCCAAAAGAAAAATTTCAGGATAGAATCCCAGAAAAAATTTGTCTGTGGGCTCTTATCTGGATTTATCTCAAGACTACCCAAGTGTTCTTGTCAATCAGAAGAATATTATATATTTTTCTGTATTAGATGCAAGTTTCTTCTTCTCTCTCCATTTTTATGTTTCTTTTTGTTTTTCTTTTACTAAGTTGTGACATTTATTTAAACTTTGCTCTTTTCAAGATAAATCAGAACACATTTCACTCTCAGGAAATCCCCAAGTTGAATGTTACCCAGAAATAACTGAGAGCACATTTTTCTGTTCTGCCAGCAAGATAAACAAGTATCTCAGATACCAATTTCATCAGATTTTCATCCCAAACTTCTAGAAAAATAATAATCTTGATTCAGTTAGGCTCCTAGGTGAAAATATTTTAGAAATTGCAATGACAATGTAAAAATTGACCTTAACATTTCAACATTTGAATATCCTCCTAAGCAACAGCATATTTTAAATAGAAAAAAAAAATAAAAATACTTATTGCTCTAAATTTCCCAAGAGTCTTCATGGACTAATCAGCTTCCACAGCAATTTGCAGGCAGGTTGGGAGTTTGGGAAAGGTCAGCAATAGCAGAGTACAGAGCAAAAGCTCCTTTCACCAGTCAGAGCCTCCAGCACTGTCAATAATAACTTCCATATTCAGACAAAATGAAATTTGACACGGAAAACTGACTTAGTTCCATTGACCTCCGAGTCAAGCAAAGGCTCCACTCTTACAGATTAGGCAGACAGAACTTGGACCTTATATTTATAAATATTCACAATGTGTCATAAATTTCAAGTTTCCTGAACTATTACCAGAGACGTTTCCTTGTTAATGACTGCTTGTCAGGAAATTCTTATTTTGCATTTGTGAACTCAATTTCTGTGTGGTTACATAATCAGACAAGAGATGCTACATCAGATTTCCTGTAACCTTTCTGTAGCGCTTATCGGCATGTCTTCGCATACTGATAACCATACTGGAACAATTTCACAAGGAAACCATTCATGACAGGGAAAAAGCTCATTGCTAAATACAATCTAATCTAGTGAAAGGAAAATATTCACTAAAGTTGTGTGATATCCTCCGTCTTATAAGAGGTTTCTTGGATTCTAGAACTGAACTTTTAGATCTTAAGGTCAAGAATATAAACAAACTTCAAAACAGATGAATATGACTCAGACTTCACTCATTTGAAATTTAAAACATAAAAAGTTAAATTTCTCTCACCTCCTTTCCTGACCCCTTTCCCAGCTTATGAGTTTATAGAGTTTTGTTTTGTTTTGTTTTGTTTTGCTTTGTTGTTGTTTTGTGGCACTAGGGATGGAACCCAGGGCCATTCTATTTCCGAGCTAAACCACAGCCCTATTTTTTATTCTTTATTTTGAAACAGGGTCTCACTGAATTGAAAAGGGCCTCACTAAGTAGCTGAGGCTGTCTGCAAACCATGATCTTCCTGTCTCAGCCTCCCAAATGCTAGGATTACAAGCATGTGCCACCATGCCTGGCTAGAGGTTTTGTTGTTGTTGTCGTTTTTCTTTTCCCAGAATCACTGACTGTCACTGAAGACACATTAAACTAAAAGATAGAATACAGTCATTCAAAACTTAACCAGACGATTATAAGCATGTGATGTTGTAAAAAAAAATACTATCAAAGGTGACAATTTCCTGCCCAGTAGAATGTGCTTAAGCAAGCAACTTCATCCCATGGGCACATCTCGGATGGTTCCTGCAATGCTAATCTCAGCTCTGGTACTTCCAGCTGCTGACCGGAGGTTCTCCTGAGAAGCCCCATGGAACTTTGGATCCATTCTGATTTTCAAATGCACCAATTGTCGAGTCTATTCCTATAGGAATTAGGGAAGGACAAACTTTTCTCGAGTGTACTGTTTATCTCCCAATATAGTCATTTAAAATGAATAATCTTCCCTTTTGTGGAAGGGGAGGGCATTCTGGGACTTGAACCCAGGAGGTCTCTAACTCTGAGTTACACCCCCTCCCCTTTTTATTTTGAAACAGTCTCGATAATTTCCTGAGGCTGGCCTTAAACCTTCAATCCTTCTGTCTCAGTATCCCTGTACTGAGATTACAGGTGTGGACCACCATGCCAAGCTAAGAATCTTCCTTTAAAAGTACTTTTTACCATAGTGCATAGATATCTTTCTTATTGCTTTTTAAAAAACTGGTTATTTTTTTCTCTTATCTCTTCTCCAAGGCTTATCTAGAAGTTCATTTCAAATTTTATACTTAATAAAATTTGATTGAAGAATATACATATACAAGCTCTTCTTTTAAAATTTCCGCTAGCTGGGAGTGGTGATGCATGCTTGTAATCTCAGCATTTGGGAGACTGAGACAGTAGGATCGTGGTTCGTGGACAGCCTCAGCTACAACTTAATGAGGCCCTTTGCAACTCAGTGAGAGCCTGTTTCAAAATAAAGAATGAAATAGGGCTGGGTGTATAGCTAGGAGGTAGAATGCCCCTGGGTTCCACCCCCTCGTACTGCAAAAATAAAATTGCTAAAATTTATTTTGAAGTCAAATACATAATCATAATTTTATTTGAAAGCTACAGATTTGTATACTTATATCTATATATTCAACATCTTTGATCATATCATTCAACTCCTCAATGCTCTTGGAGTTTTTTCTGTTGAATCTGTTGCATTCTTTAAAAGGCTTATTGAAATCTTCCATTAATTTTGTCTTGTTTTTTTAGAAATTAGATTTTATTTTATTTATTTAGCTGCAATATTTTTTTTTTTTTTGCGGGTCTGGGAATGGAACCCGGGGGCATTCTACCTCTGAGCTACACCCCCTGCCCTATTTTTTATTCTTTATTTTGAAACCGGGTCTTACTGAGTTGCAGAGGGACTCACTAAGTACCTGAGGCTGTCCGCGAACCGCGATCCTCCAGGTCTCAGCCTCCCGAATGCTAGCTGCAATATTTTTATGTATATGAATTATGACTTATATCTTCATAAAGTCTTTTTAGCATTACATAATGTCCAGAAAATCATCTATTTCTTTTAGATTTTTGTCATATAATGTCCCTCTTCATCCTGTGTGGTACAGTCTGCTATTTTGCCCTTAATATCCATTCTAGTTTTTTTTTCTCCCACCTTTCTTCTGCCCCCAAATGAAGCCTGAATTTTCCTGACTTCTTTGCAGCTAGATATGGTCACAAACTGAGTTCTAGTGGATAAAATGTAAATATCATGCGGTCATTTCTAGGAGTTTCCCTAAGACTCAACAGGCAGGATCTTCAGCCTCTCCCTGCTGTTTTGACTTCTTCTTTCTTTGTTGCTGGGTTGTTGACCTTCTGAGAGTCAACCACACACTTCACTTTGTGGACACTGTCACGATTAGGTATAGACTGTCCCTTGAAGAGTTTATTTATTGGTGTTTGGATTTGGTGTAATTGAGTCTGAGGAAGCTAATCTCATCCATTGTGATGGATTTATCTGAGTGGTAATCTAGGTGGGTGGGGTGTAGCTGGAGAAGTTGGGTCCCTGCGGGGGGGTGGCCTTAGGAATTGTGCCTGTGTCTTTGAACCCCTTGCTTGCTGATACACTCTTGCTTCTGACCTCCATGAAGTGTGAAAGAGTCTTGCTCTCTCCCTCCCTCTGCTGCCCACTGCCATGCTCTGAGGTCCAAGAAGACATGGCCTGATATAGACTAAATTCCAAAATATAAAAAAACTGCGAGTAAATAAATCTTCCTTCCTCCACAGTGTATGGTCAGCCATTTTAGATTGTAGCAGTGGAAATACTGACTGAGAAGTGCGCCAAGAACCTTCTTAGGGCAGTGAGATCCCCAGCAGGTATACGGTTCTCAATTCCCAGCTTCCTTCCATGAACTCTTCCCATAAAGCAAAGTATTTTCATCTATTTTTAGAAGATATCATTTTAAAAGACCATAGTGTTATTTCTACTCTTCTGTGGCCAAGATATATTGGAGTAGATAGATTACTTTGCAAAGCTAAAGTCCCTCAGAGTTCTGGATGGGAAGCAGGTAAAAATTCCCTTTGCATTGAATAGACAATCTATTTTGTGGTTTTTTATCATCATTATAACTAGCTCAGGATTTTAGACTCAGGATTCATGATAAAAATTACCCTGAACCCTCAGGCTTTACCCTTGATATGCAAATTTCAAAAAGGAAAAATATCAGGTACTTGATTCCCACAATTCAGCAATACTTTAGCCAAGTGCTATGTGCATGTATGTCCCTATCACTCTGAACTACATTATGATGTGAGACTACAATGCACCAAAAAAGTGTACACATAAAAAAGGATATTTTCTTCTCATACAAAGTTTTATGTACATTTTGAAATATAAAAATCAAAAATTTGACTCAGGTCTCTTTGTATTCTTTTGCAATCTTCCTTTCCTGGATCAATTAGCTCTACCTCCAGATATTATGACAAAAGGTTACAGGAGAAAAAATGAATTTGAAAAAAGAAAAATATGATATTTAAAATGAATTATCCCACTCCATTTATAATGAGATTTCTAATGATACAATAGCATGAGCACCATACAGGTGGCAGAAGGAATCCCTTAGGTAGTTAAATTATTCTACTGTGAGCACTATGCCCTTAGGCAAATTTCATAATATACTTAAGCTTAAATTTTCTCATAAAAATGTGGGAAAAAATAATACCCACTTGCTAAGGTTCTTCTGACTTTTAAAATGAAATGGGCCAGAATTGGTGTGCACGCTTGTAATCCCAACACTTGGGAGGCAGAGACAGGAGGATCACAGGTTCATGGCCAGCCTCAGCTACTCAGTGAGGTGCTCCACAACATAGGGACACCCTCTTTCAAAATTAAAATAAAAATAATCCTGGGTGTGGTGGCGCAGGCTTGTAATCCCCGTGCTTGGGAGGCGGAGACAGGAGGATTGCGCAGGTATGAAGCCAGCTGCGCTGGCTTAAGAGACCCTGTTTCCAAAAAAAATATTAAAAAATAGGTCTGGGAGTGTATCCCGGAGGTAGAAGGGTTTCTAGGAACCCCAGTACCACCACTAATAATAATAATAATAATAATAATAATAATAATAATAAACAATAATAATAATAAGGCTAGGGGTATAGCTCAGAGGTAGAATGTCCTTGGGTTCAATTCCCAATACTGCAAAAATAAACAAATAAACAACATAAAATGGTGCATATATCAAGCCAATAGTACACACACCTGACCTTCCGGAACAGTGTTTTGTTTATTGGGGGAAACTGGTAGAGATGAGCAAAGGAGCAGGCGTGTGGTTTTCCCAGGGGCAGCACACACCTGCCGTATCTGGAGCTGCACACAGCATGCGAGCAGAGCTAGTGTTGGAACCTAAGAAAGAGATCTCAGTCTTGAGCCATGAAAATTTAAACTGTGTTCATTATTGAGGAGGCGCCAGGATTTACCCTGGCATAGGGGCTAGGCTCCAAACTATGTGATTATAGCAATATAAAAGAAATTTGTAGCCTCCAGACCTGATCTGTCACCTCAGCACTCTTCCAAAATTGATTGACCCAAGCATTAGGCTGTAGCTCTATCAGGAGAATCAATTTCTTCTCTGGAAGGCCAGCTGGCAGGGAATCAATTATTTTACCTTTCGGTATGTGAAATCCACAAGCACAGAACCCAACAGTTATTTGGTGTAAATGTAGACGAGTGTGTGGCCATGGGGACAATGTCTGCGCTTCCTTTATAATGGAGAAAGTGTGTTTGTCCTCAGGTCAAATAATTAACTTATTCAACAAGTGTTTATTGAGTGTCTACTATGTGCCAGGGTCAGTTCTAGACATGAGCTGTACTTTAACAATATGCACAAATATATCATCTTTGATAGAGATTGAATTTTTTCTTTTTTGATGTGTGGTACTAGGGATTGAACCCAAGGTCATTCTCCCTCTCAGCTACACCCGCAGCCTTATGTTATTTTTATTTTGAAATAGCATCTTGCTAAGTTGATGATAGTACTTGCTGCAGTTGTCCCTAAACCTGCGATCCTCCTGTCTCAGCCTCCCAAGTACTGGGATCACAGGTGTGTGTCACCGCACCCGGCTTTAGAGACTGAATTTAACAAAACAAACATTATAAATAAATCACATGCTGTGTAAGAAGATGAGTCTCCATGGGGACAGAGCAGAGCAGGTTCAGGGGATGGCGAGTCCTGGGCAGACTCAGGATTCCCTCTGATGGGAGCATGGGGAAAAAAAACTCACATTAATTTTATAATAGTCCAATCTAGTGGCATAAAGCAAGGAGAGATTAACCTTCACCTGCCTCTAGGCTGGTAAGGTGCCCTGTTCTCCTGGTTATTGAATATAAAGCCTTGGACTAGGACTCCAGCAGTGCCAGAGATCTATCTAAGAGAAATATATCTGCAGAGGAAAATATACACAAAGGGGCTATTAGTCAAACCACACAAAGGGCCAAGTTTTCACCATGAGATGTTTTACAGCCTCACAGCAAGGAGCTTCCATTGTTCTGGCCTGCATATGCTGTCTAGGCAGAATGCCCAACTTTGTTCTCTCCTGATAACATTTCGGAGTTTTTCCTCCGTAAGAGAAACTGCTTCATCATTAAAAATCATTCACCATAGACAATCTGGGCTTCCTTCTGAGGACCTTGACCACTTTTTTGTCTTAGGCAAGAAGCAAAGATGAAAGGAAGTAGCCTTATACAGGCATGATGGCACACACTTGTGATCCTAGTACTTGGGAGACTGAAACAGGAGGATAGTGGATTTGAGGCCAGAGAGCAGTAACTTAGTGAGATACTGTTTTAAAATAAACTAAAATGGTCTGTGAGTGCAGCTCAGAGGTAGAACTCCCCCTGAAATATATTCCCAGTGCCACATACACATACAAAAGCAGTAACTTTAGAAAGCTATATGCCCTAGTTAAATTCCCAGGCTCTGACATAAAAAATATTTATGCACTGCATAACAACATTTTGGTCAAAGTCAGGCCAGATATACAACAAAGGTTCCATAAGATTATAATGAAGCTGAAAAAATCCTATCACCTGAATGCAATACACTACTCATATTTGTGGTGATGCTGGTGTGAATAAACCTATCACACTGCCAGTCATATGAAAGTATAGCACAGACAATTATATATACTATATAACTTGATAGTGACAATAAATATGTTTCTGGTTGTGTCCCCACTAAAGAAAAATACCATGTCCCTAAAATCTGTCTTTCTTTTTTCCCAGAAACCTAGTTAAGTTAGGAGAAACAATAATAACAGGCTCAGACCTGAGTGTCCAAATAAATACTATCTTGAAGGACACTGTCTCTCACATTTGCTGCAAATAGGGCAGGCTAATATTGTCTGTAGGAGCTGTATCTTGCATGCACACAAGGACAGCTGCTCCTTGGGATGCTGGTCATACAAAGAACAAACCAAACTTAGAAAACCAATGATGTCACTGTTTCTGGAGCCTAACTTTAAACCCCTCTGCTGCAGTAACTGGCTCGGATTAGAGCAGCATGCGAGGTGGAAGTTCTTGTCCAGCTGGATGATGCTGGACAGTGCATCATGGGGAAATGGAGGTGCTACATTCTTACAAAGCACTGGAGGCAGCATGTCAAAACAGAGATGCACCTGTACAGCGCATCCTGCTGG
This sequence comes from Muscardinus avellanarius, assembly GCF_963383645.1. Taxonomy (NCBI): domain Eukaryota; kingdom Metazoa; phylum Chordata; class Mammalia; order Rodentia; family Gliridae; genus Muscardinus; species Muscardinus avellanarius. Next base: position 28,271,887 of record NC_137798.1, read on the forward strand.
ACTTTCTGGAGATGCCTATTAGTACATCACCACTGGACCTTCTGGAGATGCACCTGTCTAGCCTATTACCACTGGACTTCCTGGCAACTTTCCCATTATATCTTCCCCAAATATTAAACATGTGCCGTGTGATATTCTGATAATATCCCTGTAATTAAAATGTCTTATACATCAATAATAAAACATTATTATTCCTGAGGGGAAATTGGCAATTTTTATTCCCATATAAAGGGCCAACTTAGAGATGTATGGAAATTTTTAGAAATCAAAGAAACATAAAAAGAACAATGTGATTCATTTTTCCACCTATCAAATAGTAAAAGTTACACACACACACACACACACACACACACACACACACACACACTCATGTAATTCTTCCTCATTCTTTCTCTGTTATTCAAAGGACAACTCCTGCCCCTTCCCAAATACGTACCACTCTTCCTGAACCACTCACTATGTAACCAGAAATAAAGATTGCAAATACTCAACTCTGAGCCGAATCACTTCTGGTCTAAGTGCGAAATTGTATGCTTGAAGAGTTTTTTCAGTTCTTAAGAACTAGGCAAAATGATGCCAACACTAAGAAAGAAACAAAGAGAAAAAAGAAACAATCAAGAAAACCAGAACAAGATTAAGGGGAGGAAACGCCACCCCACAGGATGACTTTAGTGAAACTGCACCATCGCCACTGACCAAATCTTCAAGTTCAAATAAAAAAAGAAAGGAGTATATGTACTCTCAGAATTACTCTCTTCTGGGAGAGAGAACCAAAAAAAAAAAAAATCTTGAGTCACTACCATTGCCAACAAAAAGTTTTGCAAATGTGCAATGTGTGAGAAAAATCCATAGGTCAGGCAATAGACCACCCTGAGAAGTTACTGCTTCTTTGCTATAATGCTAAATTTTTAATAATACAATTAATAATTAACTCTTGGGTTGAATTTCAGATTTATTCTTATATTTCTAAAGTTAATCCCACTTTGTCGGTATTCAGATGTAGTATTAACTTGGGCCAAATACTTACTATAGCACCTTGCCACTGGGCATTTGGTCGAAAGGTGTTTTCGGCTTACATGCTCTTGTAGGGAAATAATCAGATGTATGAACAAGAATTCTATGAGCATACCCTTATCACTGCATTATTTATAAAAATGAAAAAGTGGAAACAACTGTCTAAAATCCTGACATGCTGTGATTCTGAACTCCAGTGGGAATTATTCTCATTTAGAGTACGTGTCCTAGAAACAACAGGCTTATTAGTCCCTTTGCCCAAAAGAACCAAAGTATTCCCAACATTTCTCATAGGAATGAGGGCAGTCGTAAAGATATAGAACAGAGTTTTGAAAGACAGTTGACTGTTTTATTTATTTATTTATTTATTTATTTATTTATTTATTTATTTATTTATTTTGCAGAACTGGGAATGGAACCTAGGAGCATTCTACTGAGCTATGCCCTCGGGCCTATTTTTTATTCTTTATTTTGAAACAAGATCTCACTAAGTTGCAGAGGGCCTCACTAAGTAGCTGAGGCTGTCCAGGAACCTGTAATCCTCCTGCCTCAACCTCCCAAGTATTGGAAATATAAGCCTGGCCACCATGCCTGGCTCCAGTTTTATAACCTGTTCTTCAACTCGCCGCATGGGGGCACTATTCTCCAATTCAATTATAATTTATGCATGAATTCTAAGTATAACTGTAATGCCTTTGTTTCTTCATTTCAACAGAGATCCCTCCTACAGACCAGAGACTCCAACAATGAACTCTTCTCTGCACTGTCTAATTCTGATCTTAATGTTTGGTAAGTGCATTCTATTATACTTTTTATTATTTCAAAATATTAAAACTTCCTCTAAAAAATACAACTCTAGCCAAACCCATAAAACAAGCACAGCACTTTTTGCCCCTACAGGAGGAGCCAGTGGTGATTCAGTCGAACAGACAGGCCAAAAAATTGTCTTGGAAGGAGCTTCAGTGACTCTGGATTGCAACTATACATCCAAAGAGTACCCTGCCCATTTCTGGTATGTCCAATACCCCAATAAAGGTCTTCAGTTTCTTCAGAGGGAGACAATAGAAAACAGAAAAAGCTTTGGTGCCAGAAATATCAAAGAACGAATCTCCTCCATTGTGAAAGATTTGGTTCAGGTATCAGACTCTGGTGTGTACTACTGTCTTCTGAGAGACACATCGCTGAGGATGCAGGAGGAGCTGTACAAAAACCTCTTGGGCCCACACAAAGTATGCACTGAGGCGGGAAACCCAGATTGGGGAGCCTCATTCTCTCCCATGCAGACAGTCCTGTTGGGCCACTATGAGAAGGGGGAAAAATCATCTACAGGTGCCTCTACTTCCAGGGGCACAGAGCTTTCTTTGGTTGAAACTGGGGTCAGGGAAGAAGGTCTTTAATGCCTCTGCTTTCTCTTAGGTCAGCTCTCTCTCGTGCTTGAAGCTGGAATGATGCTTATGAATACAATCTAATGACCCGGATGACAGTCCTGGTTCTACTGCTTATTAGCCATGCAAATTTGTCCAAGTTAACCAATGTCTCAGGGCTTTGGTTTTTCATCTGTGAAATAGAAATTACAATAATCACACAACTATAATATGGGGAGGACGTAAGAGAAGGTAGTTCTAAAGGACAGATAATGACTCGAAGCATTGTTGGAACTAACAAGGCCCACCGTAGGGGCAAGCTCTCTGTCTGTCCTGACTGTGCTGAGAGCGTGACTGGTCCACTGCTCAACAGACCACACCCCAGCCCAGCCAGGCCTCAGTCAGGATGATCAACTGTCATCTTCTCTCCCACTGGCTCCCACCTCATGCCACACACGCAAAATTAACTGCAAGTGGGTCATAGACCTAAATGTAGGGACTATTGGTATAACAGAACACAAGAGTATGTTTTCATGATTTGGGTTAAGCAATGATTTCTTAGATGTGACACCAAATAATAAAATAAACTATTGATAAATTGGGCTTTGACAAAATTAAAATTGCTTGTGCTTCAAATTGTATCATCAATAAAATGAAATATGACCCCCACAAGATTTGCAAATCTTACATATCATAGATCTGATGGTAAGGGAGTGTGTGTGTGTGTGTGTGTGTGTGTGTGTGTGGTACTGGGGGTCAAACCTAGTGCTTTGTACATCCTACAAGGCAAGCATTAGATAGGATTTATCTCCAGAATATACTAAGAATTATTACAACCCAATGATAAAAAGACACAAAATAAGCAATAAGCAATGTAGCTGTGTGTGATGACACACACCTATAATACTAGGACTTGGGAGGCTGAGACAGGAGGATCAAAGCCTGGGCAACTTAGTGAGACTCTGTTTCTAATTTTAAAATAAAAGGGCTGAGGGTGTAGCTGAGTGATAGAATGCTCTGACTTCAGTTCCCAGTGCCCCCTTGTCCCCAAAACAAGAGCAAAGAATTTAAATATACATGTTTCACTAAGTGTGATTGCATACACCTGTAACCCCAGTTACTCTGGGGGCTGAAGGAAGAGAAGTGAAAATTTGAGGCCATCCTAGGCAACTTTGTGCGACCTTGTCTCAAAAGTAAAAAAGGCTATGAGTGCATTACTACTGAGCAGTGGTAGAACTCTTGCCTCACCCTAGCTTGCACGAGGCCCTGGTTCAATCCCCAGGACCAATAAGCAAACAAACAAACAAACATTTCTCCAAGGAAGATTATGAGTGGTTAATTAGAACATGAAAAGTTATTGACCTTTGTCCATTGTTTGCCAGAACCTCAAAAGGTGAAATCAGAATCGATTCCAGTCCTTCGTATCTACCCAAGATACAAGAAGCGTGTGTCCACACAAACACTTGTATGTGAATTTTTATAGCAGCATCATTCATAGTAGACAAAAAGTGGAAATAATACGAATAGAACAAAATGTGGCATATTCGTGTAATTATTATTTGATCATGAAAAAGAAAAAATACATGTTTATCAGTAAAAATCAACCTTTTTCACTCACTTTGCTAAGTGAAGAAAAAGCCAGGCACAAAACACACATTTACATAAAATTCCCAAAAAAGGCAAATTCATAGAGAAATCAGATTGGCGATTCATAGGAGCTGGAAGAAGGGAACAAAAGAAATGGATTGTTTAATAACTATAGAGTTTCTTTGGGGACTAAGGAAAATTTTCTGAAACAAGACAGTGGTAAGGGCTGCACAGCATTATGACTGTACTGAAAGCTACCTAATTATATAGACTTTAAAATAGTTAAAAAGGTGAACTTTATGTTTCTTTTATTCTTAGTAAAAAAGAAGACAACCAAAATTCAAAATGTGATTGTAGGGACTGGGAGGACTAGCTCTAAAAAAAATAAAATTTTACTTTTCTGTTACAAACAGTATCAATAAGAATACAAAAGATGGCATCAGTAAGGAAACCCACAGCCGCACAGGAGGTAGACTAACTCAGGTGCTAACCAAAAATTATAAAAATATTGACCGTCTGATGCGCAGATCAAGGGGAATAGCAAAGAAGACATGAGCCTATAAGGAAACATTAAAAAGTAAAAACCCAGAATAAAGCAAAAGCTTGAAGAAAATATGAAGTACAACATAAAGGGCATTTTAGAACAATTTGGAGAAAAGAGGCGCGTGGAGTGAGAATAGTTGATTTACATATTAAGGAAAACGGAAAAATGTTGGCACAGAGAGAAAAGGAGTGTCTCAGCCCCTAGTCTCATCCTCTATTCTCCATCAAGCAGAATACTTTTCAAAGTGATAAAGAAAAAAGAAAGACATAGAAAATTCTGACAGATGAAAAAATACTAAAAGAGAACTAGATGCTTTCAAATAATCAAGTCATCCAGACCATTTAAATTAAGTCCCCAAATGCAAAAAATAGTTTGGAGGCATGCTTTAAGAGGCATTGAAACCTCCAGGGAAATGAAGGAAATCTCAAGCCCACCAAAAGATGATTGACACTCACCCAAAGCTCCAGAGCTGATGACGTGTGAGATCCCTGATCGCCATGAGCAGGACGAGTTTACTAATGACATCTTTAAAACAAGGCGACGAGGCTCCAGAAATTTCCATAGATTTAAATTATCTTGATTGTTTGTAAGAAATTTGACCATTTTGTTTCTCACTATATCTTTAGGGGAAATTTGTAAATAATATCATGCATCATCTGAGACAGGAGGATAGTGCAGGTTCGAAGCCAGCCTCAGCTACTGAGTGAGGCTCTCAGCAACTTAGTGAGACCCTGTTTCCAAATAAAATATAAAATAGGTCTGGGAGTATAGCCCGGAGGTAGAAAGCCTCTGGGTTCCACCCCCAGTACCAAAAACATATATATATATATATATATACCATGCATCATTTGTTATGTAATATATTTATATTTATCAGTCTCCATCATACTATCCATAATAATAGATAAAATTTATCAAGGGCTGGACATATATGAAGTATTGTGGGTTTTTGTTTTGTTTGTTTGTTTGTTTGTTTGTTTGTTTTGGTGGTACTGGGGTCCTGGAAGCCCTTCTACCTCCAGGCTACACTCCCAGACCTATTTTATATTTTAATTTGGAAACAGGGTCTCTTAAGCCAGCAAGGCTGGCTTTGAACCTGCGCGATCCTCCTGTCTCTGCCTCCCAAGCGCGGGGATTACAAGCGTGCACCACCACGCCCGGCATATATGAAGTATTGTTCAAAGTGCCTTGCACACACTAATTTGTTTAATCTTCTCTATGAGCTCATGAAGTAGGTACAGCAATTAGCTGCATTTTAAAGATAAGGAAATGTAAATGCAGAGTAATTCATTAATTTACACAAGAACACACAGTCAGGAAGAGGAGAGCTGGCTTGCAAATAAGAGTAGACTCTCCAAGGTCTACATTCTTAATCACTATATTTCATTAACTCTCAATGCTATCTGTAATCCTTATCAGAAAACTACAAGTTTGGTATTAGACCCATTTTATAAGTAAGGAACTGAGAACTAGGGTGTTGTGGTAACATCTCAAAATTCAGTATCTAGTAAGACTCAAACTAAGTCTGTTTGGCTTCAAACCAGCTTCTCTTTTCACTTGCTATTCTACATAATGCTACGGTTGGTTAATCTTTGGCTAAAAAAAATGGTCATATATAGGGGCTAAAGATGTAGTTTACTGGTAAGCATAAAGCCCTAGGTTTGACCTCCAGCACCAAAAAGAAGAGAAAGAAAGAGACAGAGACAGAGACAGAGACAGAGAGACAGAGAGACAGAGAGTGGAGGGAGGGAGGGAGGGAGGGAGGGAGGGAAAACAAGCAAGCCATATATAAAGATGTGATTTAGAAAAACATCTCTATTGTTTTGCCAAATGATTTTATTCTCCATCTAACCTATTCAGTCATCTCATGTAAACTCATATAAGATATGCCAATCAAAGGTGAAACAGCACAAAGTTGCATTTGTAATGATATGTTTATTTATATCATAAGATATAGATTCAAAGTCATTTCAACAAGCCAAAAAGATGAATCAAAAAAGTCAAAATCAAATGTAATGGATACATATACGCTATAGTTTTATAAAAATCAATCGCAATATCTGGAACAAAGGAACAAGGGACCTTAAATTTACAGTATTTTTTGTATAACCCATCCAAATTTGCTCAAAAAATGATTTTTTAAAAGATACTGGAGAATATTATAAAAAACCATTTGTGCAAAATATAGCTGTTTCTTATGGGAGGAAGAGAGTCATCAATTGGCTATTCTTTCTGAACTTCTCTCTGAATGTGTAATCAACTCTCCTCTTTACAATGATTAAATTGTTAAATTTAATCAGATCACACTATTCAACTGTTAGACTCTACCCAATAGCATAGCTTTCATTTGCCAAGGGATGATTCAGGTTCAAAACGCACAGGGTTGTATACCTCTGGTAACAAATACCACCAAACTTGTGTTTCTGTACCTCCAGTCCAAAGTGATGAGTTTAGTATCTACCCAGATCAATAGGCTATCCTCCAGGAAAAGAGGTCTAGATTCATCCCTTAACGGGTCCATCCAGTGGCACGGATATGATATGGAAAGGAATCCCAAATGAGGAAAATTTCTGCAATTCAAATAGTTAATCAGTGTGATAAAATAAATTAATCATAGATAACAATCATAGACAAGTGGAAACCAAATGAATAAAGTCATACTCTGAGCCTGGCATGGTGGCACACACTCGTGATCCCAGTACCTGGGAAACTAACACAGAAGGATTGCAGGTTTGAGACTAGCCTCAGCAACTTAGTGAGGCCCTCAGCAACTTAGTGAGATTCTGTTTCAAAAAAATGTAAAAAGGTTGAGGATATAGCTCAGAGGTAGAATGTCCCTAGGTTCAAATCCCAGTACCACAAAAAAGTAATACTCTGACAAGACAGTAACATTTAAAGCCTATTCAAAGAGACATAGAAAAACTGCAATAACTCCAGAAAAGAAATACAAAACTAAGTCTGAAATAATATCATGTAAAGAAATAGGGATGTCTTATAAAGAAACCAGGGTTGTTTATAACATATCTTTTAAAACAAAAACAAACCCGCCCTTAACCTCTTAAAAGATTTAGGTATCTGGGCATGGTGACACGCTCTTGTAATCCCAGCAGTTAGGAGGCTGAGACAGGAGGATCAAACAGGTTTGAGGCCAGCCTCAGCTACTTAGTGAGGCTCTCAGCAACTTAGTGAGACCCTGTTTCTAAATAAATATAAAATAGGTCAGGGATGTAGCCCGGAGGTAGAAGTCCCCTGGGTTCTATCCCCAGTAACACACACACACACACACACACACACACACACACACACACACACACATGATTTAAGTGAAACACAGTCACTCTACTTGGTGCAACATAGCTTATTGAAGCCAAAGAATCACCAAACTTCTATTCTCTCACCTTAACCAGGGTTGCTAGTTGGGCGATGCTGTTTGCTTCTGTATCTGTCTTTTTCTTTTTCTTTTTTCAGTTATTTGACCTATTTTATAGTTATGCATCTTGCCACCAGATGGCAATGTAGGCATTATATTTAAAAGATCATGGGCAGTTTCCTTGTAAGAAACCCTCTAAATAGTGGGGTTGCTAATACATGTGCATTTCTGGTTTCTCTGATGGGCTGGGAATCCCCTTTGGTCTGGGTTCCTTGGACCAATTACCTTTTATTCCAAGTGTTCTAACAGAGACCTGTGCGAGCTTCGGGTACCACGGAAATGGTAAAGAACCAGCAAGTTTCTTTTTTCTTTTTTTTTTTTTCTTTTTTTTTTTTTTTTTTTGGTGGTACTGGGGGTGGAACCCAGAAGCTTTCTACCTCCGGGCTATACTCCCAGACCTTTTTTATATTTTATTTGGAAACAGGGTCTCACTAAGTTGCTGAGAGCCTCACTAAGTTGCTGAGAGCCTCACTAAGTAGCTGAGGCTGGCTTCGAACCCGTGCGATCCTCCTGTCTCAGCCTCCCAAGCGCGGGGATTACAAGCGTGTGCCACCACGCCCAGCGAACCAGCAAGTTTCGATGGCTATTTTGTGGCTTCAGCGAAGCTGTAAGTTTGAGAGTTTCTGAACATGAGAACAAGACTAAAGGGATATCTGTTCAAATTTCTGAGGAGGTGAGAAAAGAGACTCCAAGTGGTTATCTGGAATGCCGTCTGGCAAATGTATGAAGGAAAGAAATGTGTAGGAATACTGCCAGAGCAGTGATATTCTGTGTTTGATGATGTCTTTGAGCAAAAGGATAATAGGCAAAAATGAAGTAGAGCAGAGTCCTCAGTACCTGAATGCCCTGGAAGGAGACTTTATCACCATCAACTGCAGTTACTCAACAGGAATGTCCACCTTGCACTGGCTGTAGCAGAATCCTGGAGGAGGCTGTATCTTCTTGTTTACAATGAATGTACAGATGAAGAAGAATGGAAAACTTAGCCCCACGCTCGCTCTACAGGAAGGAAAGCCACAGTTCCCTGAACACTGCAGCCTCCCAGCCCACAGACTCGGCCACCTACCTCTGTGCTGGGAGGTAGCACAGTGCTCCCCAGGCACCTGGAGCCCATACCCAAACCTGACTCGAAACTTCATTTGTGTTGGAGAGGGACAGGGGTCCTGGGGATTGAACCTAGGGGCATCCTTCCTCCAAGCTATACGCCGAGCAGTTTTTATTTTTTGCTTTGAAACAGGGTCTCACTAGGTTGCTGAGAGTTTCTCTACTTGCTGAGGCTGTTCTTACACCTGTGATCCTCCTATCTCAGCCTCCCAAGTACTGGGATTACAGGCATGTATCCCCACATCCAGCTAAGACCTCATTTCTTATTTTTTGTCTTTTCAGACTTGTCTATCTCTATCCTTGGACAGATGATACAAGCTTTTTTGGTTTTTAAAATATAATGCTCACCCACTTTAGATCATCTTTCATCTCTGTAGCATCACCACCAAACATGGTAACCATAATGATATATGATATATACATTGGAAGTAGAATATACAGGCTTTGGAGCCAAGTTTCCAGTGTATACAAATCCTGGTTCTGCCACTTATTAATTGGATGATGTTGGTCAACAATCTGAACTTCTCTTTATGATAGTTTTTTCTCAACTAGAAAATGAAACTGTTAATCACAAGTTCTAACCTTAATTGTGGAGGTTGCCCAAGATAATAAATATATTCAAATGGTTTAAACAGCCCCCTGCATGTGGTTTGCATTATATAATGGTATCTATTATTAGTACTGGGTTTTACTGCTAATAGTGATAAAATAATACCTCAAATCTTGGGAGAAATAAGCGGAATACAAATAATAAACACTTAATAATAATTTTAATAAGAATTTCAAATTCTTTTCTAATGATACCCAGCAGCCAGCCTTTAATAATAATATTCAGAAAAACATAAAAAACACAAAATTGCTTTAAGAATCATGGTAGAAGGCCAACTCTATGGTATAGTTTGTGGTGTGGAGATGAAATTCTCCTAAGAGTTGCTCTTGGAGGCATTCCATGATTTCTTTGGGAAAAATAAAAGTTCTAAGTTTCTCACAAGGAGATTCCCTAATTGAAACATACATTTGTGGACATTCATGAAGCAAAATATCAAAACAAATGGATCTACATTCGTGGCCCTCAATGGTTGTAGTCTCAAAGATTATTTCTGTTACTATTCCCAACCCCAGTGGAATTATCATGTTAGAATGTAAGTATTACTATTATCATTGCTTTTGATACTCAACAAAAAACCGCACATATTAAATTATAGTTAAGTCCTTTTTGTGTGGTACCAGGGATGGAACTCAGGGATATTGTACCTCCGAGCTACAACCCCAGCCCTAGTTTTTAGTCTTATTTATTTTTGAAACAGGGTCTCACTGTGTTGTGAAGGGCCTCGCTAATTAGCTGAGGCTATTCATGAATGTTGGAATTACAAGAATGAGCCACCATGCCCTTAAGTCCTTTAATCTAAAAAAGTACCATGAAGATCTTCTCCCTCACCACTCTCTGCCCTCAAAAACAGCAGCATCACAGTCTACTCTCATCTTCCAATTCAACTCTACTTTAGCAACTTCTAAATAATGTTTATATCTTTGATTTATCAATATTAGACATTATTATTGGCTTCCTTCTCTGGTAGCACACCATTATGCTCACCTTCCCAAAATGGCAGCATTGCAATAAAATTAAATCTTATAGTCAATACATAGATGATTATGGCCAAGTAAATATTGTTACTATCCAGACAACATGAACACTATGATTGCATTTTCTTTCAGGCATATCTTTCTTTTTTAGATTAATAATTGCCTCATTTTTCTGTTCATTTGTTTTGTATCAATTTTCTTTTTTTTCTAACTTTTTAACAAATTCATGAACATATTCACCAGTAATTTTTCCCAAATGCTTCATACATTCTTGAAAAAAAAGAAAGAAAAAGTTTCTTTTTTTCCCCCAGAGATTCCCTTTCCCTTGACCTCTGTCCTTTACCCTGTATGACTAGGTTGCTCTTTGAGCTCAGAGCACAAATATTATTCTAGGATGTTTTAACACCAGTCTCCTATGATGGTTTTCTCACACTTTGAATCTTATATCTTCATTTCTCATGGACAAGTAGAAAAGAAGAAAAGAGAGTGGACAGATAAAGGGAAAGGAAAGATAAACACTGTTGAGACAACTTTGGAACAATGGGGGAAAATAAATGAATAAATGATTTCACCTTCAAAACTCCACACTGCCCTTCCCCACAAAGGTGAGAAAGGCTGAGGCGCATCCTGTAAGACTCTTCAGAAGGTCACACCAGGATCAAGCATCACCATGCACAGTGGTGTCTGGCTCCACCAAGCACCACTGAACCGGCTTTCCCTGCTGCCCAATGTTACTCCCTTCATCCCTCACTCTTGCTTCCTGGAATCATTTCTCAAATAAATGCCCGCGTGCAAACCTTTGTCTCAGACTCGGTCTTTAAAGGAATCTAGGCTGAAACTGTCTTTCTTTCCAATGAACAGAGAGGACATAGAGTGGGGAGACATGTAACCCCTTCCTGCCACTCTCGGGAGTGCCCACCCCCCAAAGCCCCGTGTACCTGTCACAGTGAACCTGTCATGGTGACAACCAACAGAAGCCTCCTCCTGAGGTTTCCTGGCTGCCTACTTTTAAGAAGTTCTAGCCCCATCTGAATCACTTTCCTGAGATATTCAAGAACTCTGGGGTTGAAGGGTACAAGTGAAATTATAGAGTGAGACACAGGAGGTGCTGGCCCTAACAGAGAGACATAGCAAAACATTGTTCTTTTTTAAAATATGTCTCCAACGACTGAAGGTCCATTAGTCTTTTCTTAAAATCAACATAGTTTTTCATCTAATAAGGCCACAAGTGAAAATCAAGAGAAAGCACAGGCATGGACAAAAGTTCCTCCATAAAGTTAACAAGATCATCCACAGAGATAGACTTCTTTGTCTCAGCTTTCTCGGCCTCTTTACTGGATGGAAGATATAATCACAGAAGGAGTCTCAGGCATAAAGATGCCAAAGCCAGCAGTGCCTTCATATCAATTGTTCAAGAATGAAGAGGAAGAGGAGAAACCACAATGTCCAACAGTAGAGGAAATCATTTTAAAGTTTTGGGTGCAGCTGTATACAGGATACAACCATTAAACATCAGATTACCTGAACTTCTGCCTTCAGCACAAATGGACTAACTGGAACTATATTTGCCCCTGCACTTGAAACAATCAAAAAATAAAGACTGCCTGAGACAAATTACATGAACCACAGTTCATAGGGCATTGTATGCCAAGCAATGAACGGCAGTGATCCCTGAAAGTGGACACCAACAAGATAAGACCTCCTGCTGCCCCAGCTTAATGTCTTGAGAGAGTTTCTAACCACGGCACAGGGAGGGGAAGTTGAGGCAGAAACCAGTGGGTTCTCTCATCTGAAGGAACAGAACTGAGGGTTGAAAGAGACTGATAAAGTTAGGTCAAAATACTGGAAAGAAGCTGTGCACAGGAAGAACATTGGAGAATAGAAGAGGGTCTCCTCAAGTATTCAGCAGGATGTTGTATATGTGTGTGGAAACCACCCCAGGCCAGGGAATTAACCATTCAAGAAACCAGAGGAACAATGCCTTTTCAAATTTAGAAAGGAGATTATGCTTGACTATATGTTCCCTAATTCTTTAATCAATACTTTATACATTTTATTTCCACTTGCCCTGGTCACTTATCATTATTGGCCATTTTCAAAAGACAAAATTTTCATGTAAATGTTTAAGAAATAACCCTGTCTCATTTAGATAATGAATAAAGACAAAAATAAATGTCATCCATATGACATGACAAAATAGAATTTATTGGTAAACCTAATTATTTTTGTCCGTTGTCAATACAATCATCTTCAAAAATTAGTTTTCATTTCTCATCCTTGAATCCATTTACACATAATGTCAAGTTATGATCAATTCCAATCATGCTGACACTGCTAAGGATGTGGCTTTGTGAGATGAAAACCCTTATACTTTGAATCAACTTTTTTTTCTTCTTCTTCTTTTTATTTTTATTTTTTGATGGTACTGGGGTTCCTGGAAGCCCTTCTACCTCCAGGCTACACTCTCAGACCTATTTTATACTTTTTATTTGGAAGCAGGGTCTCTTAAGCCAGCGCAGCTGGCTTCGAACCTGCGAGATCCTCCTGTCTCCGCCTCCCGAGTGCGGGGATTACAGGCGTGCGCCACTACACCCAGCTTGAATCAACTTCTGACTTCAATTTTACTGTTTTAATGTTTGAGTTTATTTCACTACTATAACATTTTTAATGCTTCCCTCATATTTTACCTCATTCTTTATCTTCTAAGACTGAGGATTTCTGTTTTTAGAATCTTCCTATTAACCCTATAATCATCATTTTATTGTATTTCTCTGAGCATTCTTTTTTTTTTACTTTAATGAACTCCTGCCATTAATGGCTTTTAGAAAGGATTCAAACACCATCTCCATCTTGGTTATCCCACACTGTGAATTCTGCCTTCCTAAGGTCCAACTTTTTCTTTAACAACTAAATATCCCAGGCTCCCTTGAAGCAAGGATGCAGACCTGTAACCAGCTGCATCTTTGATTGCAAGATGAGCCACTGACACACAGGAGAGGCAGGGCCATCCCTTTTCCTGGGTTTAGGGGCCATAGGGGGGCATGGCCTAGAGTCGGCAGCAGTAACCGCGTCTTGACTGAGTGAGAAGCAGTAGTCTCCTGTCTGGGCAGATTTGCCTGCGAGTCTGTGGTTGGTGGCACTGGGGGCAGCTGTAATTGAGAAAGGCAGCAACATCTTCCAAGACTAGTTCACGAATGGTTCTGCTCATTGCTGCTTGAAGTGAGCCTAGAGGCCGTTTCTCCAGCACATGCCAAATCATTCTGTGAGCTATTTAATATTTCTCTATAGATCAGGCACGGTGGCAGAGGCTTGTAGTCTCAGCTATTGAAGATGAGACAGAAGAATGGCTTGATCACGAGAGTTTGTGGCCAGCCGGGGCAGTATAATGGATTCTGTCTCAAACACACACACACACACACACACACACACACACACACACACACACCTCCCTAAGTATATGTTTGCACTAGGTGAAGCCGTTTTCTCTTCCTCACTTATGTCTTAACACTCGGGCATCTCACAGTGTTTAGTGTGAGGCTCACTGTGGCTTTCATTCTAATAAGCTTTAAGCTGAGTATCAGAGCCAGTTGACCTCTCCATCACAGCACATTTGGCTCATTTCCGCAGGAAATAGTTTATAACATTTCATAATGGCTTTCTCTTCCTTTGCCTGGAAAAACTGTGAGTGTGTGAGAATAAAGCCAGTTGTGATGATTGGCCCAAGATGTATCGTAAGCCAGATCCCATAGGCACTAAGCTCCCAAGAGATAGAAGAGGCCCTTAACTGCTACAGACATGGGCATGAATCAAACTGAAGATTTCTAAAGCCTTCTTCTCTGTGAATGTTTTTTCAGGACTTCACCAAATATTTTCCCTAAGTTTTATTTTTTAACCCTCAGAGTCAATAAGGACCTTAGGTGAAAGGCGCATTGAATTTCAATATTAATTCATGAACATTCTTCTCATTTGGCAGAAATGGGAAAGCAGCTCAAAGACTTAATTTAGAGCTTACATCATGCTAGTCTTACGAGCGCAAATCGAATTAGTGTTTCCAGTTATTTGGCTGATGTTTACTTTCTTTAAATCCTGAGTTAGTCATTTCCCCAGTGAACATTTTTCTGCCCCCCAATCTAAATGTGTTCCCCCTGTTTCAGTGTTTCAGAGAACCTTCCAATTTCTTTTGTAGGCAGGCCTTATCACAATTTCTGTGTATTTCTGTGAGATTATCTGCAAAATATCTGTCTTTCCCACTAACCACTAAGCTCCACTAAATGCTCTGTATTCAGAACAGTTATGGCACAAAAGTGTTTGATAAGTAGTTGATGAATGAATAAATCTGTGCTATTGGGCATGTATCTTACTCCATGTAGTACTGTCCCTCAAGTGTATATACCCCAGTGACAAATCCTTGATCCCAAACACTGCCTTAAGAGGGAAGCGAGAGAGAGATTTGGAAATAAGGGCGACATTGGATAGATGAGCAGAGACTCCAGGGGAATGACTGAGGGAGATTAGGGAAGGGAAACAACATCATGGAGAGTATAGCAGTTTAAATGATGTTATGAGCCAGGCGTGGTGGCACACGCTTGTAATCCCCGCGCTTGGGAGACAGAAACAGGAGAATCACGCTGGTTCGAAGTCAGCTGCGCTGGCTTAGGATGCCCTGTTTCCAAATAAAAATGTAAAAATAGGTCTGGGAGTGTAGCCCGGAGGTAGAAGGGCTTCCAGGAACCCCAGTACCACCACCAAAAAAAAAAAAATGATGCTATGAATGTATACAAAACTACCAATCCCAATATCAAACACATGTGCAGAGAGGGACCCAGTGGGTAGGCCACTAAGAGCTGTGTGCATGTATTTGTCTGGCACTCTGTAAAATTATAGTGCAGCAAATTAAAAAAAAAAAAAAAAAAGAGGGCTAGAAGCACGGGAAGCACTCCTGGGACTGAAGCTGCAGTCCAATGAATGGAGACAAAAAGAAAGACCTAAAAGAAAATTCATCAAAGGTGAGTATGAAGATGCAAAGCTGCAGAGTGGTCACAGCAGCAGTGTTAGAGCCAACACCTCCAAACTTGTATTAGGCGGGGGTAAGAAGTTACAGTGAGCTAGGCCCCGAGGGACGATGGGAAACTTTAGACTACTAACACAGATTTGTTGATTATTCTATTATATGTAGTAAGGAATTCAGCCTTTCCCAAAGACAGGTCTGGCCTTTGTACCAGCTCCTGGCTGAAAACCTCTAAAGTTTTGTAGTTTCCTGAATCATCGGAGTGCCTTTGTCAACCATGGTGGGCACCACGGAACACACTTAATAGTTTTTGCTAACAAGATGGCTCAACATAGGCTAGCCTCAGCCAGTAATATTAGGGTAGAGTGTCGAGGAGAAAAGCTGAACCAGTAGGGAAAATCTTGAATTAACTTGGAAAAACATGATTTAACTGAGTAAACCCAATATTTACTCAAAGTACGTTTTCTGGTACCAAGAAAAATTATGACTAGAGTTAGAATTAAGTCATTAGAGAAAACAAACTGTCCTGGTTTGTATATCTGAGTACATTGCAAAATGTTTACCCACTATAACCCTACTCACCAGGTCAGCTGGATGCTAGCTGGCTCCTAAACAGCTAGGAAGTGGCTCTCTCGTGTACTCTTCTCCCTCTCAGATCTACCAGGGTCATGTGCTATTTCTAAGACCAGGAAACAAAAACATCACAACCCAAAACCACTGATGTGGACACTTACTAAAAGAAACAGATCAGGTTAGTGTGGAATTTGGTATAGTCCTGAAATATGGAAATGCGTTCCCAGAGGCACCAGAGGAGCACGAAGTTCCCTGTCAAGGGACCCCGCTGACAGTATATTACAAGGAAGGCAGTGATTGGCAAATGGCAATTTCAAATAGGCACATAAACAAACATTGAGAAACAGTAAACACATAAGATAACTCATTTGGACACGTTTATATGCAGCCTGTATAGGACTTAAAATAACATTCCCAAGTTAAACTGAAAACATTACTATGTAAATGCCACAACTAAGTCAAATGCAATAGTAAATACCAGCCTTGCAAATTGGTCTCCCTTAAGGGCACTCAAAGGAGTTAGATCACAAGCTGCACTCTTAAAAAATGTCCTCCTCGCTATCAATCATTTCTGTTTAGACATCAAACCCATTGACCAGCATATGTTTGGGAAATTCTGAACAATTGACTTTCAAAGCCTAGCAAACATTTTGCTCTCTTCCTTCTTAGAAACCTCATAGGAGCCACTGTTGCCAATAAAAATAAATCATAAATCTAACCCCAAAACTGGATCGTTTCAGAAGAGAACAGATACCCCTTCCCGGCATTGTTTGCACCCATCTGTGTGGATTCTTCATTGAATTGGCCCACGCAGCAGGTCATCAATCAGCAGACGTCACCCAGTGCAAGTCAGAATGGCTCCATAGAAAAATTGAGCGTTCTTTTTTATTCCCTATTGTTGCCTACTAAAATGTAAGTTGCTTGTTGATCTCATCATACTGACTTAGCTATGTTTTAGTAAAATGTTGAAAAGACTCAGTGTGCACATACTCTTGAAGTTTTGAAATAATGGCCAGTGAACAGATGGGAACTTTCTCCCAGCAGCTATATGCGGGAATGCATTTTTATGAGCCCCAAAAATCTTTGGATCAGCTCTGATTACAAGTTAAGTTAAAACTAAATATCATAATTTTTTGTAAGAAACTCAAGAGAATTTTGAAGGTTGTCGTTCAAGGACCTTTGAGACTAAAAATCACAGCATTAATAATAAGCCTTTCTTTGGTGAAATAAAATATAGGACAGAGATTAAAAGCATAAGCTATTAGGCCAGCCTGGGTAGGTTCAAATGTTTCAAGTTTTAGTTCTGTGACCTTGAGCAAAGTATTTGACTCTCCATACTTCAGTTGCATGTTTTGTTCTGTTTTAAATAGGATAATATATAGCGATTCCAAAGTTGTCATAGACAACAATAATATTTATTTGCACACAGAACAATGCCTGGCACATACTAAGCTTCATTAGCACTAGTTATTATTGCATATAGGTAGATAGGAGAAGTAGTTGATGAACATGTCAGTTAACATAAAATGTAAGCCAAATCCATACTCCAAATATTATGAGGATTAAAGTCTTCTGCTCGCTCACGTTAACTAAAAAGAGCAAAGAGCTTTGCTGTAATATCTCAAGTGTCATCCCAATAGTTCCAAAGACTAGAATGGTTGTAACTAGGAACAGTTGTTTCATAAGCTCACTCACTGGATGTCTGCTAGAGAACAGGGAGCTGTGTTTACCATGTGGGTCTGTCCTCACTCACCAACAGCTAAACGTAGCAATGCTGACTTGGGTCTAATGCATTCAATCAATAAGAAGGACAGAGCAGATTCTACTAAAATTGGGAACATAGCTAAAGTCATTCTTCATTGTAAAAACGATTTTAAAAAATAAGATGACTCTAACGGAATTACTTTAAAACACAATGCAATATCTTTATTTGAAATACAGTATCTCCTGTCTGACAGCATTCAACTTACTTTCAGATTTATTCAGTGTTGTCTCTGCTTCCCAAGCACTTGAAAAACCCATAAAGGGGGGGCAAGTATCTTTTTTATTTTCAATAGTTAGATCAAGGATACTTTCTAAAAGTCTTTCACTTGTCATGTTTTCAACAAGCAAGTCCTGCAATATTCTCAGAGGACAACAGAGATGAGGATAAGAAGCGACGTTGTTTCCCTTCTGTCTTTAACTGTGTGGAGCACTGGAATGTGTCCTCTTTCTAAACCCTCCTACTCCACCAGGAATGAGACGTGGAGGGTGTAGCTGGGCTCTACACAGGTGGGAGCTCCCAAGCTCTGACCCATTGGTTGATTTCCTGTGCCCTGCAGCTCAGGGCTTGTGGTGAGCAGAAGGGAGAGGCAGTGCTAGCAACCAGGTGTTTGTTTACTCTGAACAAGTGACTAGCAGGTGCCCAGATGTCTTCCTTCATCACTCTCACTTTTTGGAGTTCTTTTTACCTCCCAGAAGAGTCCGCAGGGGCTGAGTGAGCCCTACACGCCCAGAAAACAGTCTCCAGAGAAAACTCTGCAATGAGGACTCAGGGATTTTCCATCGGGGGCTTTGTTCCTGCTACAAATGGGCACAGAAAATGGAGTCCAGGAGACAGACTCAGGTTACAGATTAGAAACTGACTGGAAGGTAAATAGTCAAGTAGCTGAATTTCTATATTATATTCTGAGATCAACACACACACACACACACACACACACACACACACACACACACACACACATCTCATGTCAGTCGTCAGTAAGGCATGTTTTGCCCTATGTCCTACCTATTGGTGGATGGTTGCTAGCCTTTTGAACAGGGGGATCTCCTTTTAAAAACCAAAAAATATTTCAGATAGTAATGGATTTTCAATATCCACTGATTGAAAAAAGTACTGTGACTACAGTAACACACGTGTGCGTGTGTGTGTACGTGTGTATGTGTATTACTGGGGATTGAACTCAGAAACATTCTATGCCCCCAACTCTTTTTATTACTTTTTCTTTCTTTTTCTCTTCCTTTCTTATTATTATTGTTGTTGTTGTTGTTGTTGTTGTTGTTGTTGTTGTTGTTGTTGTGCAATACTGGGGATGGAGCCCAGGGGCATTCTACCTCCGAGCTACATCTCCAGCCCTATTTTTTATTCTTTAGTTTGAAACAGGGTCTCACAGAGTTGCAAAGGGCCTCACTAAGTAGCTGAGGCTATCCATGAACTGCAATCCTCCTGTCTCAGCCTCCAAATCCTCCTGTCTCAGCCTCCAAAATGCTGGGATTATAAATGTGTGCCACCAAGCCTGGCTATTTCTTATATTTCAAAAAAGATCTTGCTAAATTTCTGAGTCTGGCCTCAAATTTGGAATCCTCCTGCTCAGCATCCCAAGTACTGGGATTACAGGTGTATGCCACAGCACCCAGTTAACAGTAACACCTTTATGGTACTGGGGGTTGAACCTGGGGCATTCTACCACTGCACTACCACCCCACAGACCTTTTTCATTTTTTGTTTTGAGAAAGGTCTCACTAAGTTGTGGAGAGTCCTGTTACACTGCTGCATCTGTCCTCAAACCTATAATCTTTCCATCTCAGCCTCCCAGGTTCTGGAATTATAGTTACGTGCCACCACACCTGGATTAGAGTAACACTTTTAAATAAATTGTTTTTGTTTTCTTTTAACAAATAAAAATACATCTGCTGTGTATTTAACCTAAAAGGACAAATATGTATGAAAGAAACATCACATCACAGTGCCTGATGTACTGAAAGAACTCAGTAAATACTAGCTGTAAGTGCTGCTACTGTTGATACTAACTGAATGCACAGATTATGTCTAAGGGATTCTCAAAGTCTGTATAAAACTCAGCAGCGCATATGCTGTACTAAAAGATTCTAATTTTTTTATGTCAGGAACTTTGACTCACATTTTAATACCACCACTACCACCAGCATCTAGCCTTATTTTATGCTTATATATAAGTTGAATCTATATCCCTAAAATGCCATGAAGAGTTGAAATATCTCGATTCTATATTTTAGCATTTTTAAACCTTTCCATTTTTAATGTATCAGCTTCTCCTTTATATACATGTAAAATAAGAAACTTGATCCTAAAGTTACTAATAAAAGGCATGAAAAGTCTCCTTGGGAAAGAATAGGTATGGCAGATTTCTGACAACATTTATTCTCAGTGTAATGTAAGCACAATTTTTCTCTAGGAACAAGGATACTTTAAAAAAAAAATTCAGCTACCCTAGGTAACAGATTTCATTGGCCTGGTGATTCCAGAACAATCTAAGTTATTTTCCTCCTATACCGGACATGATTGTGTCTTTAAAAAATAAAGAACATTATAAATAAATAAGAAATTTTAACAGCTCAATTGAAAAGCAGACAAATTATATAGAAAGGCAATTTATTGAAAAATAGAAAGAAAAATGGCTAAAGAGAACTTGAAAATAAATTCAACCTCACAAAATTTTTAAAAATACAAAATCAATTAGCAAAGATAGCATTTGTATATAACACACTGACAAGACTTTGGAGGGATGTGGCAAAAAAAAAAAACACTCGGATACACTGATGATGAATGTATTAACTAGTGCAAGCTTTTTGGATGTCAATACAGCAACATTGACTAAAAGCCTTAGAAATATTAATCCTAATAACTTGAATACCCATTAACAGTAGATTGCTGGCCTAAATAATGGAATATCCATATACAGTAGATTGCAAAAAGAGCCACAATTATATGTGCCCGTCAACATCCATGCTCTTTGCAACTTAACTTTGCTGTTCTTCCATTAAGAGGTGGTGTCTATTTCCCCATCCCTTGAATCTGGACTGGCCTTGTGACTTGCTTTGGCCAACAGGATGTGGCATATGTGATAGTGTGAAAATTCCAAAAGCACACCTCCAGAGACCGTGCATTCTTATGTCTACTTTCTTGGGACCTCTGTTTTTACCATGTGAATAAGCCCAAGTTTGCCTCCTGAAGAAAAAGAGATGACACAAAGCAGAAGCAATTTAGCCCAGATCCAGCTGAGGCCTTGAACGTGTAAGAAAGTCCAGCCAAGATCAGTAAAGTTGACCTGCAGCTGAGCTACAGTTAACCTCAGATACATGAGAGCCTCACCAACACTAAAAGAAATAACCAGTTGAGTTCCACCTAAATTGCTGACCCAGAAATAGCAACTAATCTGAAATCCCATGATTGTCACATATTCAGAAGAAAAAATACATTAGATTAATGTGCACTGGACTGGAAGGATGTGTATGATTATTCTGGAGAAGAAAAGTTGAGAAATATTGCTTATGACAAATTTCAATTATTCACAAGAGCAAAACAAAATAGAACCTGCACATATAAAAGCCTACAGGAAGGCACGTACGGGCTTCAACCTCTGGTAACCTCAGGAGTGTGTAATCGGCAGAACGGGGAGGGTGGGGGAGCAGAGGACATCGATTTTTTTTCTTTGACCCGTCTCTGTATTATATGATGATAACAGCCAGATGAATCACTTTTGTAATTTCGAGAGACAGCTTTTAAAGGAAAGTTATAAATGGCCGATGCTGAAGTAGAGTTGAGGAGTGCTTTGGAGCACCTGAAGGCTTCTGATTGAAGACACAAAGGACTCGTGATGAAAGAGCACACACTTTCGATGCTGAGCATTGAGAGAGAGAGAGAGAGAGAGAGAGAGAGAGAGAGAGAGAGAGAGAGAGAGAGAGATGGGAGAAGAGAGGGAACTTTTCCCATTAATTCTATGACTGTGAATTTAATTCATAGGAAATAATCATAACTATATAAATTAGTTATACTGAGGTGCTTTATTTTCACTTTTTATTATATCAAGTATTGAGAAAAGCATAAATATCTGCCAGTAATAGAATGGTTAAATAAATCATGGCAATTTCTGCACAAATGCTGCCATTAAAACCATACTAAGAACCTAGATATACTCTTGCTGTTAAGAGGAAAAAATGCAATAAATAAAACGGAATGTACCACCACATTGCTACAATTTTGCAAATGTACATATATAAATCTAGTACACAAAGTTGTTAACAAAACTTATTTCAGCATGTTTGATTTAAAAAGCTATTTTTATTTTTTCAAATTTTCTCTTTTCTCCATTATATATTATGAATATATATTTCTTCAAAATCAGAATAAAACAGGAACTACAAATATTTTTTAAGAATCCTGGGAGAGAGAGAAGAGGGACAGAACAAAGAAACCAGAAAGAAAGCACAAGGAAACACAAGACGTGACAGTCCTTCTCAGACTGTCTAAGTTTGAGTTTCCTTACCTCCCCCATGACACTGAATTAAAAACTGTCAAACAAGAGACATTTCATCAGGTACATGAGACAGCATAGATGATAGTGTAGAATATTTATATCTTCTTACTGGAATGTTCCAACAGGGAGACAGAAATTGATAATGCAGAGGATACAACCTGGCTTAATGAAGTCTTTGAGCTGGCAAAGATAATGGGGTTCAAAACACAGAGAAGTTGACCTTAAGATAGACAGGGCTGGTGCATCCAGTCATCAGGAGGGAAGACAGACCATGCACATAAAGATGCAATAGGGTCAGCAAAGTTGGAGTCAGATGTTTGGCTTCTGTATTTCTGGAGAATGAGAAGAGAGATTACTGGCTGAGTGTACACAGGGAGAGCAAAAGGTATGAAAGTATCGATGTGCTGCTTGGTTCTCTTCTTTCTCACCCATTTGCAGTGCAGTCCATAATTTTGGTACTCAAGAAGTATTACCTAAACATACTTTAATGCTCATCCATCCCTTTCAAAAAATTAAGAAATAAGTTTATAAAGCAAGATTTCTGGCCCTACTGAGCATACACTTTTATAAATGAAACAAACACATATGAAATAAAAAATAATTAAGCCAACAAGAAAATAGTTTTCAAGCAAGAGACTTACTAAATGCAATACGTGCACCATTTATAATACCAGTAAGTAGTAACCAAGGCAGTGGGCATGTTTTACTGTCAACAGTTATCCTTTAGAAAGCCTTCATGGGAGAACCTTCAAATGACCTCAAAGAGGAAAGTGTATGTGGACAAAGAATTACGTCAGAGTAGATGCAAGTTCACCACCAGAATACAGAAAGATAAAGGAAGGACTGTGGCATGAGGCCCATGTCTTGAAATAGAGAAGATCCTACGTCAGTCCTGGAGGGAAGAGCTGGGCCACACCTCCAGGGCCTCCTGCAGCAGAATCCCCATGGAAAAGTTGTTCCAGTGTCTTGGCAGAGTCTGCACTGGAGCAGCTGAACTACACACTGAAGTCCAGGAGCCCAGAGATGACCTCTGACCCTGCTCACATTTATTTCCTCTGTCTGGTACCTTCTCTTTCTAAGGAGCATCCTGCCAGTCCTTGACCCCACTAGACACACACCCCATTTGCTCATAATCATCCATTAAATCTTAACAAGTTACTTTTCCTGGGGTGCTTTCTCCGGTGGGAAACCCTCTACTACTATGGCTCTCCATTCACCAAACTAAATCTAAGCTGCATGAGGTCACTAACCATGATCATTTATTTATTTGTAGTATCTCCAAACATCGTATCATATTTGTACATCGTGGGCACTCAAAAAATACTTGTTGACTCGATGAATCAATTAGCTAGTTTTCATTCACCCTGAAGCAATTTCAAGGCTTGGTCTTCAGAATATGAATATGTAGTTTGCGAAATATGACTAAAAGTATGAAGGAGGAAGCAAAGAAACAAGATCAACAGAAATGGGAGTAGCAAATTGGCTTTTAGCCCATCCTCCCAGAAACCCCCTTCCCTGTTCTAGGGAAGCAGTGCCTCATAGCTCCAAGGCTCTGCCCATGACTTGTCAGGTATCCAAATCAGGAGATGACCTTCCAAGAACAGAAACTCTGCCTGCCTACTCCAGCCTGGACTTGGAAGGTCTTCATCTTCCTAGCAGGGATGGTCTTCACCTGGCTCTGTCACCTCTCAGGCTCTTGGAAATGGAGGGTGGTTGTGTTTATTGGTAGTTTGGGGCTTGAGATAAAGAGACCCCTAATTTCCTAACAGGAGTCTGCCCTTGGCCCTCACTTACCAGGAGAAGATATGTAGAACCCTGGGATATCCTGCCTGAAAAAGTGTCATTATAAGCCTGAGGGCCTTGGCCTCCATATGGTCCAACATCATTATTTATGATGGGAACTTTAGACCATGTCATATAACCTCTAACCCCTGGTAGATCCAGAAACTAATGGTCTTAGCTGAAACCTCCAAAAGGGGCTGAAGGCCAGAGGTCAGTCACGTGAGCAGCATATGCGCACGCCTCAATAGAACCCTAGACACCAAAGGCTCTGGTGAACATCCCCAACTGGCAACACTCTGTGTGCTTTGTCACACAACATGGCTGGGGAGAGCTGTCACCACCCAGAACTTCATGAGGAGCTTCACATTTAGAACCCTCCCACATGTCACCCCTGCTTCTCTCCCTTTGAATGGTGCTGATTTTTACTCATATGGTAGAATAAAATTTTAATCTTAAGTGTAGCACTTTCCTGAGTTTTGTGAGTCATTCCTATGAAGCTATCAATCCTGAAGTGTGGAGGACTGTGCTCTTCACTGGTGAAGTGTGGCCTAAAGCCAGGCAGTTGATGAACTGCAGAACCATTTAGAGGGAAGCACTGGAAACTGAGCCAGTGGTGTCTGACTCCAGGGGTTCCTGCCCATTTCTAGGAGATCTGTGAGGAGGCGCCCCTGTTTCTTTTTCTTACAAGTTCCAGCAAGGCTCAGAGGATCATCGATTTGAACAATATCTGTGCAGGAGAGAGGAGCTGTGATTCCATTCTAGCCTAAAAGAGCACTATCTATGTTATTGATTAATACTTGAATGCTACAAACAGCTTCCTGCTAGGAGAAGATTTATCTTATTCTTATGTATAATTAGAATGATTATTCAACAAATGGGTGCTATTTGGCGAACTTCAAGAAGCCAAGTTTATCAACTTCATCAGCTCACAATTGCAGCCAGGGATCTGAATTCCTGGGCTCTGAGAGAGAGGGGCGGGGAGGAGAGAGAGAAGAAAACAACAGGAGACCAGCAAGTAGCCCAGGAGCCAGTGGAGAACCATTCTCAGCTGCAGGCACCTCCGGAGACCCACAGACACACTCAGGAAGAGGCTGGGGAGAAGGAATTGTGAGTGGTCTGCGGAGGCCTGGAGAGAAGACTACTGATACTTTAGGGAAAACATTCCCATGGCAAGGCTCAAGTAGAGAGGATCATGGCATCTAGGCCTCAAAGCCTCATTCTCAGAAGCATCCCGCCATCTGGAATCTAGTTTCTAAAGTAACTGGGCAGTAAAGTGTGTGTGTGTGTGTGTGTGTGTGTGTGTGTGTGTGTGTGTGTAGCTCAAAACAGTAATTTTTTTGTACTAGGGGTTAAAAATAAGGGCATCCTTCCTCTGAGCTATACCCCAGCCCTTTTAATTCTTTTTAAGTTTGAAACAGAGCCTTGCTAAGTTGCTGAGGCTGTCCACAAACTTGTGATCCTTCTGTCTCAGCCTCCCAAGTATTAGGATTGCAAGCATGAGCCATCAACCATGCCTGGCTCAAAGTCAAATCATTTTTAAAAATAATCCACTATCTGAGCTTTGTTTCCCTGTGGAACTCAAAGCAAGCCAGCTCCTCTAACCATACATATTGGTTACAATCTCACATGATACATACCTGACTTCATTCCATCTTCCCTCCATGTCACTCAGCAAGGAGGGGAGCCAGGCAGTACAGGCAGCCAGGACAGCCTTTCCACGGTGGGTCTGACTACGAGTTCCCAGGCCCCTCACACACTTGTACCTTTTGGCCCTTCCTGGTGTAGCCAGACCAGTCTTCCAGACCTTCTCTCTCTTCAAAATCATCCCAGGATATCTCTTGAGACTACAGTTTTCCTAGAAACACCCTGTGCCTGGCCACTTTCACGTTCTTCCTCAGACCATTCCATTTGTCTTTGTTTTAGTCAGCTTTTTATCACTATGACCAAAATACCTGACAAGCACAACTTAAGAGGAAGGAAGGTTTATTTATGACTCATGGCACCAGAGGTTCCGGAAGCTCCCGAGGTCAGACCATGGCCAGCCATCTACCAACAGTAGAACATCTTGGTGGCAGGACTTCAGGGCATGACAGGAAAATGAAAGCCATGCTTAGCTCTTAATAGTGGAAACAGAGAGGTGGAGACAACCAGGGACAGATACAGCCCTTTCTCCATATCTGTCCATGTCATTCTTTCTCCAGCCATGTCCTACCTCCAACCTGGCTGCATTACCCACACACAAGGTTTAGGGGGGCATTTTAAATCCAAACCACAACAGTCTCAAAGACTATAATTCCCATTTTTGCAGTGAAATTAGACCTGGGGTCACATCTACCTGAAGTCAATCTCACTCATACTTGCCAATTTTTTTATTTTTATTTTTATTTTTATTTTTATTTATTTATTTATTTATTTATTTATTTATTTATTTATTTTTGCAGGTCTGGGGATGAAACCCAGCATCCAACCTCTGAGCTACACCTCCTGTCCTATTATTTTATTATTAATTTTGAAGCAGGGTCTCACTAAGTTGCAGAGGGACTCACTAAGTAGCTGGGGCTGTCTGTGAACTGCGATCCTCCCGTCTCAGCCTCCTGAATGCTGGGATTACAAGTGTGTGCCACCACGCCTGGCTATCTTTGCCAATTTTGAAACCTCGCAGAAATCATGTTGCCTTGGATTGCATTTACTGATGGGGAGGTCACAGGGGCTGCACTAGATCCCAAAGATACAATGTTAAGGAAGAAACATTACCTAACAACAGATTCCTGATAATCTAATGGAAGAGCTAGGACATACAAACAATAAACAATGCCTACACAAGTTAGAGTGAGTGTTACTAAACTAATAGATAGGCTGGATGTGGTGGCACATGCCTGTTAACCCCAGTACTTAAGAAGCTGAGACAGGAGGATTGCAGGTTTGAAGCCAGCCTCAGCAGCTTAGAAAGACCCTCAACAACTCAGTGAGACCCTGTTTCAAAATAAAAAGGGCTTGAGGTATAGCTTGGAGGTAGAATGCCCCTGGGTCCAATCTGAAAGAGGAAGGAAGGAAGGAAGGAAGGAAGGAAGGAAGGAAGGAAGGAAGGAAGGGAGGGAAGGAAGGGGAGGGAAGGAGAAAGGAAGAATGAAGAGTACAATTTAAATAAAGCGATTCTTTCCCCTCTTCTGGGGAGGAGGGGAGGTATAAAGAAGTCAGAATTGTTACACTAATGACCATTCCTGTGCTTGAAAATGCAAAACAAGGAAAAAGAAGATTCCACCCAAGAGAGATATACAAGGGCATCGATCACATGCATGGTCAAAAAAGACCACCCATGCCCACCTTGCTGACATTCTTCCATAGGGAATGTGATTTAGGCTTGTGCCAATCTACTTCATCTCCAGTATCACTCTCGCTGAGATTAGATGTCATGTATCTGCACAAAATCTATCTAGGAAAATTATACTCTCTGTTGAATAAAAGATAATATCCATGTAGACCAAATATCTCTTTATAATGATACTGCAGAAAGCTGTGCTAACTGGCTAGAGATCTGGATACATATGAGCAGATGTCTAGCTAGCAACTGAACCCCTCATGACATCCAGGCTCTAAATTACTATTCAGCTCAGCAGTTCATCATTGTCCACCTGGAGTTAGAACTCCAACAAAGGGTAGATCATCTCCATGCAGAGTTTTTCAAAACTCATAGGCACCTTGAGAGTGTGGCCATCAGAACCCCCGGGCATCTTTTCTAACTTTCCCTGCAAGTTTGTAATAAGATTCCAGCACTTGGGAATGGAAGTACAGTCTGGAAACAGCAGCTAATATGGGGTGATATGACATGAAGTTCAAGAACCCTGTGTACTCTCTTTTATACTTCTTTGAACTTGTAGAAATCCTTTGGAAATATGTTCAGCACCAACATTTAAAACAAAATCGCTATATCATTAGATGTCTAATAAAGAATATGTCTAATAAAGGTTGATCTTATAGTTTAATATAGCTGCCATGCATATCTGGGACATGAGGGGATTTTTTTCATATATAGAGAAATATGGGATGATTAAGTTACATTAACAGCAATGGCAGCTCCTGGGAAACACCATTTTGGGCAGCTGAAGCTTTCATCAACACTTTCTCAGCAACTCTGAGAGCTGGGAATTCCTAGCACTACCTTTGAGGATAAGAGATAACCTTGAACTAAGGGACTCTTTTGATGGCTCATTCAAACCCTGTGGCCAGTGTAAGCTTGAATAAGACAAGTTCCTGCCCTTGAGGAGTGCACTTTTTTTTTTACATGCTTGGCACAAAAATGTAAATTCATAATAAAATTGTGTCAAGAAGATATGGATGGGACATTTACACAAGCCTTATTCGCCTAGAAGTGATTGGCCCTCGCCAGAGATTATAGGTTTTCTAGTACCCCTTCACTGTGAGATAAGAAAATATATTCTTCACTCTAATACACTCTTTGGTGAGACTGAAAATTAGTATAACCACCATAAAGATCAGTATGAAGTTTCTTCAAAAGATCAGAAATGGAACTACCATACGACCCAGCTATGCCACCCCTCTGTATCTTTCCAAAAGAATTAAAGTCAGAATACTATGGTGATTGATGCATATTCATGCTTATAGCAGCACAATTCATAATAGCTAATTACAGAACCAACATAGGTGTACATCAACAGAAGAATGGATAAAGAAAATGTGCTAAACACAATGGACTTTTACTCAGCCATAAAGAACAACAAAATTATGTCATTTTCAGAAAAAAAGATAAAATTAGAAAATATTATACTAAGTGAAATCAGTCTCAGAAAGTCAGGGGTGGGATGTTTTCTCTCATATGTGGAAGCTAAAGATATAATAGACAACAAAGGGGACTTTAGATAACCAAGGAGAGTGACCAGTAGAATAGTGGAAGGGGACTGGGGGAGGGAAGAAGGAAGGAGAAGAGGAAAAACTGATGAAAGAAACAGGTTGAGTTATGCTATGCCCAAGTACAAAGGAATCACTGCCAATCTCATTATTATATACAGGGAGGGGTAGGTAGCAGGGTGAGACCTAAAGGGAAACAGACCAAGACCTGCCTTCATGTTTGTTTTTTTTTATTCTTTCTTTTCTTTTTTATTAAAGTATGAATTTATTTTTTACTTTTATGTGGATCATATTGAAAATGGCATACATTCACACAGTGCTTGGTGCCCTCCCCCCCTTCTCCTTTTCCCCTCCCAACAATGAGTGTCCAGGTGACCATGCTACATTCACAGTTATACACATATTTGAATGTAGCTCCTCCAGTTAAACAACCTCGGCCTCCTTCCTCTCCTACCCTTCCCTTTCAGCTTTGCTGTTGTTTCCTCTCCATTTTCTGGAGTCTCTCTGGTATTCCTAATAGTCCCTAGTTTAGGCATACTAGAGAAAACATATGTCCCTTCTCTTTCTTTGCTTGGCTGATCTCACTTAATATAAGGTTCTCTAGGGCCTTCCATCTTCTTACAAATGACATGATTTTGTTTTTCTTTATTGCTGAGTAGAATTCCATTGTGTGTATTTCCCATAATTTTGCAATCCATTCATTTGCTGATGGAGACCTAGGTTGGTTCCATACTTTGGCTATTAGGAATTGTGCTGCTATGAACATGGGTATGCATATGTTACTGTAATTCTCTGATTTCAACCCCTTTGGAAAGATACCCAGGAGTGGTATAGCCAGATCATATAATGGATCCATTCCCAGCTTTTTAAGGAATATCCACACTGATCTCCATAGTGGCTGAACTAGTTTGCACTCCCCCCAACAGAGTAAAAGAGTTTCTCATTTCCCACATCCTCACCAGCATTTGTTGTTATTTGACTAATTTATGTTTGCCACTCTAATTGGGGTTAGATGGAATCTCAGCATCGTTTTGATTTGCATCTCCCTGATGGCTAATGATGTAGAATATCTTTCATGTATCTATTGGCCATTTGTATCTCTTCTTTTGTGAAGTGTCTATTCAGTTCAGTTGCCCATTTCTTTTTTTTTTTTTTTTAACAGCAAAAATAATTTATTTGCAACAAACCCAGTCCCATCACTTAAATATGTCATAGGAATAGAAGAGTCACACGGTAAGCACCATTTAGTCCAAGGCACAGCTCCATCATCCCTGAAGCAGCAAACCCACCGCCCCAAGACCCATGCGTACATCCCAACTGGTCCCATGAAACAGGCAAACCTAAACTCTGCACGTTTTACATTTTCCCTCCTTCCCAGGCCTCTCCCCCTCCCATCCCTAGTCAGGCCTCCTGGCCTCTGAGCCTCCAAGGGACTTTCTTTGAGGGGTCATTAACAGAGTTTTAAGCGTTACACAAAATACCATGTGAAATCTACCGTTGTATAGAAAGTTTAAAATATCTCCCTCACCCTGATCAGCAGTGACAGCTCTTTCTTTATCGTATATGTAGGCGGTTTTAAAATCATTGCCATCTCAGACCATTTCATACTGATATTTCCCTATAGGATTCATTCACAGGCTGCTCTCCTTATGTCAGAACAGGAAGGAATCCCAGGTACTTTTGCCATATTCAGAGGCTGATAGCTTTCTAGTCCACCTGAGAAAACATGTCAGAGGCAGACTGGGCAGGGCATTGGGTAGCCTCTCTGATTTGGAACTACTGCTTTCTAGGAGACAGGAGGCCAGGAGAGGAAGATAAAGTATTCAAGCTCCTTTTACCACCCCAGATCTTCTAGATCCTGAGAAGTTAGAATTTAGGAAGAGTTCACATTTCCCAGGCTTTGGTGGGACATTTTCTAACATTCTACTAGCATGGATCAGTGACTTTTGACAGTCACTATAAAAGAGACAAAAATAAAGAGCCCATTTCCAATGGAGCATCGTACATGAGCATTAAGGGCTCTGAGTAGTGGTTAAGTCATACAGATCCATGCTAGGAAATTGGCATCAGAACTGTTCTCAAACTGAGCAGCTAACACATTGGGGAAGATGCTTAAATAACACTTAAGGCAAGGAATAAAACCTGTGCACTGCAAAGATCACGTGCAACTTTCACATTGATATTTGTTCATTTGAAACCCTTCTCCAATTTCTTGGGAGGCCCGAGTTACCCAGACCTGCGCTATTACCTACATGTGCAGGACTGGGCAATCATATCCTCATACTCCTTGTACAAAATACTCCCATTCGCCTCGATCAGAAGGATGCTAATGGGAACATACTTATAAGGGACACAGGAGGGCTGAGGGACGCTCTGATCCACTAGCTCATTGACAAGGTTCTGGATGATGGCGTGATTGGGGGAATTGAGACCATAGCGTAGTACGCGGGGACAGGCTCCCTTACAATAGTTCGGGGTATAGACATGGGGAGCAATAATCCAGTGATCCCAACCCAACTGCTGGAAGCTGACTTTGAAAGGGTGCAGGGAACACTGGTTGTTTTCAGATCCATCGCGTTCCTGGGAGGGACCAGGAACCTCAGCTGCGATGTTGCCTGCCTGGCGGGCCCTCCGCAAGAGAAGGGAAGATTCCCTTTCCATCAACTCCTCTAGGCCCCTGGGAAGCAGTTTAGCCTTCTGAGTGCTTTTATGAGTCTCATTGAAATAGAGTAGCAAGAAGGCAATGTCCAAGGAAGAAGCGGTGGGCCACCGGAGCTGGAGAACCTCACTACCTTTTTGCTGCTGACACATGTAGCGGAGTCGAAGAACCCTGTGACCTTTGTGATTCCAGAGCCTCTGCTGAATGTGTCGTGTGATGTCCATCTCTGACCAGGCCTGAGACATCAGGGAAGGCTTTGAGGAATTTCTTCCTGAAGATGGAAAGTGCTTGGTTGAGCTTTTGGGGACCCAGGGTTCTACATGGCAGGAGAGATAAAAATGAACAAGGTGGAGTTGGTGGCGATAAACCACAGTGGCTCTGATCAGTTGGTATGCTACCTGGTTTGGTCTCAGAGGAAAGTCCAGGGTCTGCATATGCCAGCGACCTCTGAGAGGCCTTGCTGCATTGGCCACAGGTCTCACCAGCCTCACCATGGTGGCGCCAATGGTACGGTTCTCCCTGGGGTGCCCATGCGGGTCAGCTGAGCGTTGGTACAAATCCAACATGTAGCGCAGGGAGTGCCCTGGGAGGCGAGGATGCCTCTGCAGCTTGCCAGGGGCTTCTTCTAGTAGTTCGCGAATCAGTGGCAAGGTAGTGGCCTCAGCTAGGAAGGGAACAGTGGGGTAATTCATTGTAATTATCACTGTAGAAAATCTTCATTTGTTTATTATTTGCTACTTATATTTCTTTTTTTAATTTTTATTTTATTTTTATTTTTATTTTTTTAAATTTTATTTTATTGGTGCACTGTATTCATATATCATAGTGGGATACAAACTTTTGTAGACATACATGCACACATCGCCCAGTCACCCCCCACCCGATCCCCACCCCATTCTCTCCCCATCCCTCCCTCCCATGCTTGGCTTAGTGGTCGACATCTAGTATCATAGCAATTTATCCAAAATTAAAAATGACAATCTCACATAACAGTTTCATTTGTCTGATACCAAGCGTTTGATGATTTAAAGATAGCATTTCAATATTTCTTTTTGCTTTCTTTCTTACTAGAGCATATTTTTTTCTGTTTTTTTAGGTGAAACTATCATATATTTATGTATTTATTTTTCAGAAAAAAATCTATCCTAATATGGAATATGAATTCTAGATACCCAAAATGATGTTGAAAAAGAACAAAGCTAGCAGATATATATTTTCTGATTTCAAACCATATAAAGCTACAATAATTGAAACAGTGTAGTACTGTTCTAAAGGAAGATATATAGACCATTGGAGTTAAATACAAGCCTAGAGCTAAATTCTTCCCTATATTGTCAAGTTATTTTTGACAAGGTTTCCACGAACATTTGGTGGTGGAAATAATAATCTTTTAACTAAATATTGTTGAAAAATAATAATTACATGGAAAAGAATAAAATTGGACCTTTACCTAATCCCATATACAAGTATTAACTCAAAATAGATAAAAGACCTAAATGTAAATCTTAAGACTATAAACTTTTAGGAGAAAATCTGGGTCATAAAACCTCACAACATTGAAATTGGCAGTGATTTCTTGGATATGATTTCAATGGCACAGGCAACAGAAGAATATACAAACTCCCTAAAAAATAAAAGAAAATATTGTATATCCAAAGACAATGTAAACAGAGTTAAAAGTTACTAATAGAATTGGATAAAATATTTCCAAATGCTATATCTGAAGGTATATTAATATTCCAACTAGAAATCCTAAAAATTAACAACAATAAAGGCAAACAATACAACTTAGAGATAGGTAAAAGACTAACATAAATAATGAATCTCCACAGATAACCAATCTTAGTTGTCTGTTGGATGGAAACTCTTGTTTCTCTGGTTCTGGTGAGTGTTACCTATTTCTTCTTTGTAGTTAATCTCTTTGAGTATTTTCTCTAGTGCTGGTTTTGAAGACATAAATTCCTTCAGTTTCTGTTTGTCATGGAAGCTTCTTATTTCTCCATCTAATTTGATAGAAAGTTTTGCTGGATAGGAAATTTTTGGCTGGAAGTTGTTTTCTTCCACAGTTTGGAATATGTTACTCCAAGTCCTTCTGGCTCTCATGACTTGGTTTGGGAAGTCTGGAGTGATTCTAATTGGTTTGCCTCTGAATGTCAGTTGGCCCTTTGTTTTTGTTGCCTTTAAGATTCTCTGCTTGGCTTCCACATTGGTCATTTTGACAATTATATGGCGTGGGGATCCTCTTCTCCGATCCTGTCTAAAGGGAGTTCTATAAGTTTCCTGGATCTGTGTATC
Source organism: Muscardinus avellanarius (assembly GCF_963383645.1). Classification (NCBI taxonomy): domain Eukaryota; kingdom Metazoa; phylum Chordata; class Mammalia; order Rodentia; family Gliridae; genus Muscardinus; species Muscardinus avellanarius. The sequence goes on from NC_137798.1 coordinate 28,305,975, forward strand.
AACCTCTTGCTCTATATTTGGAAAATTTTCTGCTATTAGTTCCTTGAAGAGATTGTTGATCCCTTTGGTATCACTTTCTTTTCCCTCCTCTATTCCAATTATTCTTAGGTTAGCTCTCTTAAGATGGGCCCATATTTCTTCAGTGTCAGATTCCTGCTGTTGGATATTTTTTTCTAGATTAGAAACTATGCATTCATTTTTGGATTGCTCATCTTCTAAGAGCGAGATTCTGTTCCCCATGTGGTCTAATCGGTTGTTTGTGCTTTGAATTGAGGCCTTTACTTCATTAATTGCATCCTTTATCTCTTTTTGGCTCTCTCTGAGTTCTTTTCGAAGCACCTCTATTATTTCTACAGTTATTTTCCTGATTTGATCTTCTAGAAATCTCTGTTTTTCTGTTTTATCAGGTTCTGATGTTGTGGGGTTGTGCACATTCATTACTCCAGTGTTATTCCTCTTTCCCATGATTTCGGAGGTTTGTGCCTTCTCTGGGTTCTTCCCTTGGGTCACTATGGCTTCACTTAAGGTGCTCTGGATCTCGAGTCTGTATTATCTCAGACCCCACTACTCATTTACTGGGTTGTATCACTGAGTCTCCGACCCAGGGAGTCGATAGAGGCTGCTTTAGACTATGGGGGGTGCCAGGTTGCACGTTCTCCTATGGTGTGATATCTCTGCCACCACCACTCCCTCACTGGGTCAAGTCCCAGGAGGCCCAATACTGCGATTTCTCCTCTGTGGCCCGCAATTTGACTCACTGTTCTTGAGTACGCAGATGTAGCTGTACTGGACTCGGTGGATTCACTGCTGCTGCCGCCGCCGGTGGCAATATGGCGCCTCTGCCACGCCCTCGGCCATGAGGCTGGCGTATTTTTTCTTCTCTGGTTTTGATTTCCACTCTGAATCCCTGCAGCGTGTGCTGAGCTCAGCCACTGGGAGCTTTAAATGCTGTCTGCGCCGAAAGATCCTGCCTGGCTGTTCCGCAGCGGCTCACCTGGCTTGCTGTAGCCGTCCGTTGAGTTCGCCGCTGCCACCAGCAGTATGGCGCTGCTGCCGCGTCCTCGGGCGCGTGTGTCTCCTCTGTGGCCCTGAGCTCTGTTCTCAGTCCGCTTTCTCTCTGGAGCCTGGTGGTTTTTTTTGTTTTTCTGGTGATGGTGCTTTCTGGCTATGAAAGGCGCTCTTTTTGTGGTAATGGAGATTGGTTGTTAGCGGGACTCTTAAGCCCCGCTTTTCTCGGTCGCCATCTTCCCGGAAGTCCAGTTGCCCATTTCTTGATTGGGTTATTTGGTTTACTAGTATACAGTCTTTTGAGCTCTTTGTATATTCTGAATATTAGCCCTCTATCAAAGTGGTGGCTGGTAAAGATCTCCCATTCTGTAGGCTTTCTCTTTAGGTTCTATTTCAAAGGTTCTACCTTTGATGAGCAGAAACTTTTTAGTTTGATGCCATCCCACTTGTTAATTCTGGCTTTAATTTCCTGAGCTTTGGAGATCTTGTTAAGAAAGTTACTGCCTAAGCCTATATGTTGGAGTATTGAGCCTATGCCCTCCTCTAATAGCTTCACAGTCTCTGATCTAATTTCCAAGTCTTTGATCCATCTCAAGTTGATTCCTGTGCACAGTGAGAGGTAAATATTTAGTTCCATCTTTCTACAAATGGATAGCCAGTTCTCCCAGCACCATTTGTTGAAAAGGCTGTCTTCTCCAGTGGCCCATTTGTTAAAGATCAATTGACTATACATGTGTGGGTTTGTTTCTGTATCTTCTATTCCATTCCATTGGTCTGTATGCCTCTTGTTGTGCCAATACCATGCTGTTTTTACTACTATTGCTCTGTAGTATAATATGAAGTTAGAGATTGTGATGCCTCCTGCATGGTTTCTTATTGCTGAGAATTGCTTTGGATATTCTGGGTCTTTTCTTTCTCCATATAAAATTCATGACTGATTTTTCTAGGTCTATGAAAAATGTCATTGGTATTTTGATAGGAATTGCATTGAATTTATAGATCACTTTTGGCAGAATGGCCATTTTGATTATATTTATTCTGTCTATCCATGAGCACGGGAGATCTTCTCATATTCCAATGTCTTCTTCAATTTCTTTCTTTAATGTTTTATAGTTTTCATTATAGAGGTCTTTTACATCTTTAATTAGGTTTATTCCTAGCTATTTTATTGGTTTTGAGGTTATTGTAAATGGAATTGTTTTCTTTATTTCTTTCATTGTGGATTCATTGTTAGCCTAAAGAAAGGCAACTGATTTCTTTATTGATTTTGTATCCTGCAACTTTGCTAAATTGGTTAATCAGCTCCAGTAGTCTTTTGGTTGAGTTCTTTGGGTCTTCTAGATAAAGAATCATGTCATCTGCAAACAAGAATGATTTTAATTTCTCTTTTCCTATTTGAATTCCTTTGATATCCTTCTCTTGTCTTAGTGCTGTGGCAATAGTCTCAAGGACTATATTGAAAAGGAGTGGTGATAGTGGGCATCCTTGTCTTATTCCTGAATTTAAAGGAAATTCTTGTGGTTTTTCCCCCATTCAATATAATGTCATCTTTGAGTTTGTGGTATATTGCCTTAATGATGTTGAAATACATTTCTTCTATTCCAATTTTCTGCAGTTTTTTTTTTTAACATGAACAGGTGTTGGATTTTGTCAAATTCTATTTCAGCATCAAATAATATGATCATGTGTGGTTCTTTTTCAATTCTATTTATGTCGTGAATAACATGTATTGATTTGCATATGTTGAACTAGCTTTGCTTTTCTGGGATGAAACTAACTTGGTCATGGTGTACAATTCTCTTGATATGGTTTTGAATGTGTATAGCTAATATTTTGTTTAGAATTTTTATATCTATGTTCATCAAGGATGTTGATCTGTAATTTTCTTTTCTTGAGGTATCTTGCTGGAAATCTGTCAACCTGGGTTGACATCAAAGAAAACCCTGAGCTTTTCTTTGATGGCAGGATTTTTATTGTTGTTTCTATTTTTTGCTTGCTGTTGGTTGGTTTAGGCTTGCTATGTCCTCTTGGTTCAATTTAGATAGGTTATATGTGCTTAGAAATCTATTGATTTCTTCCATGTTTTCCAGTCTATTAGAGTATAAATTTTAAAAATAGTTTCTAATAATCTTTTTAATTTCTCCACTGTCTGTGATGATATCTCCTTTTTCATTCCTGGTTTTAATGATTTGAGTTGATTCTCTCTTTCCTTTGGTTAGGTTGGTTAGGAGTTTGTCAATCCTATTAATCTTTTCAAAGAATCAGCTTTTTGTTTTGTTGATTCTTTGAATTGTTTTTATATTCTCTATTTTATTTATTTCTGCTCTGATTTTAATTATTACCTGCCTTCTGCTGGCTTTGGAATTAGACTCTTGCACTTTTTCTAGGTCTTTGAGATGTGTCATTAGGTTGTTTACTTGGTGACTCTCTGTTCTTCTTATGTGGGCACTCAATGCTATAAACTTTCCTCTTAACACTGCCTTCAAAGTGTCTCATAAATTTTGGTATGTTGTGTCTCTATTTTCATTGAATTCTAGGAATTTCTTTATTTCTCCCCTTATTTCTGATCTTAACTCACTCATCATTCAATAATGTATCATTCATTCTCCATGTATTGAAATAGTTTCTTTTGGTCATCCTGTTGTTGCTTTCTACTTTCATTCCATTGTGGTCTGAAAAGATGCAGGGAATTATATTACATCTTTTGAATTTTCTGGTGCTTGCTTTATGCCCCAGGATGTGATCTATTTTGAAGAAGGTTCCATGGGCTGATGAAAAGAATGTGTATTCTGCTGTTTCTGGTTGAAATATTATGTATATATCTATTAGATCCATTTGGTTTATAGTTTTCTTTAATTCTGAAGAGTCTTTATTCATCTTTTGCCTTGAATATCGATCTAGTAGCATGAGCAGTGTTTGAAGTCTCACAAGATTATTGTATTTGGGTCTATTTGAAATCTGATGTCCTGAAGGGTTGGTTTTTTTTTTTAACAAATGTGGGTGCACCCACATTTGGGGCATAAACATTAAGTATCATTATTGCTTCTTGGTGGATTGATCCTTCTAATAAAAGGAAGTGCCTTGCTTTGCCTCTTCTGATATGTTTTAGCTTAAAATCTGTTTTGTTGGATATCAGCATTGCTACCCCTGGCCACTTTTGGTCTCTATTAGCATAATATATCTTTTTCCATCCTTCACTTTCAACCTATGAATATTTTTGGCTATAAGGTAAGTTTCTTGCAAGCAGCATATGTTTGGATTATGTTTTTAATCCATGTTGCCAGTCTATGTCTTTTAATTGGTGAGTTAAGTCCTTTGACATCCAGGGTTATTATTAAAATATGACTTTGTTTCCTGAAATTTTGTGTTCATCTTATGTTTGATATAATATTATTTCTTCTTTGCTTAGTTGCCCTGCTGATCAACTTCATCTCTTCTCTGGCTCTGAAATTTGCTTCTTTTTTCTTCTTTATGGTTTGTTTCTTTAAGTATTTTCTCTTGTGTTGGCTTTGTATTCATGAATTTTTTTAGATTCTGCTTATTTTGAAATACCTTTGTTTCTCTATCATTTTTGAATAATAATCTTGCTGGATATAGTAGTTTTAGTTGGAAGTTGTTTTCTTCCAGGTTCTGGATTACATCATACCAGTCTCTCCTGGCATTCATGACTTGGGTTATGAAGTCTGGGGTGATTTTTATTGTTTTGCCCCTGTATGTCACCCATTCTTTTGTTCTCACTGCTTTTAAGATTCTTTCCTTGGCCTCTATGTTGGTCATTTTGATTATTACATGGCATGGGGAGGTCCTTCTTTGATCTTGCCTTAACAGTGTTCATTATGTCTCCTGTTCATGTATGTCCAAGTCTCTTTTCATGTTTTGAAAATTCTCTAAAATTATTTCTCTGAAGAGATTACAAATACCCTCGGTCTGTACCTCTATCCCTTCTTCAATGCTTTTTATCCATGTTAGGACATTTCATGTTGTTCCATGGTTGTTGGATGTTTAGGTTTTTTGCTGTAATGACTTCTGTATGCCGTTGACTGTGCTTTCAGTTTTTAATGAACTGTCTTCTAACAGTGATATTCTATTTTCTATTTCATGTAACCTTCCAGAATTTTTTCTATTGCTGACTTCATTTCATTTACTCTTTCATTTCATTCCAGACCTTTTTCTGATTCTTTCTTAGTGTCCCCATTTCCTCTTTAATTTTCTGTACACTTGCTGTGCGGACTTTCATCATATTGAAGATCAGGATTCAGAATTCTCCTTCTTGCATTTCTTGTAGGTCAGAATTTGGGATTTCCCTTATTTCCTCACTGTTCCTAGTTCTTAAATTTTCAGAGTTCTCAGGCTGTTTTTCTGATGTCTTGGCATCTTTTTTTGTGTGTGTGATTCTGTGAGTAATCTGTCTGATCCAATCTTAGCAGTAGGAATTTAGAGGTGGCAGCCAGTTCATGCATGAGTAAGCAGTGCTTTTTTCAATGGTGAGGGGAGGAGCTGGGGTGATGGGTACAGGAGTTGGGTAAAGTAGAAGAACTGAGGCCAGGTGTGGTGGCACATGCTTGTAATCCCCGCGCTTGGGAGGTGGAGACAGGAGGATCGCGCAGGTTCAAAGCCAGCTGCACTGGCTTAAGAGACCCTGTTTCTAAATTTAAAAAGTATAAAATAGGTATGGGAGTGTAGCTTGGAGGTAGAAGGGCTTCCAGGAACCCCAGTGCCACCAAAAAAAAAAAGTAGAGGAAATGATTAAGTTGAGTAAGGATTTAAGTATAATAAGGTAGTATCTGGTTGAGAATAAAAGAAGGTTAGATAATAAGATTTTTATAGTTAGTAGTGTATTTAGGTATAGAGCCATGAAATAGCTTGAATATAAAACAAGGAGATACAGTAAGGGAAAAAAAAGTTTTGAGAGAAGAAAGTAGATAGGCTAGAGTAAGAAAGTTTGTAAAAGAAAGGAGCAAACAAACATGCATAAAGTAACAAAACAAATTACAAAAACTAACAATTATAAATCAAAAACATAAAAAACAACCCAAAGAAAAAAACGTTATAAGAAAAAAAGAAAAAACAAAAATAAAAATGAAAAAGAACAAAAAGAACTAGCAACAGTATATGAGAAAAAAATAAAACAAATAAAAAACAGTAGTCCTGCTAATTTACATATACAGGGCCCGGGCCCATATAATATTTGTATGTCTGTTCACTGTGGTAGATTCTGGAGTATATTCCAATGTCTCTCATTTGCTCCATAACCTATTGTCAGCTTTTGGACTCAGTTTATGAGTGTTTGCACTTCACGCTCTCTAGCCCAGGCTCTATGCTCTCTGTCCTGGGCTCTATAATCTCAGGACCTGTGCTCTGCACCTTCCCACCCTGGGCCTGCACCTTCCTGCCCACACCCAGAGCGACCCCCTGTGACCCTCTACAGGTGCCGTACCTTGAGCGCTATGCCTTTTCTGTGTCTCTGGAAGTTCTAACTGGACTACCTCTGGGATGGGCCACCAAGTCTTAGTCCACCAGGATTCCACTGCTGCTCTGGGCAGAGTAATGGGTAATTCAAGTGGTTACCTTGCTGTCATGTGGCTCGGGTTTCTTTAGGGCACAGTGTGCTGAAGCAGAGGGCATCCAGTGTAGTCTTGGAGCTACCCCCTGTGACCCTGTGCAGGCACCCCACCTTGAGCACTATGCCTTTCCTGTGTCTCTGGAGGTTCTAACTGGACTACCTCTGGTATGCGCCACCAGGTCTTAGCCAACTGGGATCCCGCAGCTTCTCTGGGTGGTCTTCCACCTCTGCTGGGTACTGAGTAACACAAGAAGTTACCTTACTGTCCTGTGGGCCAGGTCTTTGGAGGGCACAGTGCACCACTGCAGGTACTGCCTCTGGTGAGCGCACGGGCTTTGGATCTTTTTCTGTGTTTCTGAAGCATGGTTCTGGTCACTTAAGATGTTGGAGCTCTGCGGCTGCTTCTTGAACTTCAAGTTCTTGGATTATTTGTCAGGATTTTTGGGTGCTGCAGCGCCAAAGCCGCACCAAAGCCAGCAATTTCAGTCCAGGCCAGCGGCCCGAGATGGTGCTGGCTGCCTCACTAGGTAAGTCATGTGCTCAGGCTTCTTGCAGTGAATCTTGCATTCAGAGAACTGGATTTCCTTCCATCATGGTTCCCTGTGTTGTCTTCTGCTGCTTTGTTTATTTTGTTTGTCAAGATGCCCCTTCTCAGTAGTTGAACTTCATTTGTTCCAGCTACTAAGATGTGCTGCATCCCGCAGTCACCATTTTGAATCCACCCTGCGTGTTTGTTTCTGTGACTTTGAACCTCACTATGATGTATAATAACAGTGTACCAAAACACATATATAGAAAAAGATAACATCCTATTCAACCATATACATCAGGAACTTAGAGGGAAAAATGCTGTGTTATCATTTAAGCCTCTTAAAAATGTCTTGAATTATAACAAGCCCATTATAACCATCCCTCCTGTATCTTTATATAAAAATTTTTAAATAAATTATGCATGTTGTACTAGTTTTTTATTGCTGTGTAACCAATTACCACAAACTCAGTGGCTTAAGGCAATGCACATCTATTATTTCAGTTTCTGTGGGTCAGAAGTATCAGCCCAGCTTAACTGAGTCCTCTGACCAGTCTCACAAGACCACACAAGGTTTTTCCCAAGCTGCATTTTTTAATCTGAAGGCTTGATTATAAAAGAACCTTCACAAGTGCAATCAGGTTGAAAGCAAAGTTAATTTCCCAGCTGCTGTATGACTGAGAACACTGATTTTTTCTCCCTGTCAACCAGAGGCCACCCTTACTTCCTGGAGATTGTCCATAGTTTCTGGAGGTCTCTTGTAGTTTTTTTCTCCAGGTTTTCTTCATCGTGGTTGCTTACATCCTCAATCAATAGGAACAATCTCTCATTCTAATCTCAGACAATTTTCTCTAAAGTAGTATAATAGAGTGACATCCCATAATGTTTGCACATTCTGTTGGTTAGAAGCAAGTGACAGGTCTCTTCTGTACTCAAGAGAGGGGATTATATGTGTACAATGGAAATCAGGAATCTATGTCTCCATAATTCTACTTTCTTGCCCCCAGTAATTTTCATCCTTCCCACTTGCAAAACACTTTCACATACTTCCCTAAAGATCTCAAGAATATCATCCCATATAGCATCAACTCAAAGTCAAAATCTCATAATCTAAATCAAGTCTAAGTTCAAATGTACCGGGGTACAATTCTCCTCTACCTGCCAACCAACCTGTAAAACTACAAAGCTAAATGGCATGCCCCAGTACTCCCACGTGTAGTGTTGGAGCAGGCATGACTGGGAAGGCCTTGCATAATAGCTATAGACATTTTAATTCAAAGGAAGGAGGAAGAAAGATTTAAACAAAAATGCCACTAGGCCATAACATCTCTGAAATCTAGTTAGGTAAATGCTGGCAGTTCCTTGATTCAATTTTAAGACTTAGGAGTTATCCTCAGCTCTACTTCTTGGCTCATGGTTTCACCCTTTGAGTCATCATTCCTCTGTCTTAAAAAAGTAGCCTAGCCAGGCGTGGTGGCGCACGCTTGTAGTCCCCGAGCTTGGGAGGCTGAGACAGGAGGATCGCACAGGTTCGAAGCCAGCCTCAGCTACTAAGTGAGGCTCTCAGCAACTTAATGAGACCCTGTTTCCAAATAAAATATAAAATAGGTCTGGGAGTATAGCCCAGAGGTAGAAAGCCTCCGGGTTCCACCCCCAGAACCACACACACACAAAAAAAAAAGTAGCACAAGTCTATAGTTGAATGCTTTTATCAGCCTGCTTCCTCATAGCAGAATTTGGGGTGGGTTGGGGGTGGAAGTCTGACAGCCCGTTTTCATTTGTACTCTCTCTCTCTCTCTGTCCATTTAGTCCAGGGCAGAAATGTTTCTGCTAAATAATTTTCTCAGAAACTTTGGTTTCCATGGATTTCAATAAAGTTCATGCAATCAGAAAAGAGGGGAAAAAAAAATAAAGGCTGTCCCCACAGGTTTTTTTTTTTTTTTTTTTTTTTTTTTTTACAGATAACTTATATCTTTGGCTTCTGTTCAGAAGGCTGAGGAACAATCTTCTCCAGATTCCTGGAGTCCTGGGGTTTGATTAAGAGGACCTATGAGGTACACCCTTAATCTCTTTAAAGATCCCTTTGTGCAATTGAATTTTCTCACCTTTTAATCTTCTGAAGCTTTAATTAAAAGTTGTAAAATCATACTCTTAGCTTTTTTCCTTCTCTTTTTTATTTTTTGCCAGTCTTCATTTTAGCATTTTTTCCAGTTAAAGAGATTGAAATGTTTTAGATTTATCCAGTCCTAGTTCCTCTTCATTTAACACTGTTTCACTCAATCTATCTCCCTCCTCTCACATTTCATTGTAGGCAGCAAGAAAAAGCCCAGTAGCAAACAAAACTTTGCTAGAAAATCTCCTTTGCTCTGCAACCAAATTCATCACTTACCAATTCTGCCTCCCACATACCTGTAGGAGACAATTTCATAACGTTTTCTGACGCTACCTAATAAGGATCCCTTTTCCTCCAATTTCAAAAACATGTTGCTAACTGCTTTCTGAGCCTTAATGGTGTTCATAAAGTCCACACTTCTGAAAAAAAAAGTTTCCTCACAGTAATTTAAGCTTTTTCTATCATACCCATTAAAATTCTTTCAGTCTCTTTTAGATACTTGCTATGGAAGCACTCCACTTTCAGATGCCAAGATATGTATTTGTTTTGTGTTTTGTATTACTGCAAAACAAATTATCACAAAACAATATTTTAACACAACATTTGCTTATTTTCTCAGTTTCTATGCAGAAAGCATGCTCTAGGGACTCTCCTGTGGGCCTGATGGAGTGAACATTCACAGCACTTGAGAGATCCAAGGCAAGGAACTATGCACAGCAGGAGAGTTTGTTTTTGCTTTAATTTCCTCATTACCAATATAAGAAGATACAGAAATTCATGAAATCTTACAAAAACAGAGTGGTAGCTCTGATAGTCTAATATCAGAACCTAGGAGGCATCTCCCCTCAATTTAAGGCAGATGGAGCTGTATTTAGTAAACTTTGCCAGGTTCCCCTACCCGGTGCACCAGGCATTATCTCAAAGTCAGGATTAATTCATAAGCTTAAAGACTGACTTACTTAAGCCGGGCATGGTGGCGCACGCTTGTAATCCCCGCGCTTGGGAGGCGAAGACAGGAGGATCGAACTGGTTCAAAGCCAGCCACGCTGGCTTAAGAGACCCTGTTTCCAAATAAAATATAAAATAGGTCTGGGAGTGGTGTAGCCCAGAGGTAGAAGGGCTTCCAGGAACCCCAGTACCACCAAAAATAAAGAAAGAGAGAGAGAGAGAGAGAGAGAGAGAGAGAGAGAGAGAGAGAGAGAGAGAGACTTACCTAAGAGGTGATTTCTCAAGGTTGTTTTTTTTTTTTTTCTTTCCTCCCTGCTTCCAAGCGTGGCACCTCCACTGTGGATCTACATACAGAAATAATGAGTCCCAGAAGTAACTTAGAGTATGTGGCAAGACCCACTGGCAGTGTTGTTAACCCACTTTTTTGTGCAGGATTGAGTATTGAACTCAAGATCTTGTGCATGCTAGGCAAGTGATCTCTTCCACTAAGCTACATCCCTAGCCCTTGTTACCTCTTCCAAATATAGACAATGAAAGGGGACAAGGGGAGGGAGGGAGGGAGAGAAGGAGAGAGAGAGAGAGAATGCGGGTGAAAGATTCAGAACACATCACCCCAAAATATTCCACTTTCATATATTGGTTATTTTGAACTAAAAATAAAAATTGAAAACAAGCCAATGCAGGAAAATATCTTAACCTCCCCTTCAGCTGCCAAAAAAGAAAGTGTAAATTGTCACTTTTGTAAAGAAAATTTACAAAGAAAATATTCACTAGTAAAGGTATCTGTGCCAGGAAGAAAGCTACTAGGAGACAACTTGTACCACCTAGGAGACTTTCCTTTGCATAATAAGGCAACACTTATTCGCCCTACATTTTCTCCCCTCACTGTCCTGCAGTTTGTCTCCGCCTCCCTAATCCAAAAGCGCATGCCCCTGTCCTTCCTGCAGCTCAGCATGTTGTGGAAATTCCAACCCGACCCCTTCCTTGAATCCCATGTCTTTGTGGGACTCTCATTCATATGTATCTAATCAAACTTGGTTTCCTCCTATTACTTTGTCTTATGTCAATTTAATTCATAGACCAGCCAAAGAACCTAGAAGGGTAGAAGGAAGCAATTTTCTTCCCCTACACAGAAGAGAATTATAAGGTTTTTGTTGTTGCTGTTGTTGTTGTTTGTTTTGTACCCTGACAATTCAGAACATGAGAGGACCAGGTTATAAGGACAGAAAAAAGGTATTGATATTGAAGACTTTAGGGCAGCTGTTTATTTGTTTGCTTGTTTTACCAAAAATAAAATGGTATAATGGTTTATTTTTATATCTTCATAACTTTCATATCTTCATATCTTTCTCAAAGAAATTAAGCTAAATAACCTCAAAAGAGCCCTTGAGTCCTAATTTTTTGCAATTCTATGATTCTAAGCAATAGAATATTAATTAGTATTAGCTTAGAAATATAAATTCCAAAATGCTAGTTTTGGAAAACTTTTTTGCAAAATGCAGTCTTTCAGAAAGTTTTGGCTGGTCACTGAGTTGCTGGCCTCCAGCAGTATTCCAACCATCTAGAGCTCAGAGGAAACTGAGAGAAGAGTCAAGGCTTGCACACTGGAGAGCAAACTTGGGTAATCAACAGTCAACTTATATATGCAGGAGTGATCACTGTTATGGGAACATCACAGATATGCAGATAAATTCCACCACTCTATAAAGTTTTGAGTCTCAGTGTTAGACTTTTTAAAACTTGTTCCCTCTCAGTCAGGGAGACATTCAAATTGTTTCCTTTTTCTGTCACCCAAAATATTCTTTAATTTACCTTCCTGCTATTAGTAACTCTGCTTCTGCTTATGTTTAGATTATAGAACTGCCATTCTCATTTCTATATCATTTCTTCACTTAAGTGTTAAAGATGGAAATATTAGAATATGTCCTTATACTGGTGTGAGGGTTCAGGAATCAACATTTTTTTTTTAGTACTGGAGACTGAACCCAAGAATATTCTACCTACGAGCTACATCCCTATCCCTATTTTAATTTTATTTTGAAACAGGGTCTTAATAAGTTACTGAGGGCCTCGCTCAGTTGCTGAGGCTGCCCTCAAACCTGTGAGAAACAACAACTTTGAAGCTCTCCTATGTATTCTAATGTGCACCCAACCTGAGAACCCTGGCCTAGAACATGTTAAGAAGGTTGCTTTGCCATCTGGAACTCCAGAGGATAATGCCATGTTAAACATGATTCTGGAAGCAATGCAATCATGCTGAGACTGCTTTAAGAATGATGAGAGACCTAAATTTAGGACAGAAAATGGTAAGGTTGAGAATCAGAAGCCTAAATAATATTGAGGGCACTGAAGGAATATTTTGTTTCAAATTCTCCTTAGCTTCAGGAAATTTCATGACCAACAGTTCTTTCTCCTTTGCATGCAGTTTTCCCAAGCCTTGTCTTATGTCCAGTCCCAGGCTGTACACCTCTTTATTCTGAGGTCCTCTCTGTTCCATTATCATTTCTTTAAATGATCTTCCCTTGAACTCACCCTTTATAACAGATCTTTCTCAGAAGAAAGACTTGGCCAAAAGTTATCTTTTATTCTTTTTTTAATTTCTCTTTTTAAATTTTTTTATTGGTGGATTATAGTCATACATCTTAATGGAGTACAAGATGGTAGAGGCATACATGCACATAATACCCAATTAGCCCTTCCCCACTTCCCACCCTATTTCCTTCCACTCTCTCTTCTCATGTTTGGCTTAGTGATTGACTTTCATATGTTGTGAATGTACATTATGTACACTAGGGAATTTCCCCACTTCTTCCCTCCCATTTTTTATTCCAAACAGCTCACCTTGGCTCTTACAGCACTACATCACAGAAAGACAAATATTACATGATTTCTTTTCTTTTTCTTTTTCTTTTTCTTTTTCTTTTTCTTTTTTTTTTTTTTTTTGTGGTACCAGAGTTCCTGGAAACCCTTCTACCTCCAGGCTACACTCCCAGACCTATTTTATATTTTTATTTGGAAACAGGGTCTCTTAAGCCAGCGAGGCTGACTTTGAACCTGCGTGATCCTCTTGTCTCCACCTCCCAAGTGCAGAGATTACAAGCATGCACCTCCATGCCTGGCATATTACATGATTTCTACAAATCATGTACAAATGCTACAAATATTACATATATACATATATATAAAGCATAATTATATATAAGTAGAATTATATATGTAAAGTAGAAATATATATACATATATATGTATGTATGTATGTGTGTGTGTGTGTATATATATATATATATATATATATATATATATATATATTCACATTCCCGGAATCAATTAGTAGAATGGCAGTTACCAAGGAGGGCTGGGCATCAGGGGAAATTAAGAGCTAATAATCAATGACATAAATTTTCAGTCACATAAGATGAATAAGCCCTAGAGATCTGATCTGCTATACAACATTGTACATATAATCAACAATAATATATTGCACACTTAAAATTTTGTTAAGTAGATCTCATGTTAAGTGCTCTTACATGCAAATTTTTTAAAGAAAGACCAAAAATATTTTTTCAAATAGAGCTGAATGATGTGATGGAATATTCATATACATAATGCTAACCAAAAAAAGGATTTTCAGGATGGTTTCAATTTCTCTAAAGTCTGCATATTGGCATATAAAAATAATGAAAAGCACACAAAAATGACTTAATAATGTTTCTCTTTGGGTGACAGATTACAGTTGGATTTTCTTGCCATTCATAATTCAAAATGTGCTGCATGTCATATGTTTATTAGAGAAAAGGAGCAGGCCTGGAGGAAATGAGGTAGGAAGGCAAACAGGCAGCATGTGGCCTGACTAAGTTTGCAAATGCAGAAACCCCATTTCCAGCTCTGCAGCAGCAGGTCACATGAGGACCAGATGGAAGGCCAGCAGGAGGAGAACCATTTCACTCATGGGAAGAGCCCTCACCTTGCATCCTGGACTGCCAGCTTTCTTGCACACAAGACGCCTAGGCAGTCTTCATCAGCCTCAGTAGAAAACCCACCAACCCTAAAGGAGGGGACAAAACCTGGCTATTTGTGACAGCTTCCTTGTGAGCAATATCAGCAGATGTCTTTTTTCTTTTCTTTTCTTTTCTGCAGGTTCCAGTAATTCTCTGAGTGTTGATCAACCTATGAATGAGGGATATAAATAAGAAGAAGAATCTATGACCATGGACTGAAAACTCACAGTTCATTTTCCTTTTATCCAGTGTCCTGGTATCAGTAGCCATCCTGTGGAAAGATGATTCATATGATTTAATTGGATCCTGAAGATGAGAACTCAAAAGAAGGATATATTCTGTGGCATTTCAGAAGTCACTCGAAGTTCTCAATCTCACCATATTAGCCTTTGTTTTAGTCAGTGTTTACTAAAGTAACATAACTCAGAATATGTTTGTAGTAAAGGGAATTTATCGAATCAACTTACAGTCCAAAGCAGTGTAGTCCCAAGTTGCTGACGACACATGAGAGCTGGAGAAACCAGTAGCTGGTGAAGCAGTCCAAAAGTCTCAGAATTGGAGTGACCACTAATTCAGTCCCAGTCCAAGATGGAAAGGCCAGGAAACTCTTCAGAGAAATGATGATTAAGGTCCAGTTCAAAGAGTTGAATGCTGATAATGCAGACAAGAACAGATGCACTTTCTTCAGAAAGAACCACACATGCACTCCTGTGGCAGAGCAACCGACAGAAGATGAAGAGAGTAGACACAGGCATGGTGGGCAGAACTGATGAGACTAGAGATGAAGCCAATGATCAATCAAGCCAAGATTCATTTAGGAACAATCTTCCAACACTTGATATCAAAGAAAGGTAGAGTCATGCTTAAAAGATGCCAGCTTCAAGAACATGTTCATCTTTGAGTCCACTGCCTAAGGACAGTAATAAAGCCAGTTAAGGAGAGCACACATTGTTTTTGCCTGCTTGACATCCATCTCCTGTTTTTTAGTGATAATGCTACCCTGATTGATTTCCCCTAGATAAACCAACCTTCACCCCCTCTTACCCATGTCTGAGTCTGGGTAAAGTTTACCTATTTTTGATCCCCCGACAACATAGTTCATCTCTCTGGCCACAGTGATTGTCTCAAGGATGAGCTCTTGACCCTAACCCACAATTTCATATAGTGCTATTAAGAAGGTTTCTGAGATGTGAGAAGCTATAATTTACACCTAGACCTGCTGGTAGCCCCCTTCCCACTACAAGGCAAGAGATCCTGAAGAGAGAACAAAACTGAATCCAGATAACATGGTTGGAGGCCCCGGATCCACTGTGACTGGCATCCACCTAGGATTTTGTTGTTGTACACACCAGCTACCTTAACTTGGATCCCCCTTCAAAGAAAACAAAGAATATAAGAGTTTTAGTTGGAAGGCGATCCCAGGAGGCACAGAAAGGGGCATAGGGAGGAGAGACTGAGAGGGAAGTTAGCCAATGGAGTATTATTAAGCCGTCTGTCAGTATTGGCAACTGGACCTTTGTCCTGCCAAGGAAACTCAGTGAAATGCTTGCCTTAAGCTAGCCCACCAAGAGACCAAAGAAGCTAGGATTGACACCCCAAATCCTGCTTATCATTGATGAAGGAGGCTCCTGGAAATGATAACATTCATTCTCCCGGCACTGTGGTGGCAAGAGAAGTCTTGGGCAAATAAAGGCAGGTGTTGGTAACAGTAAGTTGAGCAGCATGCCTTGCATTTGTAAGCACACAGAATACAGGTGGGCCCCCAACGATGCAAAATAAGCCACTTTTTTGGTGCTGAGGATTGAACCCAAGGGCATTCTACCTCTGAGCTACACCCCCAGCCTTACTTTTTATTCTTTATTTTGAAACAGGGTCTCCCTAAGTTGCAGAGGACCTCACTAAGTAGCTGAGGCTGGCTGCAAACCCGGACCCTCCTGTCTCAACCTCCAAAGCACTGGGATTACAAGCATGCACCACCATGCCTGGCTCATGCACCACCATGCCTGGCTTTTTGAGTTGGATTTTTCTATCACTTCAATTAAAGGAGACATAACTAAAAACACTAATGAAGATAACCTTGGGCAAAATAAACTACTCAAAAAATACTTTTAAATTATTTTTGAATATATATTTATCACACTGCAGTTCTAAAAAGGAAACAAGTCCTCAAACTTTGCAGATTAGATAAGTTATCTAGCTCTTTTCTATCAAATTACCCAATGTGGTGAGAACCAGGGACAAATTTAACACCCATACCTGCATCTAATCATTCCCTTTTCTCAGATGCACCCTGCCTAGTGCTGCCAAATTCATCTCTAAAGTGCCCCCCAAAAGCTTTGCCTTCTCAGAACGTCCAGATTCCACCCAAGACTTCCTTTCCCAACTCCAAAATCTGTTCCTGCTACTTGTTTTTCCCACAATATGTGCACGGGCCATTTCTACCTCTTGCAGTTCTCCATCTTTCTAAACCTATTTCATTTCTCTCTATGCATGTGATGGCCACAGCTCTTCCCAAGCCCATGTGGCAGTTCACCACTTAGCATTAAGCTTGTATACCACAGGTGTTTGATATTTATGGGAAGGTTGTTTGTTTTCTTTTCTTTTCACTGTTGTGGAACAGATGGTTTAAGAGACATCATTATACATAAACTCAGTGGGTTAAATCTCCCAGGAGAACAAAACACTTTAAAATGACCTCCAGTCACCTCGGAGTTCAGGGACAAGATCTCCTCCAGCTGTTGCACATTGAATAATTGGGTTAGCCCCTTCCTCCCAGTTCTATTGGAGCAGTAAGGAGGAAGCCTAATATCTAGGAAATTCTCTTATGAAACTCTGTCAGCGATCCTTATAAGCTAATGCTGCTTCCTCAATAGTCCATGGTCTTCAAATAAAAGCTCTACCTACATACAAACTCAACTCTACCAAACGAAGACATAAATTTAAACACATTTCCAGTCAAAATTGAAAAAGGCTTTTTATTTCATAACTTGTAAAGATGGCTTTTAAAGGTTATCGAAAGAATAAATGAGATATATATCCAATAAAAATTTAAATACTTGCCATATTAGATATTAAAACGTGTTCTAAAGCTATACTCATTAAAATAATGAGGGGCTAATGCAAGGACAGATATTCAGACAAATCAATAAAACTATAGAACCTAAAGTTAGAAGTGAGAGATCTGGTTATGAGGAAGACGTTTGCATATGTTAAAGTCATCATCCTAAACCAGAACGACTTCTCAATAAATTGCTGGAAGACACCTGAACAACTATCTAGAAATCAGTGAAACTGAATACTAACCTCAAAAAAATCCAAATGTAAAGCATTTATAATGTTTTATTTTTTTAAAAAAAATCACTGTTTATGTAATTTTGAAAAAGAAATATTTTGTAAAAATACAGCAAAGAAATTATGAAGGATAAAATTGACAATTTTTTTTGTGGTACTGGGGTTCCTGGAAACCCTTTTACCTCCGGGCTACACCCAGACCTATCTTATATTATTTTTATTTGGAAACAGGGTCTCTTAAGCCAGCGTGGCTGGCTTCGAACCTGCACTATCCTCCTGTCTCCACCTCCCAAGCGTGGGGATTACAAGCGTGTGCTACCACGCCCGGCAAAATTGACAAATTTGATGAGTCCGTTTTTAAACATCCAAATATTAAAAGCACTATAAATTATAAGACAACTGATATGGTAGAAAATATTTGAAATAGACATCAAAATGAAAATTACATATAAATATACAAAAATATCTAAAAATAAGTAAAGATAAAATGAACTCAAATAGAACAAAATGACAGAAGTCAACAAGCATTTCACAAATTATATATACAAATGACTGCTAAACATAAGAATGTCTATTACTATATAATCAAATTACTGTGATTTTGAAACCAATCAGACATTATGTTCAGCCAATCATAATGGCAAAGACTACGCCATGTTGGTAAAAATGAGAATGGACTGCACACCAGTATATTGCTGGTAATGCAAATTTCTACAAAAGTTTTTAGCTAAATCTAAGCAATAAGCATCTCAAAGCCTTAAAAATTATGTGATATATAATATGTAGACACACACAAAGATCTGTTAGAATTAAGTATATAACAACATAAATCATAATGGATTTAAATGTCCAATAGTGAACTGGGAAAATAAATTTTGAAACAGCCACGAAATATAATGATATTGTTACTTGAAACAATTTATGAGTATTGGTTGTCATGAAAAATGTTTTTGAATCATAATATATTAGTAAGTAGGAAAAATCATAAGCATAAACTTTGTGTTAGGATTGATACAAATGTTTACATATAGAAATATGTATACAGAGAAGGTTAGTTTACACACACACACACACACACACACACACACACACACACATATTTCCTTGCTCTGCCAGCTGAAAACCAACAGCATCCCAGTAGCAACAAGATCCTGGTTTCTAATACCATTTTTCAATAATAGATCTCAGATCCTGGTTTCTAATACTACTTTCCACTAAAAGGAATTAAAGCTCCTTGAAGAATAAGCCTGGAGAACCTTACAGTACCAGAAAGTAAACAAAACAAACAAACAAACCCTCAATGAAGGGGTGGGAGTGTCAAAATGGTGTAGGCATTGACTGAAAAGGTTTCCATTGGCAAAATCAGATCACTCTGAGCAATAAAATAAGTAAGTAATGTTAAGTAATAGTTCAAAGTATAAAACAAGTACCTATGAGTCAATGCTGATATAAATATAAATAGGGGAGAAGAGACAAAATTTCTAGGCAGAACTCTGATAATGTGTGTAGCCATCCTTCATTCAAAGAGGTGGAAGAGAACTCCCATTCCTTATACATGGGGCAAACATAGTGACCTCCTTCTAAAGGGTACAGTACAGAGAGTGGTAGTGTTTGCCAGATTTTGTCAACTTTATAGTAGCAAAATCTGGCAAACACTACCTCAACCTGGTGACAGAAATTAATGTCAAGAGGGATAAATCATGTTGACAGTGTATGACCTCAATGTTCTGCGATGAGAAATGGCACTTTACCCTAAAGATCTTCCTCCCCAAAACCCATAAGCCCAATCTAATTATAAGGATATTCTCAAAAAGTCCCAATTGCAGGAAATTCTATAAAACCCATGACCAGTATCCCCTCAAAACTGTCAAAGTCACTAAAAACAAGAAAAGTCTGGGAAAGTATCATAACTAAGAAGAGTCTGAGAAGATACCATCACTAAATTCACTGTGGTATCGATACCTGGATAGGATTCTGAAACAGCAAAAGGGTATTAGGTAAATTCTAAGTCGATCTAATAAAGTGTGAACTTTATGACAATATGTCACCATTGGTTCATCAAATGTGGCATATGGACTGTTATAAGATGTCAATAGGAGGGGACATTGGGTATGGAATATATGGGACCTCTGGGTACTATCTTCACAACCTTTATATCAATCCCAAATTATTCTAAATAAGGCTTTTTTGAAAAAACTCATAAAAATGTAGGTTTCATATGATGTGATTTTTACAGGAGGAGAATTATAATTTTATAGATGAGAAAATCTTGAGATGTGCTGTCCAATACATAGCCAATACCTGAACACTTGATTTGTGACTAGTCTGAGATGTGCTGAATGTGTAAATGACACACTAGATTTCAAAGACAGTATGAAGAAAAAACTTTAAATAATCTAATACTTTTTAAATTTACTACATGTTGAAATAAA
Source organism: Muscardinus avellanarius (assembly GCF_963383645.1). Lineage (NCBI taxonomy): Eukaryota > Metazoa > Chordata > Mammalia > Rodentia > Gliridae > Muscardinus > Muscardinus avellanarius. The sequence continues at coordinate 28,325,857 of NC_137798.1, forward strand.
AGTGCTTGGAGTATATTGAATATATTTATTATTTCTTTTAATGTTGCTACTAAAAACATTCTAGCCATGCATATGGTTTATATCGTATTTCTATTGACAGCAGGGGTCTAAAAGTATAGACATAAGAATGTTAACAATAGTTATTCCTAATAGTGGGATTAAGAGTAGTTTTTTTTAGATTTTCTTCTATCTAGTTTTTCTTCTATGAATGATCGTTCCTTGTATAATAAAAAAGTAATAAAAGTAAAAAGACACAAACCACTGCCATAAAATGTCATGCTAACTGATAGAAGTACCAAGCAGAAATGTTAAGCCATAGAATCCTTTCATTAATTAAATGTATTCACTCATTTAAACACACATATATTAAGTATTCCCTGTGCACTGGGAGAGTTACTAGGAGTACAAAAAGATAAGCTGTAATTATTTCCTTTAGGGAGTTCAAAGTCCACTGGGGAAGTTGAGCTCAGAAGCAGGATATTAGGACACACTGTGGGCGATGATACTATGAGGATTCCTACAGAGCCCACTCCTCTTTCCTTCCTGCTTTAAATGCTACTGTTTTTCTGGCTCCATGCCTAATCTAGCTCTCTGCCCCAACACGACCACAACTAACACCCACATGCTAATGGCTTCTCCTCTAACCTGATGTTGTTCCAGACTTAGACATCTAATGGCCTTTTGCTAAATCCCAGAATTTCTTCACTTCTTCTAGTCTGAGTTCCTCTACCCTTTTTTCCCCTTGTCTTTATTAATGATACCACCATTGAAATAGTTGCCTTGTGGCTTGGTATAAAAATCCAATTTAGTCAATGTACTTTACTTGCCAGAGTTCTTTAGAATTGGTAGCACACCAGCTCACTGTAGCTGCCAATCCAACCTCAGCTCCTGGCACATTTCTACTCAGCACTGACACTCTAGAAGTACCAAACTACCAATTTAGAAAATACCTTGTTATCACCTCTCTCTCCCATACCCTTCCATCATCATCACCATCTCCTTCTCATGGTCCCCCAACATGTCCTCTCTGAACCCTTCCTTGATCTTCCAGGAAAGTATAAGCACTCTTTCCTCTGGCTCCTTTGAGCTTTGTATATCTCCAGTTCCTACTCAGAATACTCTATTCTTTGAGGACAGATATTATGTCTCCTTCACCTCATTACCCTCAGCATCACACAGAACATGACAAATAGAAACTTCTCAAGTTTATTGAATAACCACTATTTTTCTTCACCTTTTTCACTCTACCGCGGTCACTCTTGCCCTCTAGAATCATCTAGATGTTCCTGGAATGCCCAAGCCATTTTCACATCAGGAATTTTGTCCTTGAATGATCTCACTCCAGGGGGCTTTCTCCATCACACGATTCAATCACTGATCAAAAGTCATCTCACCAAAGAGATCCTTCCTTCCATCCTAGGTAAGAAAGTACCCATCTGACTCACCCCTCTTTCCCCTGTCCTAGTCTTATTTTTTTTTCATGGCAAGCATCATTAGCAGACATTATAGTATTTATCTGTATATTTCTTTTGTATATTCACTAGAATATAAGAATCAAAAAGCCCATGACTCTAAATTATTAAATTATTAAATCTGATGTGTGCATAAATAAATGATATTCTTCATCATCAAACATGGCACTGTTTCTCTGACTTCCATTTCCCCTTCATCTGCCATTTTTCTTAACAAGTCATAAATCTGAGACCTTAAACAAAAAGGAATTAAGACACGAACTCCAAGAATTGGCATGGATAACAAGGTTGAGTGAGCAATAATCTTAAAACTTAAAAAAGTAATAACAGTTCTGCTATCCATGTAATGAATTGGTATCAAGCATGTGTTTTATCTTCTAATTCATTTATTCAACAAATATTCATATCACACCTGAGTTCCTTTTTAAAAGATAACTGTCTCTTGCATTTGTAGCATTATTTATAATTTACAAGATCCTTTCTGATATTCACTTCAATGTACCCTCATAAATAATTCTTTAAGGTAAGCAGGTCTTATGAGGAATGAGTCTTATGAGGAATGAGTTACCAGATTAAGGATCATTGGGTTGTGAAAATTTTGAAGTAGGAATGCATTCCATCGTTTTATTGTTGATACAACTATGTACAGAATCCCATTATCAATCTATTTATTTCACCTCAGAGAGCTGTAATACACACATTGTCCATCAGTACCGGTACATTAATTCTCACTCCTGGGATTCTCAGCCTACTCTCAGCTTCTGTACTAATATGAATATTTCATGGTAGAGTGCACATACTTTGAGGATAGGTACCATGCCTTCTCTGATTCTTCTTCTTACATTAGGGCTCTGTGCATGCTGTGTGTTCTTCATAAATATGTATTAGTAAAGAGAATAGCCATTAATACAAGAATTTCTCCAATCAGAAAGTAACCAGGGCAAACTGACATCTAGTCTCCAAAAATGGCTCTCCAATGAGCCATGCTTCTGAGTTGTACATTTGCATATTGCCTTCCTCTTAAATCTAGACTGGCTCTGATACTCGAGTATAACCAGAGAAAGGCTGCAGAAGTGATGCCCTGTGCCTTCCCAGCCTTGTAGCTTCTCTCTGAGTCTCTGGGAATACTTCCTCTGGAGGAACCCAGCTATCATGCAGGCAGTTGCACTACTTTGATACCATCATGCTTTAAGGAAGCCCAGGCAAGACAAATGCAGAGACAGGTCTAGTCAGTCTTCGGCTGTTCAGCCATCCCATCCCAAGCTCCAGTCATGTGAGAGAAGAAGTCATCCAGGATGTCATGCCCAATGGAGTTGCAGATGACTCCATCACAAACAACCTTTCATGTGTCACTTCCATCGTAAATGCTTTCTAATGGTTGTTAAAATATGATATAAAATCTTTGCACCATGTCTTATATATCCATCCACATTCATCTAATACAGACCTTCTTGTTTTTAACCTTCCAAATCTTTTCCTTCCAGAACCCTGACCAGGAAGTTAGACTATCATTGGCTACTGCCCAAGAAAATATATATATATATATATATATATATTATATATATATATATATATATATATATATATATATATATATATATATATCATCACTATGGGCCATTTTTCCTTCCATATGAAATGTAGATTATTAGAGTACTGTTCACAGACCCATGCATTAGAAAGATTGTCTTTCTCCACTGCCTCTTAAGTCCATCCCTGAACATTGCTTATAAGGTAGATGCTATGCATTTTGGGCTTGGATACATATATCAAGCAAATCCACCTGTAAATCAAGCTCAGGCTTCTTCTTTCTCCTTCAGCTAGCTACATTTCCCACCTGACATGGCCATAAATAAAAGTTGTGGGAGTGGCACTTGAGCAATTGTATGGAGAATGTACTTATGCAATGTATGTGCACCATGGGGTAGCCAGACCATAATAACCTAGCTTATATTTGTTATGATAAGATTAAGCCTGTAGACCAGGAGAAAGGGGGAATGGGTTAGTTCCTAAGAGTACACTGATTCCTTGCACAAGAAAGTACTATGAGGCCTCTTCCTGCACAGGGAAATTGCTGGTTCTTTTGTGTGTGTGTGTGTGTGTGTGTGTGTGTGTGTGTGTGTATCTGGGGATGGAACCCAGGGCATTCAACCTCTGAGCTACACTCCCTGCCCTATTTTTATTCTTTATTTTGAAATAGGGTCTCACTAAGTTGTGGAGGACCTCAGTAAGTAGCTGAGGCTGTCCATGAACCACAATTCTTCAGTCTCAGCCTCACAAATACTGGTATTACAAGCATGCACCACCATGCCCGGAAAATCGCTGGTTCTTATGGGCAACTTCTGAAAGCTGTGAAGGTCCAGAGCAGAAATCCCCAGTGGCATTCATCCAGATGTCCCCATCCCTTATGTCAGGGTTTCAAATTTTCCCAACCATGGACCTGTTACCACAGCATGACAAGTCTTCCCTGGCTGAGCATATAAATGTATCTGGAGCTCTAAATTGTGATCAAATCCTATCTGCTCATCAACTATGTCTGTCCTTCTGTAGAAGAGTCTCTTTTAAAAGAAGACTTCTGACTCTCACACTCAGCCTTTAACTATTTATAAATGCTGTCATTTTTCACTATTCCTTTTTGGAGTTTTAATACAAATTAACAATAGCCAGTGACTCTCTTTTGTTTTGTTTAATCACCTCCTGGGTCTTTTAAATGCCTGAAACTCTTCACCTGCCATGGAGTTTTCATTAACAAAGACTTTCCCACCACACAACCACCAGAAAACCATAGGCTTCTATCTTGTACTAAGTACTATCAATGCCCCAAATACCACTAAGGATGGGGTCTCCTTGCCTAGCAAGGTGGAAAATCAGTCCCAAGTCCATCAGTTTTCTTGAACAATTCCTTATACTAATTGTATACAATGCTCAGACACAAAACATATGCTAAGTCAAAATTAGCAATTTATTGGAGGAAACACCCATGAAGAATATGGGGGAAAGAACTGAAGAAGGCAGGGAAAACCTCAAATGGATGCAGATCTGACACTTGTAAAGAGAACGAAGAAGTAAGGATGCTTGAGCAGAGAGTTTCACTCTGTAGCACAGTTTCCGGGAAGTTTCTACCAGGCCAATAGGGAGTATACACATGCCAAAATTTCCCATTGGAGGAGCCCTGCATCCTACAGGAATGCACTGATACCGGTAGCCTCAATGCTCAGTCATTGGCTTGAAGCAGCTGGGACTGGGAGGTCCCAGTGCAAACGCACTGGTAGATCCAGAGCGGTGACCTATGAAGCTGTAAGTCAATTGTGCTCTCCTAGACGGGTTCTCTTAAAAGAGACCTGAGTAGGCATTTTCGTGAATGCCACCAAAGGCTCATCAGGAGTTCTGTCATAACTTCAGCTCTTGGCAGTTTGAACACACAACAGGGATGATAGCTTGATAGTTCTTGGTTAGCAAAAGTCCAGTTGTTGAGTCCATGCAAACCCTTCACCATATCACGTTGTTAACTAGCCATTGGGCAAAGACAGGGTGTCTGGTAAAAGCAGTCTATTGATATCTGTAAATCTGATCGTCCTGCCAATCTAAGATCTCCTTCTGCTAAGGGTTGGTTTTTTTTGGTTTTGGAGGGGGGAGTGGCTAGAATCTAAATGGAACACAAATATTTTTATAGTCTATAGTTATTCTGAGAGTTCTAACCTCCTCAGATTCTTATGAAACCAGTTATCCAATTAAGTTCCTTTAATGACCCTGATCATCTGATCAAACTATTAGACACTTTATGCTGATCATATCTTCCTCTAGGTAAGATGAATCAACAGATGCTTGAAGTTTTTCCCAGCAAAAAAAGATTTCATCTCCATCCTTCAGCCCCATGAGTGGGACTTCAAATCCCCCTAGTGGGACTAGAGCATTCTAGATATCCATTTGGGGAAGGTATTGAAATATTATACAGAACTATCTGGAAACAAGCCTAATTTTCCCCTCTTTCAACTGGTCATAAACATTTGATAAGACCATAAGTACCAGCTTAAAAATATGAGGCAGTGTAGCAGAATGAAAAGCTATGCTAAACCAAACCTCTTGCTAATATCATTTCTAAATTCCTTAAGAATATACTCAATCCTGATCGCTAATAAGCCACTCACACTCATATGCATGTCCAAATTTGGGGTTTGTTGGATCAAGCAACACCCACTTCATGATGAGCATTTCAATTCATGTGATAGCTCAGTGATCAAATACTTTGTCTCTAGCCAGGCGTGGTGGTGCACACTTGTAATCGCCCCATTCAGGAGGCTGAGACTGGAGGATCGCAGTTCGAGGTCAGCCTTAGCTACTTAGTGAGGCCCTCTGCAACTTAGTGAGACCCTGTTTCAAAATAAAGAGTAAAAAATAGGGCAGGGGGTGTAGCCCGGAGGTCGAATGCCCCTGGGTTCCATCCCCAGACTGGAAAAAAAAAAAAAAAAAGTCATCTCTATTAAGACCTAACAGTGAAAATCCAAGTGAAAAGCAAAGAGTTATTTCTCAAAAGCAGGATAATTACCTGCAGAGTAGAGCATGACTTTGTTCTCTGTTCTAAAAGCCCACTCTGCCATTCAGCTACCAAAGGCATGGTAGCCACTGGTGTAGACACCATTGAATGGCTGTGTCAGCTGACCAAAGGGGCAGGGAAGCTCACATAATAGCCTGTTGCAATGCCTTCTCTTTCTCTAGACCCTATTTAAAATTGGAAATCATTTGGGTTACTCAGTAAATAGGTCTGAACTTTAGCAGTACACCCAGATATTTGTTGCCTCTAAAATCTAGTGAGGCACAATAAAAATTAAGACTTTACTATTGGTAGGAAAGACCAGATGTAACAACTTGACTTTTGCCTTGGAAAAAAGTATCTCAGTTTCCCCAGATGATGGAATCTCAAGAGACTTCACTGAGGGAGAAAGCCCCTATGTTTTTCTGGGATTTATTTCCCATTCTCTTGCCTATAAATGTCTTACCAAAGTGTCTAAATTACTTGATGTTTCATGCTGCCCTGATCCATCAGTGTAATAGATCCATGTTATGTCTTGTGAGATGTAGAGGGAATCCGTTTCCTGAAAAATAGAATAAGACAGGATGAATATTTGTATTACCTGAGGCAAAACAATGAAGAAACATAGATGGTTATTCCAGATGAAAGAAAAAAAATGCTTCTCACGGCCTCTACTAACAGGCATAGAGAGTAAAAGAATGATTTTCCATATTAATACTCACATACCATGTGTCAAAGAATACGTTGATTTACTCAAGCGATGAAACCGCATCTAGAATCATAGCTGTAATTGTATTGACCATCTGATTAGATTTACATTAATCCTTTGTCATTCCTCAACATCCATCTATCTTCTGAACGGGCCAAATAGATTGTTTGAATGGATATGTAGTGAAAGTCAGCCCTGCATCTTTTAAGCCTTTTATGGAGGCACTGATCCCTACAGTTTCTTCAGAATGCAGTATTACTTGGCACTTATTTTGGAATACAGAAGCAATTTTGATGACATCTACTTATCTTCATTTTATAGGCCAGACAACCAATATAACATGATGCTGTTATGATGCTGTTTTCTGAGTGTGTCCCCTTTGATTAAACATAGAACTTAGGAAATAATGATAAGTTGGATTTAGAGCTCTACTAGAGCTCCATCCACTGTGAGATGGACCTGAGCCAAAATACCGTTAGTCATTTGGCTTCTATAAACTTCCTCAATAAACACTGGGAAGTAGACAAGGGGAAGCTGGTCCACAGTGCAACTGAGTCTCCAAGAACTGGTACCATTTCAGAGCCAGTATCCAGAAATCCCCCCACCACCACCAAAGTCTGGTAATTTCCCTTTTCCCAATGCAGTATGACCTTGATTCGTATCTGTAGGTTTTTGGAAGAAGAGGAGAAATGAAATTTACAGTCTAAACTTTTGGATATGTAAATAAATACAGATAAGAAAAATCTTGCAATCTTTTTGGCATGTATAGAGACTCGTCCTTTAGTACCCATGTCCATGCAATCTCCCAGGACTTGAATCTGGCTATAGGTACAGAGCAATTAACATCTTGGGGATGAGCTTGAGGAGTGTCAGCATTTCTCCATAGGAAACATCAGTCCATGTTCTTCAGCTGGGAGCTACTAAACTCAGACAGGGGACGAGAGGCTGTTTCTACTGAATCAGAGACTGAGGAGCCTCAAGGTCCTCAGTGTTACTAGAATCTGCCCACATGTTGCCGCCTCAATTTTCACCATCTCAATTCAATCCTGATAAATGCCTCATCTTAACCATCAGGGTTCTTGAATTAATTGCTGTTGTGATCCAGCCACCCAGAAGATTAGCCTTTCGGCTTGTTTTCCAGAAACATCAAATCCTGAAGAGATAAAAGGTAAGGACTTCTCTCACAGTAGTAATAGAAATATTCCAGTTCTGACTTTTGAGCCAAGAATGTAGTACTGTAAATTCATTATTTTTTCACCCGATTCTCTGTGGCACGTTGAAACAACCTACAAATCTAGTACTCGTTACATTCCTTATTCCCATTATTCTATGGTAGCAGCTCCCTGGTCATCTAACACCTTGCCTTTTATAAACACATGATGTCAAAAACTACTACTATCTTGTTTCTTACTGAAAATGGATAATTAGTGCCTCATTCAAACAGAGAATCAACACTGAATTCTTATCCTTACAGCTCTATCTCTGGAATCACTTCCAAAACCAATAACCACATCAGTTGGAAGTCATCTAGAGAAGCAGAACCACTAGGAGTGATGCAGAATAAAGAGATAATAGATCCTTTGTAGAATGAGACCTCACCAATGTGGAAGGAGCTGGAGAAGTAGAGATCTGGAAGAAGGAATCAGAGGACTAGAAAAAGGGTAATCAATCTATCTGCCTAAAGCAGGAGCACAGACTGACAAGCTGGGGCTTGAAGGAAAACTCAAGAAACTAAACACCTTCAAGTCCCAAAGTGAGACTGGAAAGGGGAGCTCATGGAGAAGAAGATGAAAAACTCTTCACTAAAGGAGCCACCACTTCTATGGGTCCACAGCCAAACATCTGATGACTGGCCTGGGGCTATCGTTAGTCATTTGAAATTATTTCTAAGTAATTATTAAAGGTAACAGGACATTAATTATTTGGGGTAAGTCAGCATACTAATAGAGATGTATGCATACTCCTGTTTATGGCAGCACAATTCACAATAGCTAAGATATGGGACCAACCTAGGTTTCTGTAATGAATGGATAAAAAAATGTGGAAAGAAGAGGTACTTGGGAAATTAAATTGATCAAATTATGTTATATGTATGTATGAATATGCCACAATGAAACCCACTATTCTGTACAATTAGTATGTACCAATTAAATGTTTTTTAAAAATATTTCTCAAAAGAAGATTCAGGTGAAAAAAATTATATAATATGAAGTAAAAATACCACAAATTGCTACTTAGAAAAAGTAACGGGACAGAAATAAACAAGATCTCTTACAAAAATTGCTATAAAACAAAAAATAAATCAAACTAACAAAAAATGGCTAGTTACTTCAGTTTCCAGATAAATTGGCTCCATAATGTGGCTAGAATTGTTCAACTAAAATAATACAAATCTTAATTTGTTTTAATCTTGGTGAGAACCGCAAAATTACCAATTTTGCTTATAGTATATGAATTATTCATGTTTATATCATGCCACTCATATTTCACATAATTTATGCTCCCCAACTGCATATTTTAGACCATTGTTTTATTGAAAACATTACATTTTTAATTCTGATAAAACATGAAGACCCATGGCAATTTTAGAGATATACACATTCTAAATGTGATATATATTATAAATAATTTTTGCAGGGCCTCACTCATGCTGGGCAAATGCTCTATCACTGAGCTACATCCCCAGGCCAATACCATAAATAACTTTTAAATTCAATTTTTGAATAATTATTGTTATTATTATAAAATCCATGCAGATCTTGGAAGTACCTTAAAACTAATGATGCATCTCTGTGAAAATAATATTATTCAAAAAGAGACAAAATCTTAATAAAATTTGAAAGTTCTTTGCTTTCTAAATTTTTCAATCAGAAATTCAAATATTATCAAATTTTGGTGCACTTAAAGCTAGAATTTGCTATCTTCTTAATTATAAAATAGCATGATAATCTCATTATTATCTATTATCAAATTATAATTTTAATTGCCTAGTAAATTATTTCAACATAACGCTAGCATATACAAGTAGGGAAATAATCAACTACAGTAGAGCAGTGGTCAGTAGAGCCCAGAGGAGAGAAAGGCTATAACTAAGATTGAAGGTCAAATCCAATCAATAAACAGGTGTTTTCTGTTGGGAAATGGAGATTCTTCCGGGTGGTGTCAATAGAGTTTTAAAACACCTTAAAATTTTCTCCCAAGCCATTTAATTTTTTATGCTCTCATCAAGAAAATATATCTAACATTTGGCTTTCAAAGTATCCAGATAGCCGGGTATGGTGGCACACGCTTGTAATCCCTACGCTTGGGAGGTAGAGACAGGAAGATCACACAGGTTGGAAGCCAGCCTCACTGGCTTAAGAAACCCTGTTTCCAAATAAAATATAAAATAGGTCTGGGAGTGTAGCCCGGGGGTAAAAGGGTTCATCCCCAGTACCACCAAAAAAATAAAATAAAATCCAGATAAAAGAGGAAGGCGTAACTTGGACGCCTTCTAAAACAGCAAATACTTTGGTATTCAAGGTTAAGCCTGGATCTCACTTCGATTTAGACAGCACAAGCTTCCATTGAAGAGCTGATCCCCTCTTGGTTTACTGAAAGCATTAAACTTCTCAATCTCATAGTCAACCAAAGGACTGCCATAGAGAAATTCCTAGAGCCAACAGCAAGCCCCACTGCCACTCCAAAGCCATTTGAAAAGCAAATGGAGTTTTTTTTAATGAAGGAAAATATATTAATTAGGGAAAGACTGAACAGAATTCACTAATCCCAGTGAAATTAGCTAATGGAGCACTCTATAAATAGATCTTGGTGCCACCTTACCTAATAGATATATAGACAAAATTGAGACATAAAAATTATATATAAATTGCTAATGACTATAAAAAATCAACCATGCTGAAAATAAAAATGCAAATGCAAATAACTATTATTCATATCAAATTAGCAGATTTTTTAAAATAGTCACAACTAAACATTGGTGAAATTGGGCATATTAAATTTATTAAATATCATTTATTGATTACAAAATGATACAGTATAATAGTCAATCACTAGGTTTTAGGCATCACGATCTTTTCAAATGGTCTTTCTCTCGGTTCAATAATTGGGAATTTATCATTAAAAGAATCATCTGTGAGCTGAGGCTGTATTTCAGTGCTTGCCTAGTATGCACAAGTTCCAAGGTTTGATCCCCAGCACCACACACACACAAAGTCATCTGAGAAATACTTTTATAAGCAAATATGTTCATTAAATTTTTACACTTTCAAATAATTTAAAATAACCTAAAGATCTTCAGTAGAACATCATGCCACCATTAAAAATTAGATTTTATTAACCCCAAAAGCACAACAACTCTAGAAAGATGGTAAGTAATGTGATATAAAAAAAATGGAAAAGGACTCAGATGTTTCTCAAAAGTAGACACACAAATGACCAACAGAAATGTGAAAAAAATGTTCATCACAAACCATCAGAGAAATTAAAATTTCAATGAAGTAGTACCTGTCAGAATGGCTTTTCTGGAAAAGAAGTAAGCATGGGGGAGCTGTGGCACCTCTAAAGGGGCCCTTGCACAGTATCAGTGGGTGTCAGTCAGTACCGCCGTTATGAAACCAGTATGAAGATTCCTCAGAAACTCAGAAGAGTTATTGTTTATAATCCAGCAACCCCATTTCTTGGTATTTACTCCAAAGGTCTGAAAGCAATATATCCAAGAGATGGCTGAACTTCACAAGAGCCAAGTTATGAAATCAACCCAAGTCCATCAGTGGAGGGATGGATAAAAGAAAGTACAGTGGACTACTATCCGGCTTTAAAAATGAAGGAAATTTTGTCATTTGCAACATCGTAAATGGACCTGGAAAACATGTGCTAAGTGAAAAAGCCAAGAAAGTGCAGAAAGATGAATACAGCATGTTCTCACTTGCGCGTGGAATATAAAACAATCAAATTCAAAGAGGCAGAGAGTAGAATGGTGGTTACTAGAGATCGGGAGCGAGGGGAGGATGCAGATGTGATGGTCAGAGAGTACAGAGTCTCGCTTAGGCAGAAAAATTGGTTTCTTTTTCCTTTGAGACACATTGCACAGCATGGTGAATATAGTAAATAATGTAGCCTCTATTTCTGAATCGCTAGAGAGTAAATTTCACACATTCTTACTACAAAAAAATTAATATTTGAGGTGATAGGTATTTAACTAGCTTGATTTAATTATTCCATATTATATTCATAAGTCATAATATTACTTTGTATCTCATAAATATATGCAACTCTAATTTGTCCACTTATAATTAAAATAAAAATTTTAAATTAGACTTTGAAGTTTTTAATCACCTTGGGAAAACATCTTGCTCTATTATAAATGGGAAAATATTTAATATAAAACCAAATATACAATATAAAATTTCTCAATAATATAAGAAAATATGCTTAAGACCAAAAGCTAGAAGGAAATGTCCTCAAATTATATAGTTGTCTGTGAGTAATAGGGTATTGGATGATTTCCTTCTTCCCTTTTTTATAATTATATGGAAATCATAATTTTTTTTCTTCAGTGAACACATACTTTTATAATAGGGAAAACCATCTAATAAAAGAAACTGTAAATACTCAGTTATGTGCCCTTAAAACATTTCTACTTTCTCTAAATTAAATTGTCTAACATAAATAAATTTGTCTAAATCTTTTTAGAACACACATTCATATATTCTACTGCTAGAGTAAAGAATTTCTAAAATTTACCACCTAAGGGGAGCAGAGCCTCCCTTCATTTTTTTATCTGAGTTTAACTATTTCAAGCTTCGAGAAATGCTCTCCATTGTTTCTGCTCAAAGACACAAGCTGCAAGCATAACCTGTTCAGTGAACCATTATTATTCAAAAGTAAAATGATGCTTTGTTTCCAGATTCTCCCAAAGGATGGAAGAGAGAGGAGGGCTAGCCTTGGGGAACAGGAAAATAATCTAAATTGGCCACCGAATCATGTTCGGCCACAGTCCTCAAAGATTTCAGCTGAATTCAGTGATTCTGAACACCTGTTACCCCAGGTGGTCCTGCTAGGTGAGGAGGACTGGAATGAAGTGAGTTCAAAGAACCTGACAGATAGCCACAGCAATTAATCTTGGGTTCCAGCCCCACGTCAAAATGACAATAAAACACAAGAATTGCTTTGTAAAAAGTCCAGAATGAAAATGGAATCATTGCAGATGTCTCTATGTTAATAATTGCTGCTGATGATAAACACTGTGTGCACTCGAGGAGCAGAAGAAGGAGACATAACAAGGATGCTCTCTGGGAAATAAAATCATTCTAAACACTGTGAAAATACCTCCTACTCTGGCCATCAGGGAATCACTATCCTTTCCCCAGCAAGAGAGAGAGTAAGAAAAAGATCCAAATGAAACGCCTCAAACTTACATTCTAATCGTAGTCCTCTTAAGTTAATTATGAAATCTTAGCACTCTATGAATCTTGGTTTCCCCCTCATCAGATGATGAGTGCATTGGAAGACCTTAAGTTTTCCAATTCTAACATCCCATGGGGCTGTGAAGAACTCTACCTTGGTTGACCCCTAGAAGCACCTGCAGACTTTAGTTTTTAGATAAACTAGAAATTTCAGTGCTAAATGAGGGCATAGTTCTTGAGTGTAGGATTTTTCGACACTGTGCAAGCACTGGGTCTTTAAAATTATTAGTTGGTCCCTGGGCTGTCTCTTAGAACTTTAATATTTACACTAGGACAAAGTGAAAGTGCTCATTAGCGTTTGAGCCAAAGTAATACCATTCTCTTTATTCATTCCAATGAGCCTATTTTACATTAGTTAAAAAAAAAAAAAAAAGAGCCAGAGAGGTAGAGTCCCATGGGACACTTGAATAGCCAAAGTGGATCTCAGAAAGAAAGAAATTGGGAAAGCATTAGCCTGGGATCTTGTGAGAAATGTGTTCTTCCATCTGCCCTCCCCCAGGAGAGGCCACAAGTAAGTGGCTGTTGGCCTGCGCCTTCCTTAGTTCAGCCAGAACTGCTCAGCGTTCTCAGCACTGCACATCACTGTCTGATGGTCTCATAGGACCATCAGAGAGAATCACAGTTAACTGCCCTTCCAAATGAGGGGAGCCTTAAACAATAGTGGGTGGAAGGTCTATTGAACGTAGTCCAAAGACCCTGAGAATCCAGATCTCCGATGAGACCACATTTTCCTAGCAAAACTCTCTAGTTTTGATGAGTATACCCCCCTTCATCTCCAGTGGCCTGTGTCATGGACCCACCTGGAACCCACTCGGGGTCCTGGCTCTTTCGGTGGACCACGTGAACCCTTGCGATCTGGAGGGCTGGGAGCACACTTAGCATCGGGGCCTGAGTAAGTGCTACCACTTACTCAGGCCCCTTCATCTTTGCTGTCCCTTCATCTCTTCTGGTACATCCAAGGGAAAACCTGGTAACATTTACCAAAGGTTTTTGCAGACGAATTCTGTAAGAACTTCTTACCTCTGAAGGGAATCCTCTTCCTCGGGATGAGTCTGCCCTGTACTTCTGATCTGTGACAGCAATCACATCCATATCCATATCAACCGGGCCTGCAGCAGAAGATGAAAAACACCCACGGGAGACAAGGGGGAAGTGGCTTCTCTGTAGTTCCAGGAAAAGGCCAGAGGGACAGTACTGCTGCCCCCATTTAAGGTTTTCTCTAACATCAGAAACAGCATGATTAGCATTTAAAATTTTCCAGAATTTATCATTCAGGTCAGAACTGGCCTTATTCATAGTGTAGCTACTTATATGGTAATATTTAATGCACTCAAAAAATCTCTTCACAAAAAAAAATTATGTCCCCACTAACCTACCATGATATCTGAAGTTTGTCCATCGGTAACTGTTTGGAGTTCAGCCAGTTCAAGGTATGGGTTAAAATGCAAATTTCTTACTTAGACAAGTGGCACACAGAATCATTATCAATTTCCTTTTGGGAGGGGGACTGGGAATTGAACCCTGGGGCATTCCTCCTCCAAGCCACATGTCCAGTTCTCCTATCTCAGCTTTATCAAATTTCGGTGCTCCTGGATTGTTGGCATATTAGGCTACAAAATTGGATTAAAATCAACATACCAATAAATAAAGACTGGGTTTATATACTGCATATCTAACTTACGAAAACGGCAAGATAAATAGGTGGTACCTAAATGTAAATAGATTCAATATCATTTGGATTTATGTGACAAATCCTTAATATGTTACTATTGCAAATGTGTTTAGGGGATATAGCTTAACCTTTGAGATTAATGTCAAAAGGGAAGGCTCTCTCCACCGGTGCCTATGGCAGAAGCGGAACATTAGTATGATTCACCACAGATCAGATTCCTTTTGTAATTCAGTGTCGGTGGTGCATTTGTTGCAGAGAATAGGAAGATTTGGTTTTGACTCTCTCTTACTTACAAGGATGCATGGCCCTGGTCAGGCTGCCCAAGGAATTTAAGGCTCAGATTCCTCATCTATAAGATTAGGGTGTGGGAAAAAAAAAAAAACCAAAATGTAAAATTCTTGTTCAGTAATCCTGTACTAAAGAATCTCTCCTTCCTTCTTCCATTCACATCTGTCAGGGGAAAAATAAATGGACGGTACCAGCCAAGGACACTCCACAGGCATAGGCCTATTCCAGCGCCATTCTGAGCTCTGAATTTGGGACAAGCATGTCACTCCTGGTGTTTAATTCCTTGTTCACCTGTGTGCTGGTGATTGATCACAATGTCAAAGATATGGCCACTTCCTGAATAGGAAAGGATAAATTTCGGACGCCTTTTTACACACGTTTATATATCTGTCTGCCATGTATATAAGAGCTTCCTTGTTGATTCAGACTAGGAGCTTCCAGAGGACATGAGTTCTTTTTGTTTCAT
The DNA here is from genome assembly GCF_963383645.1 of Muscardinus avellanarius. Lineage (NCBI taxonomy): Eukaryota > Metazoa > Chordata > Mammalia > Rodentia > Gliridae > Muscardinus > Muscardinus avellanarius. The sequence goes on from NC_137798.1 coordinate 28,341,462, forward strand.
GGTTTCAGTAGAGAGCTGCTCTCAAATAGGACAAAATAATCCATCAAATTCGTGATTGTGATGCTGTGAATATTACAGGAGATTTCTTACCTCCCTCTTACTGGATCGCTAACTCCTTTCAGACTACAAGCCTATAAGAACAAAATCAGACTGCAAACACCACCACAAAGGAACCTAAGCAAGCTGGCAAGGCAGTTCAGATCTACTTGTCACCCAGAGCACACCCACAGGCCTTCAGAGCCTGGGAGGAAACCTCCCTGGAACTCCCCCACATATTTACACACAGAAAAGTAAATCAGGCCAAGCACCTATAGCCAGCTTCCAGAAGAAAACAGACTGGAAAAGGGCACTGTGGTGCCTGAGGAACCATACCGCGTACTGCATACTGTAGGAAATGGCGGAGAGCTGGTCCAGAGGAGGGGCCTCTGCTTTCTAGGACCTGGGTCTGGTTTCCAGTTGATCACATGCTCTAGCCTTTACCTTTCATAAAATAAAATAAAAACTGACCCTTTCATAAAATAAAGAAAGTGAGGCTCTCGTTCAAGACCCAAGGTTAGAAGGCAGAACTGAGAATGGGAATTGCTTATGTAAGACTTAGAGCCAAAACAGATGACCATGTATTCTTTCAATAGAAGCAAAATAACCCACATGAAGCTACTTAGTCTTATAAAAGTCTTATTATTAGCAACACATAGTGAATCAGTCAAAGATTGCCAAGTTGAGTTAAAATGTAAGGATGCTAGGAGTTATAGCAGGTGCTGAAGACTGGATTAGTGACTGCTGTTCTCTGCACAATGCCCTAGCCGGGGTGAACACTCAGGCCCTGGATCCCAGTTCTGCTGAAATTGGAAGCTGACAACCAGAGTGACTGAGTCCTGACACCCAGATGGCGACATGGAGTCTTAGGGGTAGGGTGCCAGGGCCACTGGACACACCTAAGGACTCTTCCTCCTCCAAACAATTCCTCAGCTCTTCCTAATAGCATGGTGGGTCGAAGAGGAAGGAGGAGCACCGGCCTGCCCCATCCTCTTCAGTGCACATGGTCATAGAAATTGCCAGGACCTTAGACCAACAGTCAAATTCTTTTTGGCATTAATTTTCTCTTTCACAAAATGGGAATAACATATATACCCTTTGGTGGGTTGTGAAAGTTAAATGAATCGATGTTGTAAAATTGAAAGCATACAGTTGATGCTCAGTGAAACTTAAGCTCCCTTCTACACCTTGTGAATTGGGATTAAACTCTTCATCTCAAGGAAGAGGTAAGGGGGATAAAGGGAGGAGGCAGGAAGCTCGGCGCACAGTGCCACAGCACCTCCACAAGCCCATGAGAGTCAGCAAATGTCTCCTCTTATTTGTAACATTTTCAAAAATTATAGAGAAAGGGAACCAAGATACAGGGGCTCTGATCTTATGTTCGCTTGTTTCCTAGAGCAGGTGGTGTTTGGAGGGTCCTCTGTGCAGGTGTGAGGGCACGGAAGTAAACCAGCTAAAGCCAAGAAGCAGCTGTGTTCGGTGTCCGGGCACCTGTGGAAGTGCATAAGCTACCTGCTACTCACTGCTCCCTGGCAGGTTCTGCCTCCAGAATATTAAACCCCAGCACTAGGACGGCCAAGAGAGTAGCCTCTGGCCTGTGACCACCGCTCATGTGACTTGGTAAGAGAAGCACCAGGCCCCAAGGCAAGGGAGAGGGATGAGGGATAAGGGTGAGGGTGGGCAGGAGTCTAATCTACTGACTGTAAGAAAAGACCACAAGATAAAGGGATGGATCAAAGTAGTAAAAGTTGTGAGTTACTTTGCAACTCAGCTAAACAAACTATATTCCTACATAAACACTCTGAAGAAAAAATGAACAATATCATACTTTCTTGAGCGCTTTCTGATCAAATACTTTGCTGTTAAAGGTTATATTTCTGGGGAGTTGATATCAGAGATTTTCGTTCCTTGTAAGTAAATATAAGAAGAGGCCAAGTCTGTGTGAATTTAAATTACATAAAGTCTTCCCCCGATTGTCTGGTCTCTCTTAATAGTTCTTTTCACTGAGCTTTGTAATCGTGAAATGTAAATATCTTTATCATAACGGCGCAGACTTTTGAAAATGTGGCATAATAAATTTCTTCCTCCCGAGGCATATCAATTGCAAACTAAAGTCTGCTTTACTCTTAACCAAGACTCAACCAGAGGGTCTTTGCTTTGTTTGTGGACTATTTACACATGGCCAGTACAGAGCTCTCTCTGACCAGCCCTGAGACTGGAAGCCCCAGGAGCTTGCCCAGGCACCCCCAGAGACGAGGCTTGTGAAAGGACTGTGAGAAAATGCACGGGAACCTTGGGGGCGGCAGAGAGGAGGCGGAAGGACCATAGGATTCAACAAAGACTCTCCAGGTACTAAACAGAATGACCGAGGGTAGAGACAGCGAATGGCAGTGACAGAGATTTTCTCTGTTCTGTGAAGCTCATGTCAAGCTGGTATGAAAACTTAGGAAATAGTTTAGCTTTATCTCTATAACCCCCATGCTATGGGCTTGGGTTTGCTGAATGAATAAATGAACGAACATATTAATCAATGTGTAAACAGTGAGGCTAAGGAGCAGCTGAAATCTGTTGCGGGTCGGTGAGGGGGTTCAACAAGGTTCCACGGCCCCTCTTGTTGTCTTCTGACTCGGGGAGGTGGCCCCAGCTGGAGCAGAGTTGTGAGGTATGGAGACCTAGGAGGCCACTATCTTAGAGAACATTTCACCAGCTGCAATCCCTTGATCACTTTGAGTCCTTCCTCTGCAAGACACGCATCCCCGCTGCTGTAACCTCTAGTGACCCATTCCTTTGCTGAGCACCTACTTCCTGTGCAGGACGTCTCTTCATTGGGAGAATTAATACTGCCTGAATGTTGTGCTTTTTTCTTCCGTCCATTCTGATCGCAAGGTCCTGGAGGGTTCAGATGTGGCACAGGCTTTTTGTGTCTGCTGCACAGCATATCCAAGAGCTGAGTACAAATGGAAGAATGGATCAATTAATGAAAGTAATGAGCGCGTGCCAGGGCTTAAAGACAAGCACATTAGCTGCTTGGTTTGATGACCAAAAAAGCATCATTACTCTTTGTGTCCCAGTCCCTTAGCTCAGGGATACAGTTCCCATCCTCTTCTGCTGGGAGCCCACAGTGATGCACAGGCACCCACAGCCTGTGCAGAAACCCCGCAGCTGGCTTGCGCCCTGTCTAAGCCTCACTCCCTGCTCTCATGGGCTGCAAAGGCATGTTCAGCTCTTCTGCTTCATGTGCCTTCCAGCTCAAGGGGTGTTTCACAGCTTTTCCAAGCCCCCAGCTGAAAAGTCAGGGCTGGACACATGTTCTGATGCCATCACAGGAAACAAAGAAAATGAGTGCATGCTTGTAATCCCAGCATTTGGGAGGCTGAGACAGGAGGATCACGGTCTGATGACAGCCTCAGCTACTACTTAGTGAGGCCTTTTGCAATTCAGTGAGACCTTATTTCAAAAACAAAGAATAAAAAATAGGGACTTCCGGGAAGATGGCGACCGAGAAAAGCGGGGCTTAAGAGTCCCGCTAACAACCAATCTCCATTACCACAAAATCAGCGCCTTTCATAGCCAGAAAACACCATCACCAGAGAGACAAAAAAAATCACCAGGCTCCAGAGAGAAAGCAGACTGAGAACAGAGCTCAGAGCCACAGAGGAGATACACCGGCCTCACGCCCGAGGACGCGGCAGCAGCGCCATACTGCCGGCGGCAGCGGCGAGTTCATCGGACGGCTAGCAAGCCGAGGTGAGCCGCTGCGGAACAGCCAGGCGGGATCTTTCGGCACAGGGAGCATCTAAAGCTCCCAGTGGCTGAGCTCAGCACACGCTGCAGAGACTCAGAGTGGAAATCAAAATCAGAGAAGAAAAAATACGCCAGACTCATGGCCGAGGACGTGACAGCGGCGCCATATTGCCACCGGCGGCAGCAGCAGTGAATTCACCGAGTCCAGTACAGCTACATCTGCGAACTCAAGAACAGTGAGTCAAATTGCGGGCCCCAGAGGAGAAATCCCAGTACTGTACTCCCTGGGACTTGACCCAGTGGGGGAGGGGCGGTGGCAGAGATATCACACCATAGGAGAACGTGCAACCTGGCACCACCCATAGTTTAAAGCAGCCTCTATCGACTCCCTGGGTCGGAGACTCTGTGATACAACCCAGTAAAGGAGTAGTGGGGTCTGAGATACTACAGACTCGAGATCCAGAGCACCTTAAGCGAAGTCATAGTGACCCAAGGGAAGAACCCAGAGAAGGCACAAACTTCCAAAATCATGGGAAAGAGGAATAACAATGGAGCAATAAATGTCCACAACCCCACAACATCAGAACCCAATAAAACAGAAAATCAGAGATTTCTAGAAGATCAAATCAGGAAAATAACTATAGAAATAATAGAAGTGCTTCGAAAAGAACTCAGAGAGAGCCAAAAAGAGATAAAGGATGCAATTAATGAAGTAAAGGCCTCAATTCAAAGCATGAACAACCGATTAGACCACATGGAGAACAGAATCTCGCTCTTAGAAGATGATCAATCCAAAAATGAACGCATAGTTTCTAATCTAGAAAAAAATATCCAACAGCAGGAATCTGATATTGAAGAAATATGGGCCCATTTTAAGAGAGCTAACCTAAGAATAATTGGAATAGAGGAGGGAAAAGAAAGTGAAACCAAAGGGATCAACAATCTCTTCAAGGAAGTAATAGCAGAAAATTTTCCAAACATAGAGCAAGAGGTTGATACAAAGGTTCAGGAAACTTATAGAACCACCTTTAGACAGGATCGGAGAAGAGGATCCCCACGCCACATCATTGTCAAAATGACCAATGTGGAAGCCAAGCAGAGAATCTTAAAGGCAACAAAAACAAAGGGCCAAGTGACATTCAGAGGCAAATCAATTAGAATCACTCCAGACTTCCCAAAACAAGTTATGAGAGCCAGAAGGGCTTGGAGTAACATATTCCAAACTCTGAAAGAAAACAACTTCCAGCCAAAAATTTCCTACCCAGCAAAACTTTCTATCATATTAGAAGGAAAAATAAGAAGCTTCCATGACAAACAGAATCTGAAGGAATTTATGTCTTCAAAACCAGCACTAGAGAAAATACTCAAAGAGATTAACTACAAAAAAGAAATAGGTAACACACACCAGAACCAGAGAAACAAGATTTTCCATCCAACAGACAACTAAGATTGGTTATCTGTGGAGATTCATTATTTATGTTAGTCTTTTACCTATCTCTAAATGGTATTGTTTGCCTTTATTGTTGTTAATTTTTAGGATTTATAGTTGGAATATTAATATACCTTCAGATATAGCATTTGGAAATATTTTATCCCATTCTATTGGTAACTTTTAACTCTGTGTACATTGTCTTTGGATATACAATTATTGTTTTATTTTTTAGGGAGTTTGTATACTCTTCTGTTGCCTGTGCCATTGAAATCATATCCAAGAAATCACTGCCAATTTCAATGCTGTGAGGTTTTATGACCCAGATTTTCTTCTAAAAGTTTATAGTCTTAAGATTTATATTTAGGTCTTTTATCTATTTTGAGTTAATACTTGTATATGGGATTAGGTAAGGGTCCAATTTTATTCTTTTCCATGTAATTATTATTTTTAACAATATTTAGTTAAAAGATTATTATTTCCACCACCAAATGTTCGTAGAAACCTTGTCAAAAATAACTTGACAATATAGGGAAGAATTTAGCTCTAGGCTTTTATTTAACTCTAATGGTTTATATATCTGCCTTTAGAACAGTACTACACTGTTTCAATTATTGTAGCTTTATATGGTTTGAAATCAGAAAATATATGTCTTCTAGCTTTGTTCTTTTTCAAGATCGTTTTGGGTATCTAAAACCCATATTCCATATTAGGATAGATTTTTTCTGAAAAATAAATATATAATTATATGATAGTTTCACCTAAAAAATAGAAAAAATATTCTCTGGTAAGAAAGAAAGCAAAAAGAAATATTGAAATGTTATCTTTAAGTCATCAAAAGCTTGGTATCAGACAAATGAAACTGTTCTGTGAGATTATCATTGTTAATTTTGGATAAATTGCTATAATACTAGATGTCAACCACTAAGCCAAGCATGGGAAGGAGGGATGGGGAGAGAATGGGGTGGGGATCGGGTAGGGGCTGACTGGGTGATGTGTGCATGTATGTCTACAAAAGTTTGTATCCCACTATGATGTATGAATACAGTGCACCAATAAAAATTTTTTTTAAAAAATAGGGTTGAGGCTGTAGCTCAGAGGTAGAATACCCCCTGGGTTCCATCCCCAGTACTGGGAGAAAAAAAAAAAAAAGGTCAGATGGTGGCCCCTTGACTGACAGGCGCCTCCACTTACAAAGGCTTTGCCTGGAAATAGGTGGCAGGCAGCTGAAAAGGATGAGGGACCCTAGGAAGGCACAAAGGCCCCTCTGCCCTGTGCCTCTCCCCTCCCGACCTCGGAGCAGTGGTCAGTGTGTTAGGAAATATTTCAGCATGGGATGTGGGCCTCCCGCCTGTCTCCAGGTCAAAGCATTCACCTTGGGCTTTTTCAAGGCTTCCCTGATGTGCCAGGTTTTCATGTTTTCTATTTAGATTCTGGAGGCTGAGCAGGTTTGGGCGAAAACCAACAGAGGGTGTCTCTTCAGAGGAGAGAGCTCTCGAGCTCCCGGGGACAGTCCCAGGGTGGCTCAGGTGGATGTCAGGAGAGGGCACCAACCCTCAGTTGATAACAAGGAAGCTCAGTAGATCCACGATTGTGTTGTTTAACGTAAACCATCTCACTCTTTTCATGTGAAAAGACTCCAGCCCCATTCTGAAAAGAGCAATGCAGAAGAGACAGGTGGCCACTAGATGGCAGCAGATGGTAAGAAACCCGCGCTGCAGGCAGCTCTGGAAGCCGGGCTGGAAGCCCCTCCATTTTGCTTTACATCTTTAATGAGATATGCGAGGAAAATGAGTCCCTTACATGCCAGACACAGATGCCACAGCATATGGAGAGATGCCGCACAGCAATATTTCTCTGGTTATTAAACAGGAGGCACCTAACCAGTCATTCTCGGCATCGTCACGCAGTTGTCCTTTATATCACCGGATACTGTTATCGACGAGGTAAAGACAGAGAAGAGTGGGCGAGAAGACTGACGCAGGGCGGGGCCTCAGGGGTCAGGGGGCATCGCCATGCCAGGGTCCAGGGCGAATTGCTAGTGAACAAAGGGCATCCCGGCAGAGGCCACTTGGCGAAGGCCCTTTGCAGCTTCTGCTGCCAGCCTCCTTCCTGCTGGGCACCTGCTGCGCTCCCAGCTCCCTGGCAGTCCTTGGGGGCTCATTTATTCAGAACCCCTATTACCACCAGACAGCTCTGCGGTCTGACCTTTCACCACAAACCCCAGATGGGAAAGGGAACCCCGGGCATTTCAAAGAGCAAGCCACACTTGCTGTTCTGGCAAATGGAAGATGCAGCATGCCTCGAATGCACTGGGATGCCTGTAGATAGGGGCCCAGGGGCTCCACGCTGCCCAAACAGTCCTACCGCCCGCTGAGCATGCCGAGTGCAGGGCTAGCTTCACCTGGAGGACCCAGCTTCATCTAGAGATTGTCAGCAAGCAGGTCCAGAGCAGCCAGGCTTTGCTGGGTTTCATTGCTGTATGCCACCCACTCTCCGCCCCCCTATACTTCTCTCACCCCCAGCCACTCAATCTGCTACTCCTTATGCAATTCTCCCACCCTCCTAAACCTAGGGGCTTCTTAAGGCCTTAGGGGTGGCAGAAGAACATAGAACAGGTCACTCAATCCAGACACCTCTCTTGGGCCCCTTAAGAGACTATTCTCTTGTTAACCCCAAAGTCCAAGGCACCAATGACCTCTCACAGTCACTTGAAAAAAACCCTCAACAGTCTGGAGACAAGGTAAATAATACAGCCATTTTTCACTCAGGGGAACTGAGATGCAAAACGGAGACACCCCCATCTCTTTCCCGTAGACCTGGCCCTCTGTGGAAAAGTAATAGCAAGGTTTACCCTGGAGCTGTTTGCCTCTGCTTTTGGAACAGGCCTCCATGTGCTGGAAGTCTTTGCTCGTCTGTGTGACCTTAGACGATTCACTTAACCTCTCTGCGCCTCGTTTATCACCTGCAACTAGACTGGAGTGGGTGATGACGAAGGCCCCTTCCAGCTCACTGAGCCCGCAGCTTTAACTTCTCAAGCCTCTGCCAGGCCCCAGCGAGGGGCATGCAGGACATTTTTTCCAACAATAGCCAAACTTAACAGGAGCAAGTAGAATTTCCTCCTCTGGTGAAGAAGAAGCGTGGTCGTGGCTGGAGTCGTGTTGAGGTCCTTTGTCCTCTGAGTGAGGCAAACAGGGAGGCTTCTGATGTCATTGACACTGACAGCAGGGCCCGGAGGTGGTCACACTTGTGGAAGGACCATACAGAGCCATCCCTGTGGGTGGTGGGGATGCCTGGTCCAAGATTGGAGGATGTTTTAATAACTATTTCTCAATAAAAGGACCCATTATATTCTGCACAGGGGTCTGGGGGCAAATCCAGGTCTCCCAGGAGGAATCTACTCTCACCCATAATGGGGGATTGGTTCAGCTTAGCTGTCTTACAAAGGGCCGAATGCAGCATGCAGTGGTTCAGGCAGCTCCCCGCAGCTCCATGTGAAAATGACTCACAGCAGTTATGAATATCAAACCTCCTTTGATGTGTTCCCAGACACGAGGAACGGCCAGGAGGAGGAGGTGGGCTCTGGATGCCGGCTCTGCGGGGTGGTGCACGGAAGCCTGGACACATCTGGCATCATCCGGAAACTCCAGGAGAAATTCAGGCCAGGTAATTACCTAGGACTTCCTAGGATAACAGAGCTCTCTTTCATCCTTCTCTCTCCCTCTCCCTCACTCTTCCTGTCTCTAGCTACAGGGGAATTAGATTCTCCAAGAAATTACAACCTGTTTCTATACCTTCACCTTTCCTGAGGGGATAACAATTCACATGCCTGAATAAAAGTTGTTTTATTGAGCACAAAATGAATGCACCCCGTCGCTTGGCATCTGAGCCAACCGCTTTCAAGCCATAGACCTGGCCCCAGTCAGCCAAGCGGAAGGATTTTCCTGTGTAATGGCCATTTCTAGACTCTCCGCCTTTCAAGTGGCTGCATGGTACCTTGTTCTCCTAATAGGCTCTCAATGATGATTGAATACAAAGCCTCGGAGCCTCTGCAGCTCCCGAGACCGGATCAATCACGATCCTCCTGCGCAGAAGACAGAGTTGTGCTTGTCGAATAAGGGAAGGGTCAGCCTCGGCCACCCACGCCCGTGGCAGGGGAAAGCGAATTTAAGTGCAGGGAGGCCTCCCACTCTAGACAGGGTTCAAGAGCTTGTTGGTCCCTGGAAACGTGGGCAGTGTCTTTCTAGTTATACAAGCAACTGGCAAAAAGGCATGAAGGAAGAGAATCTGTTCAAACCCACACTCGCACATTTTCATTTTCTGGGCTGGGGATGTCATTCCGTGGTAAAGTGCTCACCTAGTATTTATGGGGCCCTGGGTTTGATCCCCAGCACTGCAAAAAGTGAAACAACACACACACACACACACACACACACACACACACACACACACACACACAATTCTTTTTCTGAAGTGAGGCTAGTTTTATTTTACATTTCAGTTGGACTTTGACTGATAAATCCTTATGAACCCACAGACATCTGCCACACTCGCACTCACACACAGAAATAATATAAACAGCTCCTGCCTACGGAGTCCTGACTGCCTGCCAGGCGTGACACCCGGGACTGGACGCACATCCTCCTCTCCATCCTCTCAAACTTCCTGGGTGTGTGGGACTTGGGGGGGGGTACTGCTATCCACACACACACACGGTAAACCTGAAACTCACAAGGACTACAACACTTTCCTGAGATTGAGCAATGGAAAGAAAGGAGCTTGGGTTCCAGACTGCTGGGTTCCAAAGCATCATCTCTTAACCCCACACTATGGGGAAGTATGTTTATTGTCAGGTGCTTGCTATACTTGAGGCACAGGGATTATGACAAAGGGCAAGAGAGACCCAGTTCTTAGCTTTTAACCACACACCAGTGTACAGAGGGACACACACACACACACACACACACACACACACACACACACACTTCTGGTCTCTTCTAAGACTGCTGCATCCGAGGTCCCCAGCCTTCCTCATTATTCTACTCTCAGACCCGACCTTCCTCACACTTTGGATTGTCCATATGGGAAAGTCCGGGATCTCCTACAGCAGAGCTTCCCCTGCTTGAACTTTGCAGGCAACTCCGTGGGCAGTTCAACCTTTCATGCATGAGGCTATTATTAACCGGCTCCTCAAATGCTCACTGTTGGTTCTGTTTTCTTTTTTAAATTGGTCAAGAAGTTCTCTCACTTCTCTATCTTTGAGGAGCCAGGGCAGGAGAGCACAAGGCACAGGGGCAGGGGAGAGCTCAAGCTTGTTGAAGGTTCAGGAAGCCAAGTCACAGGTCAACCAGAAGGAATAAAGTGGGGGAGGCCCCCGGACGGGGTGAAACTGCTGCGGCCTTACCTCGGAAGGCGAGTGATAATATATCTAACTCTATGCGCTAAGGTGAAACAGAAGGCAGGAAGCAAATGATACGCAAGCTGGAGACCTTGCCAAGAACAGACCAGCTGCCAAGGCTGCCTCAGCCTTGACTCATGGATCTGCGGTCTGGGAGATAGGGCAGTGTCTTCCGGTGCTGAGCATCTGCCAATAACATTGACCCAGTTGTTGGGAGAGGGGATTTCTTGATGTTAAGAGAAATGATGTAAAGACCACCTACAAATAAGACAGAAGAATCTGGAACCATTTAGGTCCCAAAGGTAACACAAACGTACCTTATGAACCAGACCCCTTTGAAAACATAATTTATAAAAAAAAACACTGAAATTTGCATCCAATGTCATTTCAGGAGATTTGTACTTCTTCCTAGACTGCCCATGAATCTGAAGGTAGAAATTTTAGGTCAAATTCTCCCTAGAAACTTAGAAAGCGCTGCCCAAGAAGGCTGGGCGTCCAGCTCTAGGGAGCCACCTCCCCATTTCCACCACTACACTCTCTAATCCCCAAAGCAGTCTGGTGACCTTGTCAGCCAGTTACTGTTTCTCCTGACCAAATTCAGACTGAAAAAGCAAATTGGTCTTTGTTTCCATTTCTTTCTGTGCACCCTTCCCAAAGTGCCCAATCAATAATAAATCTTAATCTTCACTTTCATTTCTCAGCTATGGCTTCCAATTTCGTTTCCCCAGCCTCTCTCTGGGGAGCCATTCTACAGCCCCTTCATCAATCCACAGACATCCATCTCAGAACTTTACTCCAGGAATTCCTTGCCCCCCACATTCCTGCATTTGACCACTGGAGGGCAGTGCTGGACTGGCCAAATGCTGGACCATCGCAGCTCCCCTCCACCATCTCAGCTTTGCCTTTTCATTTCAGGATGAAGCCTCTTGTTGGAAGCCAAAACCAAGAACTTTTAGAACACCCTCAGCTAGCTCATAACACAGCTGGGCATATTGCGATGCCTGACCCACACCTGTGGGGTCACAGGAATAAAAGGCAGCTCACTGGACAGTAGATCTGGCTCCATGGATGACACAGTCCCCTGGGAAAGACCTAATCATGTCGTTAACCAGGAGCATCTGTCTCTCTGACAGGGCCAATGCAGAGTCCTACCTGGCTCCACCCACACAGGTGTAAGACTCTGGAGGGTAATGTCTGAGTAAATTCTGCATTCCTAAAGAGGAACTACCTTTCTTAACAATAAATATTTGCTGGTTGGCTGGCTGGATAGATGGGTGAATGGATGGATAGATGGATGAATGGATGGATAGATGAATGGATGAGTGGGTGGGTAGATGCATACACACATCTAAATTGGAATTGGCCAGTTTCAGATCTATTGCTGTTTTCTAGATCTTATGACACTTAAAGTTGAAGTCATCAATCAGTTGCCAAGCATTCATATTCTTGAAGACAGGTAAGGATGCGCAGGCTGTTAAACCAGTGGCTGTCATTGTACAAATGTTATTTCAAAAAGCATTTCAAGAGTGTTGGTTCTCTTTATTTTTAGGAAGTCTTTCATTATGTTTCCATGTGTCCTCACGAGCCTGTGGGCTGTAACACAGACACTGTATGTTAATATCCAACTTACAATAACCTACGGCCTCAGCATATGCAACAGGGAGTGCCCATCATGTCCCCCAGATTAGTAGGACTCTCCTGCCCCAGCATGGTCTTCAAGACACTCAACTCCACTGAGCCAGGGAGCTCTTCTTCACACCATCTGGGGTCATCTCATGAGACCCTCCTCTGGCACCTCGTGTCATCTCATGAGACCCTCCTCTAGGCTGCTTCTCCCTTCCACCTTCATTGCAAAGGGTCCCATGGCAGCATGCACATACCTCACTTTCTTAATCAGTCAAAGCACAATTAAATGTCCCAGGTGAGAATATTACATGTTCTTTGCTCTCAAGAATATTTAAGCCCAAACCCAATATGAGACTCTCCCTATTTCCCAACATGTTTCCATATTGCAGTGACCAGCTCGAATTTCCCCAATAGAAGTCAGAGGCACCTCCACCTGGCCAAGGGCAGAGAACAGAGGAGGTCTTTTCTTCTCAGTCCAAGGCTAGCTCTTCTCCTGATTCGATTATTCTGGATGATTCACAAGGAGAAAAAAAAAAAATTCCTCCAGGGAAGGAATGCCCTCCACCATCTCAGGCGGGGTCTGGCATTCATGGACCTGATAAGGCAAGGCAAACTCCATGCTTAGCTCTTACTGGGTCTTATCATACTGTGTATGGAAAAAATCAATATCCCTCACTAAATCCACATTTGGGGGAAAATATGCCCCTTGTTCTAACTAAATAAGATGCCATTTAAATTTTCTTAATAGACTACTCACCATCTCTGTGTACAACATCTATGTTCATATTCTCCTAAACAATGAGAGGATAGTTTTAGATGTGAATAAACTAATTCTCAACAAAAAGAAAAATGCTCTAAATCTCATCCAGAGCCTTTACTCCAAATACAAAAACCCAACACTGTTAGCAGTCTTCATGCAGCATTTATGCTAAAGAGAAAAGAAAGGCAAAAAAAAAAGGAAGACCTGTTCTTATAAGATACACCTGTTATAAAATTTCTCTTTATAGTTTAAAATGGGTCTTCAAAGTGACTTGTCCTCATAAAAATGCTGTAGAAAAAAAGGGTCCTTTGACACCTTCCCTCAGAGCAAACAGATACTGAAACAAAATCATTCGAAGATAACATTTTTTATATTACTGTCTATGGAAGTCAAGTTGATCACATATTAAAGCATGTCTTAGACTGTGACTTCCTCAAGATGCCTTACTGCGATTAAGGGACAGGCTTCTAGGGTAAAATCTCTGTTCCAGATCTACAAAAAACAATGTCCAAAATTTTCCATAAGAGAGATTGATAGTCAACACATAAGACTCTAGAGGCAAGGGACATCTCTGGGGTTAGCCCACTGCATTCAAATTCAGCCCTGCCTCAGGGCTCTGACCTCCAGGTCCAGATCTCTGGTGTGTGGATGTTGCCCAAGGTCTTGATGCCAGGTCTGATATCTAAATTTGACTTTGAAGGCAGACCACAGATCTCCTGCTTTGTGATTTTGGAAAGCCCAGAATCCTTCCCAAGTTTTCTACCTTGGCCCTGCCACTCACCTTGGCCCAGGTGAGAAGTGTCTGAGGTTGTTACCTTTGAAATCATAGTCCTCTTTTACTACTTCAAAGCCAAGAATTCCTGGTTATTAATTGGTGGGTTTTGGGCACAGTAGGAAATCTCAATTAGTCCTTCCAAACCGCATGTGCTGGGTTACTCCACAGGAAAATTATTACACTGTGCCACCTTAAAAACAAAGGACCCTGATAAAAAACTGTGAAGCCAAAATATTATTTTTATACATTTATTGTGCATTGTAATTATATATCATAGTGATATTCAAAGTGATCCAAATGTTACTTGATGTGTCTCCGTTCCCACACACTCCCCCATACATTTAGTGAAATTCGTAGTGATACCTTTACTTATGGACATAACATTATTTGCACTGTTTCCCTCCTCCATCCTCCTTTCCCTAGTCCCCTCTCACTATGCTATTGATCTCTCTATTCATTTATCTGAAGTCCCTTTGGTTTTCTATTTTCCCTTGACTTTCTGAGACTGGACGATCTCACTTAGCAGAATATTTGCTAGTTTCATTTATTTTCCAGCAAATGACATAATTTTCTTCTTCTTTATGACCCAGTAAAACTTCATTGTGTGTATATACCAAATTCTCTTTATTATCTGTTGACGAATACCTAGGTTGGTTCCATAATTTGGCTATTGTGAATTATGTTGCTATAAACATGTACATATCATTATAGTATTCTGAATTTAAATCTTTGGTAAATATTCCAAGGAGTGGTATAGCTGGGTCATATGGTGGTTCCATTCCTAGTCTTTTAAGGAACCTCCATATTGATCTCCACAGTAGTTCTATCAATTTGTGATCCAGAGAACAGTGTATAAGAGTTTCTGTTTTCCCACATCCTCGCCAGCATTTATTATTGTTTGTATTATTGATGACTGCTATTATAACTAGAGTTAGATTAAAGCCAAAATATTGGTAGAGGTAGGATGTAGGACCTTTGGTTCATTTGCCAGAAATTATCCAACCAGAAAAAGATTTCTTTCAAGTTCTGTTCAGAGTCCAGCAGTGTGCTTATGGGGCTCAGGTGAGACTGATATGTGTCAGCTGGTCCTTGGACAGAACACCTTGGCAGCTCCTTGAAAATCAATTCCGTAGGAACTCTACTGCTTAGAAATGAACCTTCCTAGGCAGGGAGAGAAAAGGAAAGCATATATTTTCCAAAGGAAGCATACGGGCCTTCATATCACTAATTTCTAAAGCCAGACCATGATAAATGTTGGTCAGAGTACAATGCACAGCTGCTCAAAGAAGGGAGAAATTAGCTTGGTTCAGGAGGACTAGGTAAGACTCCCTGGTGGAAGTTCTATCGAAGAGACTTAAAGGACGAATGATTTTGATGAATGGTGGGAGTGGAGAAGAGCACAGAGCATGGCAGGTAGAGAGAGAGCGGCCTGAGCAAGGAGGTGTGAGGAGCCATGTTTGGAGATAGTGCTCGCTCTGCCGAATGGTGTCTCATTACCCGGCAGAGGAGTAGCTGGGAGGGAGGGGTCCTTGTGGGGAAACATCTGGTGAACCAGGCTAAGAGACATGGATTCTGTCCCACGGAAACTGGGCAGAATTCAGGAGGAAATGTGCTTTAAAACGTGTTTAACAAAATCACTCTGGATGGGAAGATTAGTCTGTGGGTGAAAGCAATGAGATTAGACATAACATTAATCCAAAATCTGAGGGGAGCATTGAGGAAGATGAGAAGTAAAGACCTGGAAAGAGTTTGAAATAGATTCAAGAAACACCTCAAAAGTAGATGAAAGAGATATGGGAGCGAAGGAGGGAACGATCTGATCTATTTCTGGTATCTTGATTATGTGCTGGAAGTTTCTTTAGATTCTTCCTGCTCTGGGGCCTTGTCATTAGAAATGAATCCTTACTCACTCTTAACATTAGACTTAACAGGTGTCAGTCCATCTGGGAATATTTTGTTTCTACAGACGAAAGGCGGTTATGGATGGCAGAACTCTAGGCACTAATAGGGAATATTTGGAAGAAGAGGTCTTCTCGGATCTCTACAAGTCTTTACATAGTTGATTGCCTGTTCCTCTTTTTTTCATAAGGCCAGCTCTGTGAATAAGTGCCCAACTATTATGCCTGTAACAATTGTTAATAGTTTTTTTTTTTTTCAGTACTGGGGATGGAGCCCAAGGTATTCTACCTCCAAGCTACCCTCAGCCCTGTTTTTTATTCTTTATTTTGAAACAGGGTCTCACTGAGTTGCAACAGGTCTCACTGAGTAGCTGAGGCTGTCCTCAAACCGCGATCCTCCTGTCTCAGCCTCCCAAATGCTGGGATAACAAGTGTGCGTCACCACGACCGGCAATGCCTGTTTTTTTTTATAACTGAATATGAAATCTGAGCTGAGCATCTGTATTCTTTTTCTTCTTGGGTGGAGCCGTCCAGGGCCGCCGTGCAGCACACATAAGTCTTCCCAACCAGCTCCACTGTCCCATACATCCTCACCGTTGTCATGGCCAAGCCTCTGGAGGAGCCCTGGCCTCCAGGTTACTCTGTGTGCTCTGATACAGGCACACTCAGAGTCACGACACCAGCCCTCTACTCCACGTCTGTGTGTGCCTCTGTGGTTGCAGATGCCCCTGAGTCTCTTCTGTGTTTCCCTTAACATTGCATCCTGCCGTCGGTGTCTCCTTATTTCTCTACTCATTGTCCTATTGCTCCTTTGTAGTTTGTTCATGAGAGCATTTTTCAGAAAGACAAGTAGTCATAGAAGAAAGAAAAAGAGCCAGTAAGAGGTTGCAGAAAAGACTTTGAGAAAAGCAACAAAAGAGAAAGACACTTTGACTTCTCGGCTCCCAAAAGAAGATTAGCCCTAAAAATAGTTCATTATTTATCCTTAAATTAAAATTTCCTGTCTGTGTATTCTTTGTGTACATAACAAAGAGGAAACCATCACACAAAAGATGCAGTCATTCTCACAGTAGGAGCAGTTGCAGCCACGCTGATTCTGCTCCAAGAATAGAATAACAGTGCTAAGTCAGGAACTCCAGAACTCTTAATTGTCAACAAATAGGATGGGTTCTTGATGGGAGAGTGGCCATAAAGGCAGGTTGGCAGAAAAAGAGCCCTCTGACTCTTGGATAGGGCAGACTGCCAGGGACAGCTTCTCCACGGTGAGCTCAAGGCTGGCTGAGTGGACCAGGAAAAGCCCTGCCTAGATGTGCACAGACCCCAAAAGCCCCCCATATCTCCCATGCCCGACTTTGTATGTAGCAACTCATGGGCTCCCTCTACCCTTTTCTCTTGCCTCAAGTCAAAATTCATCAGCAGACTTTTAGATCCCATGATGACAGAAACTGGCTGGGTTTGCTTCCATTTGTATCCTCAGCACTCAGCAGAAAGCTTGGCTCTCAAACGTTTCCTGAATGGATGGTTGATTGACTCATTGATTCATTTAAAATGAACAAATTGCTTCCTCCTATCCAGCTTCTGAAAAGTGAGTTCCAGCAGAGACGGTCAGCTGGGCAACAAAGCCACAACACCTTCAGGAAACTACCCCTGCCTCTCCTCATCCTTACAGTCCCAAAATTCAGGGAAAAGGACCGAACAGATCATGACCCACCAAGTGTCTTTCAACAAAAGACTATCTCCCTGCTTGTTTCTTTTCAGAGAATAAGCCTCCTGGGACTGATAAGGGAACAGCAACAGATGCTGAAAACACAAGCCCCGAGTGGGTACGGGACTCCGGAGCCTCCTCGAAGGGGCCTGTTGATTTGCTGCCTCTGAACAAGTCTGAGTGTGTCTTTAGATAGCACGGGCCCAACCACCCCCAAGGAGCTCTTTCCTTTATTGCTGCAGCAACGCGGCGGCCACATGGCTGTTACAGATAAGGTGGCCCAAGTGCACTGTGCATGCAAAGCAGGCTGCGTGGTGCTCGGCACTGAGGACCGCAGGCGCGCCATGTTCCGGCTCTTCTGCGTCCTGCTGCCCTTCCTCTGTAAGTAGCCTCCAGGTAAATGGGTGCAGCTTCCCAACACTTCTCGTTTCTCACTTCCTTTCCTTTTTCCTTCCTTAGGCGGCTACTGCAGGACTGAAATCACACAATCTTCCCAAGTGGTTGCCGTGATTGGGACAGATGTGAAGCTCCAATGCCAATATAACAATCTTGATGGGAATTATGACTCTGTGTACTGGTATCTGCAGAAAGCTAACCAGAGGCTCACCTATATCTACCATGTCTTTCAAGGCAGCAAGGAATCAGGGCATTACCATTTGTCTGTGGACAGAAAGTTGTCCTCCAGCACCTTAACCATTAAGCGTGTACAGCCAGGAGACAAAGCTGTTTACTACTGTGCACCATAGACACCATGATGCATGCTGGGTATCACACCCAACAAAAACTCTGCGCCACAAGCAAACACGACACGGGAAAAATCAGAGATGCCAGCAAGACAGAAATTGTGCACTGTCATCTTGAACTCCCTCCACTCATTCATCTCATCATTTGTTCAAAACTAAAAGGCCCTTATGGCTTGCAAATTGATATACTGAGTACAGTGGGGATACAAAAACATAAAATAGGTGCTTCTCAAATAATGAAATGTATTCAGCAGGTAGTGAGTCCTCATTTTTATCTTGTTAAACCACGAGAAGTGACAATTAAATCCTATTGAAATGACTTAAATCTTCCACCTGAAAATAAAAGCACAGTCCTTGATATCCAGAGTGAAAAATGAATTAAACACGTACAAAAGCAAGGTCACCACTTGACATCTTAATTATAGATCCTTGACCACTTACCAACATTTTAAGGCCCCCCCCAAAATATTAAATATCTCTGTATACATATGGAGTAAAATGAAAAGATTGATTAGAGATAGAAAGTGGAGGGATGGAGGGATGGAGATTAGGGAGCACAGTAAAGTGGTTGGGCTCGGGTTCAGAGAGGAAAGCCAGACTTCTGGAGATTTGAATCCCAGATCTTCCTCTTACTAAATCAGCAGCTATATGACCTTGGGCATGTTACTTTATGTCTTGCTTTCTTCATCTATAAAGTAATGGCAATAATAGTAACTTCCTTAGAGTACTGTTGCAAGAATTAAGTGATCTATCAGATCTCAACGTATTTAGAGCAAGTCGTAGCACATAGGAAGTACTCAGTAAATATTAACTACTCTTGTTGACCATAACAATATCATAATAATGACTACCACATTTATCTATATTTGGGCTGGATTGAGTCCTTAGGAAGTTGTTGATAAAAGGCAAGTCAGTCTCTGAGAAAATTGAGCCTTCTTTTCTACATCAGTATTCCTTCTAGTAGGAACTAAATATCAATAGAAACTCAAAGAAATACAACACAAAAGACCTTCAGGGCCTCTTTCACTGGATGCTGATAAATTATTAAGGGCTTCCTACATAGATAAAACAAATAAAAAAGTAATTTTTGCTTGACCCTCATAAAATAAGCAATGGGCAGAATAATTTATAAACAAAGAACCAGAAATAAAATTAGAACTGTTTATGAGCATAATTATAGGTAATGAATTAATTCTATCAACATAACAAGCATATTAGATGACCAAAAAAAAGTTCCCACCTCCAAAAAAGCAACAAACGAAGAATGCATGACCTCATGGCACCCTGAAAAGATGTCAAGTGGGAATCAGCCCAAGACTCCAGGCTCTACAAAGACACATCTGCATCACATCTGCTTAGTCAAGAAACCACTGTGAAAACTCCTTGGTGTGAACTGCTGAGCTAAGAATTGAGGATGAGAAGTCTCTTCTCTATTTTCTCCTTTGAATACACAAGCCTTATTACTGCCTCAGATCCTGAGTTTATTCTTCCTGCGTTTATTCTTCAGTGGGAACGAAATCCCCTGCTGTCTTACTGGCTTTCTCTCTCATAGCCAGCATATGAGCTGATCATCATTGGTGCCCCTCACAGCCCTCCAAAGGTGCAGGAGGACACAAAACAAGCGGTTCTTCTTGGAACAAAGAATCCGAGAGGGACACTTTGTAAAATTTGGTATCAAGGTCATATAAGCCTTAACATTGTTAGGATAGGCATAGATCTGGTGAGAGTTTGGCAAATGAGTGAGATTTTATTCTTCCTGGGCTTGTTTCTCCCGGGGCACTTGGGGTCATTAGGAACACAGCCCCCAAATTATTGAATGTCAGTGTAGGTGGTTCAAGTTTTCTAAAGGACACTTACAGCTCTGAAAGTCCTTCTTTATTCTCCACCAGGAAGGAACTGTTAAGTAATTCCTCCTCGAAGCCGAAGTTCAAAGATGTCACATGACATGCAATAGGAAAATGTGACTGTCAGGTGTCAAATCCTGCCATTTATTACCCCATGTTAAGAGTCTCAGTGAAGCAATTGTTTCTTCTTTTTGAAAATGGCTACTGCCAAAGGTAATGGAAAGTTTGAAGGAAAATAAAATCTTGGAGAACTATACATTGACTGGCAAGTGCTGCCCAAGGTCAGGTATCCTGGTATTGAGCCATAGGAATCAAAATGGAAAGTGTGTTGGAGTTGATGGGATATTTCAGAGTCTGTCCCAACCATCTCAGCATCTAACCAAAAGCCCTCCAATCTCCCTGTGTGACACTTGAAGGACAGTCATAGAAGACAGGGTAAGCAGAAAGGTTAAACTAGTTGAAATGTCCCAGTGTCCCATAAGTCTCATCACATGAAATTGGCAGGGCTCATTTTTGTATTCAGTCACATATATGAAATGTCTACCATGTGCAAGAGCCAAGGTCATAGCAAATAAGGTAAACTTCCTCTCCTTTTGGAGCTGATACCATAATAGGGTTTACAGTCTAACAGAGGGTCCAGGTCAGGCACAAGAGAACAAGAAAAATGCTTGGTTTGGTCTTAATGGTTATGGGAGTGCTCCTGGAGGCAAGTGCAACTGCAATTAGATCTCAGGATGAGTTGGGTGATGGGAGCCAGGAACACATCCTAAAGGGACCAACCCCTGAGCTGCAACTAAATATGGAAAAGTTTATTTATTTACATCCCAAGGTCCCAAATCAGTAACAGCAGCAGAATTACAACTCAAAAGAGTCCCGACTCGCATCTCTGCCGCTCTGCCTGGCAGCTGTTCCACTCAGTGCCACACAGCTGGGAAAGTGAGCGCAGATGGAGTATTGGCAGCTGAGATCTTTTTAGAAACAAATGACACTGTGATTTTTCCTGACACCCATTGAAATTTCGACTAATTCCCTCAAATATCTCGTGTTTGCTTTAAAACAACCAATGGGCCCCAGACATTTCAGTAAAACAAATCAGAGAAATAAAGTAATCTCAGTCATTGAAGCATTCAGAGCCCAAATCAGATAGACGGAGGGGAAGCAGCACTTGCTTGCTGGCGGAGGCCCCTGGACTCCAGCCACTGAAGGCCTGACTCTCTCTCTCTCTCTCTCTCTCTCTCTCTGTACTGGGGGGTAGAACTCAGGGGCTTTTCTACCTCCAGGCTACATACCCAGACTTATTTTATACTTTGTTTGGAAACAGGGTCTCACTAAGTTGCTGAGAGCCTCACTAAGTAGCTGAGGCTGGCTTTGAACCTGTGCGATCCCCCTGTCTCAGCCTCCCAAGCGCTGGGATTACAAGCATGCGCCACCATGCCCGGCTTGGCACCTCTCTTTTCATTCATCTCTGCTCCTGTATTCTTTGGTTACTTGTCCAACCAGCCAGCAACAGAGCAGAGAGACAAGAGAACAAAGACCATGGTGTTTGTTCTGATGGTGTGTAAGGACCACGCCTGAACACAGATTCATTCTAGGTGCAAGTAGGGTCTGACTGCGCTGATACTAAAGCTTTGTGTGAGTTTGAGGTTAATGAGTAAGAGATAAAGCAAAGAAAGGGCTTTCCTTCTCTCTCTCTCTCCTTCTCTTCTCTTTTCTTCTTCTTCTTCTTCTTCTACTTCTTCTTCTTCTTCTTTTCTCTCTCTCTCTCTCTCTCTCTCTCTCTCTCTCTCTCTCCCTCCCTCCCTCCCTCCCTCCCTCCCTCCCTCCCTCCCTCCTTCCCTTCCTCTTTTTTTAATGCAAAGAAGTCAAAGAGAGTATGGAGAGACTGGATGCTATATTCTCAACTCAAAAGCAAAATAGGTCCCGAAATCTCCAATTAGAAAACCAGAAGTCCTGGCACTCTCTCCCACAGATATTCAAGAGATCACATGGATCAATATTTGATACCCCAGATCCCAGAGTGGCAGAGACCATCAGAGGGAGAGGCACAAGGCTGGACAAGGAGCAGCCAGTAGTAATTGATTCAGTTTGACCTCTTTTTTGCTTCTCAAAGCCCTAATCTTTTTTCATCCCAGATAGACACAGAAGACTTAGCTTATATGTATTTTCCACCTAGTGATAGTCCTTTGCCTAGGGGCATAGAAGATATTGATCCTCTGTCCATAAATATCCAACATGGCTCTACTCTGTACATCCATTTACCTGCCCAAAGCTCTACAGACAGCCTAATGGAGCTGGGAGAAGCCTCCTTTCCTTAGAGGACTGTTCTGTGTCAAACTTGAAATTACAAGTTCTGGGTCTCCCCTGGTGACACAGACAGGTCACTAACCTGATTATCACTAACCCGGCCATGACAAGTCAAGAGAAGAAGTGAAGTAAACAATATCTGTAGTCAGCTGTGAATTTGTGCCAGGCATAGAGAGTCACGCTTCACATGTGGCCTTTAATTTAGACCTTGCAACAACCCTGCAAAGTCATGACAATTACCCCACTTGCAAATGAGGAAATGAAGACTCAGAGACAGAACTTGCCCTGCTACTGGTAAGTTGCAAAGCAAGATTCAAATCCATAGATGGTTAAATACCCGCCAAACAGTTCTCCTTTCACATACAGATAATATGGGCGTGATACCACCCAGCCGGTGAGCCACACTATTACACACAGGTTCTGCTCAGGTAGGCACTACCTTGCTGCCACAGGGGCTCCACCTCTCCCTACACCTGCAGCACTGGGTAGTGGACGGATCCCCCAGGTTTTAGCCTGGGTCGCTGGCAAGTCCTTTTCTAATCACAGCCTTCATTACATAGCATCCGGCCCTCTGGGCTCCTTGGGAGTCGGGAGACTCCAAACAGAAGTCCTGCTTACAGTAGCAAATACCTGCTGAGCTATTAATACTAACAAGCTCTGTGCTGGGTCCTAGGAATGTGAATATAAATAAGATACAGTTTCTGATCTAAATAATCTTAAAGTCCAATGCAGGAGACAAACCAACTATTAGACAATTACAACAGAGGTGATCAGTGTCTTGGCCCGCCATGTTCAGGGAGACCAGGGGCCACTTCCCTCAGTGAGGGGGGAGGGGGGAGAAGAGGGCAGCTCTGCTTGTTCAGGAAGGAGAGCAGGTGCACACGAGGGACTGCAGCACATTTTGAACCTCTGAATACTTATTTTTCTGTGGCTGAAGCCTTGAGTCCAAGAGGGGAAGTGGCTGGAAGCCAGGCTGGAGGAGACAGTGGATGAGGAGCTTGTAGGGCAGTACAGGGGGTTCTGGAGGCACGGCGGCCACCTCAGGAGATGAGTTTGATCCTTCGTGCCTTCATGCCCTTTCTTGGACAGTCCTTTCTCTATTCTGGGTGAGCCCTTCACACACAAATCTTCCAGTCCTACTCAATGCCCAGGGCTGAGTATCCCCAGCAGAAGCGACTCTCGCATCCCTGTCTGGGTCTACCTTTTTTCTAGCATCTAGCAATCCTTTGTTATTTGTTTGTTAGTCTCCACCCTCCCCCATGAATTCTTTGAAGGCAGAAGCCACATTTTTTAAATTTACTTTAATGTCTCCAAAATAGTTACTGGTCTATTATAAGTAGTTCACCCATGTTTGTTGAGTAAACAACCTGACTGTGACCTGACAGCCTGTCACATCTCTCTTTGAGGAAGTGAATAATACAAACCACCTTTATAACGGACAAGGTTTCTCAAGGGCAGACAGCAGCTGATCTGGGCAGCGCCACCGGGACAGCACAAGCCTCCCGCAGTCACTCCCTGCAGCCATGCGATGGGCCTGTCTGCTCTCCCACCTCGCCATCCTCTGTACAGGTAAGGATAGGCCTCCTTGACCCTTTGGGAATGTGTCCCTGGAGCAGTTTACTAGGAGCCTGGAAGGGTGAATCATTGCTAAAGCTGCCTCTGACGTTCCATCCCCTTGGGCAGAGGGAGTTTCTCACAGCCTCTCTGACTACAGGCTTCTTGTTTCAGGGGTCTCTTTGGATATAACTCTGGAGCCAGACACCAGCACTCTGACCGTGTCAGTTGGGAATCCTATCACCTTCCGCTGCACAGTGACAGGCGGAGACTTGAAGAACTATCAAATGAGCTGGTATAAGAAGAATGAAGTCAACTCCCTGATTTTAGTATACAAACTAAACAACAACTCTATTGACAACTTAAGGAACAATTTAAAGGGGAAAATTGATATTTTAAAAAGTCAATTTATACTTGACATTCAAAAAGCAACAGCAAAAGACGCCGGGACTTACTACTGTGGGTCCAATATCCCCGGTGCTACAAATCTATTTCCGATCACTTCAAGAACCTCTAGGGTCAAAACAAGGTGTCAGATCCAATCAGAGGCCATCTTGGGCTAAACTGTGCATGACATCTGAGATGAGACCCCCTGATAACCTCAACAGAAACCTCTGATAAGTGAGGCTGGAGGTGAGTTGGGGCAAAGGCCTATGTTTGCAGTTTCTTTATCTGTTGAAGAGGGCCCAAGAGGCTGTTAGGGTTTTTGTGGGGAGGAAAAGCTCCCTTCCAACTTTCTCTCACAGACTTTTGGTTGAAAACAGCATCCTTCAATACCGGGAAGGCCCTCTCATTGTGGAGGCAGACCAAGACTGACAGAATTTCTTCTATCATGAGTGTTGTAGCTCATTGCAATCATTATTGTGAAAGCGCTCATGTGCATAAACTAGATGAAGTGAGGATGGTTTTCCATTAGCATGCTAATCAAAGCCTCCAAAACTATTAGAGGCACCTTTAACCCTTAGTGAAGAAGAATGAGTAAAGTCATTTTCTGAACATTCTCTGAAATGTTTTCATGACTATGTCAAGTACTGAATGTTTTATATCATGTTGTAGCTGGAGTGCTGTGGGCTCCTGGGGGTGGGTAATGCATAGGCTTCCTTCTTGCTGGTTGCTGAGTTATCCTAGAGGCAAATATTCTGGGAAATGTGGGATTTCTGAGTTGTCTGTGAATCAACTGAATATATAGAGAGAGTTAATCATATGTAATCATATAATATATATTAATATTATATCATATATATATATATATATATGAATTGAATATATATCCCACCAAGAGGGTCTGAGGATACAGGGGACCAACACAGAGAGAAGCCCACTTCATGACTAGTGGGCAGTGGGGCTTAAACATTCTACAAACATTAACAGTCATCAAGGAGAGCTTTTTTATTGCCTCTAGTGGCCAACTCTTTGTCTTTCTACTCATTTGTTTTTCCGGAATCTTTGCCTCACCTAAAGTTAGAGCATTAGAACACACAGTAGACATGAGTATAAAAATTACAACTGAAAGTCAACTCTCCTGATGCCTTCTGTTCAGTGGTCTTCTAATGCACTGTCCTCTTTATCACACTTATTTATAGGGCACTTACTGTATTCATTGTATACAATGGGCCATGAGAATAGGAAAAATTCTAAGGTGAGTTCTATTCTCATCAATATGTTTACAGTTTAAAAGACATGGCATTAGAAATTACAATTAAAGATCACAAAAAATTACAAAATCACAAGACAGAACAAACCATATAACAATGAGTGTTGCCGTAGGAGTTTATAAAAGGAACAATCACTGTGAGAAAAGTTTCTTAGAACAGCCAAAGCTTGACAGAGGCAGGGTTAGATACGTGGGAAGGAGGAGGAGGGGCTTTCAGCATTTCTACCATTACCAATTTCTTCAAGACTTGGAGGTTCAATCTGGGTATGGTGGCTCACACCAGTAATCCCAGTACTTGGAAGGCTAAGAGAAGAGGAATGCAGGTTCAAGACCAGCTTCAAGCCAGACATAGTGGTGCATACTTATAATACCAGCATTTGGGAGGCTGAGACAGGAGGATCTGGGTTTGAGGCCATCCTCAGCTACTTAGTGAGGCCCTTTGCAACTCAGTGAGTAGCTTGAAGGTAGAATGGCCCCTGGGTTCCATCCCCAGTGCTGAAAAAAAATCTACCAGCCTCAGTAGCTTAGTGAGACCCTTAGCAATTAAATGAGACCTTATTTCAAAATAAAAAGAGCTGAGGACATAGCTTCCAGGTAGACTACTCCTGAGTTCAGTTCTCAGTACAAAAAAATAAAATAAAAATAAAAAAATAGAGGTTCAGAAAAATGTATTATCTCCCAGTGGCTGTGGGTCAAGAATCTGCATGTGGCTTTACTGGCTTCTCTAGCTCGGGGCTTCTCATCAGACTGCAATCACAGCCTTGGCCAAGGCTGCCATCACCTCAGGGTTTGAGTGGAGGAGGATGCACGTCAAGCTCACTTGTGTAATACTGACGGCCTTGAGTCCCCAGGAGGGCATCTCCACAGGGCCCCTCTTAACATGGCAGCGTGCTTCCCTACCGCATGCACTCTGAGGAAGAGAGGGTATCCCGTCAGAAGCCACAGTCTTTACATAGTCTAATCTTGGAAGTGACATCTCATCAAAACACATCCTGTTTGGTGAAGTGAGTCAATACGTGCACCGCACACTCACTGGGGTTACACAAGAGAATGACAACTGGGAGGCGGGTACCGCTGGGGGACCTTAGGATGAAAGCACTCTATGATTGGCACAGGGGGGCACGGAAAGAGCTGGCTTGATAACTCTGGCTGTGACTAATTTGTTTAGAGACCTCTGGCTACAAGGCTGAAGAGATTTGATTTGATTTTTATAAGCTGGTATTTCTCAAGCTTTATTGCACATACAAAACACCTAGAGAGATTGTTTCCAACACATATACACATATATATTTGAGCCTAGGCTGTAAAGAGTCTAATCCCAATTATCTGGGGCCAGACCAGGAATATGTGTTTACAAATACTCTAGGTGATTCTTGTGCAGATAATCCATGTTTTGAGAAATTCAACTGTAAAGCAGAAGAGGAAATATTTATTTTGGGGTGGGGGTTGTTTGATTGATTTGTAGTGCTGGTGATAAAACCCAGGGCCTCACCCATGCTAGATAAATGCTCTTCCGCTGAGCCATTCCCCCAGTCATGGGTTGTTTTTGTTTTTTGTTTTTTGTTTTTTGTTTTTCAGTATAAAAGACTTGTGTCCTGTTTCTCCTTCCCTGGCTTCAGATAAGTGGACATTAGATATAGTCAAGTCATTTCTAGGGCATGGTGGTTTTCACAATTCCATCTGCATATCTGAACGATCTGGGGGAAATTCTTTGAAAGTGTCAATATCTAAGATGCATTCCCAGAGATTCTGATTGAATTGGTGTAGGCTTGGAACATCTCTGGGTTCCCAGGTAATTCATCCTCTCTCTCCTCCAGTAGCCCTTCTCTCCCCTGGGGCTGAACACCACTGGTCTAAGACCTTGCTATTCCAATTGTAGTCGACCAACAGCATCAGCATCATCTAGATGTTTTACCAAATGAATAATCTCATGCATCAGCCTAGATCTACTGAATCTTCATTTTAAAACAATCCCCAGGCAAGTTATATGCACATTAGGGTTTGAGAAGCACTTGTCTAGAGAACCCATTTTCTTAAGTCCATTTTGTGATACTATAACAGAATACCACAGACTGGATAATTTATAAAGAAAACAAGTTTACTTCTCACAGACCTGGGGATGGATGACTGAGAGGCCCACATCTAGCGAGAGCCTTCACACTGTTTCATCCCATGGCAGAAGAACAAGAGGAGCAAGAGAGCATGAGGGAAAAGAGCCAAACTCATCCTTTTATCAGAAACCCACTCCCACGATAACCCACTCCTGTGATAATGGCGTTAATCCATTCATGGCCATCCTGCCCTCATGACCTAACCTCCTCTTATAGGTCCCACCTCTCAAAACTCTCAACACTATTGCACTGGGAATTAAGTTTATAACACATGAACTTTGTGGGGAACATTAAAACCATAACATCCATCATAATTGAAAATTTTCATGGAGGTAGAAATATATAAATTAGTTTTTCCCAAATGCCATTTAAGAATCTTATTAGTAAAAAAAATCTCCTAAAGGGATTGTGATGTGCAACCAGGTGTGGGACTCACTGATAAGCAATTGGTCATCCCAAAATCAGGTCACAGATGATTTGTGTTGCTAATATAATAAATATTATTATTTGGAATGATATTGTGTGCTTATATGCTCCTTGGGAGAGGGTATTACATAAATTCTAGGCATAACCATTTCCCAATCAGCCACAAGCAGATTAGGGAATGAATTAATATTTATTAACTCTATGTGCTTTTTACCACACCATCAAGGACTTTTCACAGAGACCCAAGATCTTTTGCCACTGGCTCAAGACCAAGCCAGAAAGAGAACATGAATCTTCAGTGTCTGATTAAGTAAGTCTAACTGGGAAGAAGAGGAATAGGAGATGAGAGTGTGTGTCTCCAGTGGTCCATTTCTCTTGTAGGATGGATGACAACATAAACTTCTGGCCCATGTTGGCATGGGGCAACTCAGAACCTGAGCTGGGCATAGGGCACACATAGAAAACAGAACCTGCAGTCAAGGGAGAGGGATGGCCAGGGAGAAGGCAGCCAGGCTGCCCATCAGTGAGCTGAGAGAGACCAGGAACAAAAGAATGAAAAGAAGAAAGGAGGAGGAGGAGGAGGAGGAGGAGGAGGAGGAGGAGAAGGAGGAGGAGGAGGCGGCAGACAAGAGTTCAAGGAGCAATCCAAGTAATTCCCGAGTGTAGTAGCAGGTAATTGAGGAATCCTTTTATATAACACCTGAAGCCTCATATTAACATAGTATGGACATGGACCAAGCAGAAATCCCAAAGCCAAACGAACAACACGAGCATCAGATACTATTTTTGTATTGACTTGTTTTTCCACACTCCACAGGCAAAGGCAATTGAGAGTTCATATCATTACCTTCATTGTTCTGCTTTCTGTGATTCTTCTCCAGGATTAAAAGGGCTCAGTTTAAAAGCACTCAGACCCAGAGAACATCTGCCTGCTTTCAAAAAAAAAAAAAAAAAAAAAAAAGCCTGAGTTCAGTTACCAGGGATTGGTCACAGGCACACCGCTTCTACCAGGCTCCCAAGCAGAGGAGTCCAGAGCATCCTGTGTGGCTGAGAATCAAAGATACCTGTCTGGCTACATAAAAGCATAAAAGCAGTGAGGTGAAGGTATCCCAGATGCAGGGACAGTGCCATTGGCTGGCTGCCTTTGCAGGCAGGTCATCCAACAAGAACCATAGTTATGAGAAGCAAGAGGAGAACCTGAAGCCGGCTGTGGTGGTGAACACCTGTGATACCAGCACTTGAGAGGCTGAGACAGAATGATCAGAGGCTCGAGGCCAGCCTCAGAAACTTAGAAAGACCCTGTTTCAAAGAAGTAGAGGAGAGTTTGGGAGTGGAATCCAGAGGTAGAAATTCCCTGGGTTCAATCCCCAGTACCAAAAAATCAAGAAAAGAATCTGAAGCTATATACGTCTGCCTCTTCCTCTGCATCAGAGGAGGCCACAGGCAGCCAAAAGGAGAAGGTATTTCCATCGCACAACACACTGCATATTCTGAAGGTGTCACACCCCAGAAGGAGGTTCTCATTATTGCATCTTTCAAGTGCCTGGAGAGTATACAGTTAGGGTCCAAATAAGGACATGGACTCGAGGGAATCCAAGCTGTGACCTTCATTCAGAACAATTAGGATTTTTAAACAGAAAATTAGAATCGTTGAATTTGAAAGCCAGAAGGGATCTTAAAGGTCACACAGGAATCCGTCCATTCAATTTTCATGTTCATTAAATATTGGGTGAATAAGTTATCATCCATTTCCATTAAAATACTTTCAATGAAAGTTCTTACCAAAAAAAAAAAAAAAAACCACTTCCCACATCAAATTGAGATCTGCCTCCCTAAGTTCATATCTTTATGAAGCAATGCCTTCTGGAGCAACACAAGCTAAGTTTCACTTTCACAATTCAAAATTAAAGATATCAGGTCCAACAATTCCTCATGACTGTCTAATAAATTTTAAGCTCCTTGAGAGAAGAATCCTAGTTCAATATATTTTCCTGTACCACATAGTTCTTAGCAGAGTGACTAATCAAGTGAGTAGTCAATAAATATGTGTTGAAAATGTGAATTAATATCTATGTGTCCACTTGACTGTTCAACATTTCTACTTAGATATCTCAAAGATGCTTCTACTGAACTCCAAGCCTCAATTCGAAATCTTCTCTGCAAATATGGTCCTTTCCTAAGGTTCCCTATCTTAGCAAATAACTGTTGTTTTAAATCTACCCGCTACTCTCCATTCTCCGCTACCAACACCCTGGCCGAACTACCATTTTCTTCTGTGAATTATTTTGATAGACTTTAAATATGTCTCTATAGCAGTCAGAGTGGTTTCTTTAAAATATAAATGTTATCATGTCATGTCCCTGATTCAAAATCCTTGGCAACTCCCCATTATTTATAGGAAAAAGACATACACCCTTAAAAGATCTCTGATCTAGCCTAGTACAGGGTTGTACACCTGTAATCCCAACACTTGTGAGGCCAAGACAGGTGGAACACAAGTTAAAGGCCAGCATGTGATAACGTAGCCAGACCCTGTTTCAAAATAAAAAGGGGCTGCAGGTGTAGCTCAGTGGCAGAGCCCCCCTGGGTTCAATTCCTAGTACCACAATAAAAGACCTCCAGCCCCTCTTACCTCCCCTGTACACTCCCTACTCTCCCCTTTCTCGATTTCCATGCTCCTGTCCAGCATGCCTCCTGCAGTTACTTGAATGCACCAGACGCCCTCCCACCCCAGGGCCTTTGTGTATATATTGTTCCCTCCTTATGGAATATTTCTGTGTGTGTGTGTGTGTGTGTGTGTACACGTGTGTGTATGTGTGTGTGAACACATGTGTGTACATTTTGCTAGAGATTAAAGCCAGGAGCATTCTACCTCTGAGCTACACCCTCAGCACTATTTCATTTCTTATTTTGAAAAAGACTCATTGAGTTGATGAGGGCCTTGCCAGATTGCTGAGGCTGGTCTTGAACCTGAGCTCTTCCTGTCTCAGCCTTCAAGTCCTAGGATTTCAGGTGTACACCATCCCACCTAACTTCCTTCCATCTCCTTCCCAACTCTTTAACACTCACTTATATGTGGATCAAAGTCACACACTGATTTCCCAGGAGCATCTCTGGGTCTCCCAACAAGTTTAGGTTGTTTCCTTTCTAATGCCTTCATATGTCGGCTTATGATGATAACTCATTCATTTGATTATATCCATTTTCTCTGGGAGAACAAGCATCAAATCTGATTTTGATTATCACTGAACCTGAGAAGTTACATGCCTACACTTGTATGGGGAAAAAAATGAAAGAATCCCCCAGACTCTGGGGCTTCCCAGAATGTGGTCATCATGCAGACTCTGGGCTACAGGGGTGGGGGGGCCTGAGTCTTTCCATATTCTTATTTTTGAGTGATCTTAGAGACCCCAAAATTAACTGAGCTGGAGCCTAAGGGTTTTCAGAGGCCACTGAGTCCCACCCATTGCGTGATAAACTCGAAAGCCCATTTGGGGACACACAGGAAAACAGCAGGTCAGAAGTCGTTCGTAGGTCTGAACCAAGTTCCATGTAGGGGCTGTGAACAGGCAAAAAAAAAAAAAAAAGCCAATCAGAAGGGCCCAACATGAGCATTATTTTTCCAGTGACTCCTAGCTGGGCTCATGATGCCTAAGACTTTTTGGTGGTTTTTTTTTTTTTTTCTTTTTACGTAGTTATTTTCAGTAGCTATATTATTAAAAAACACAAGTCTGTAATTATAGGCATGCGTATCCTCATCCCTCAAATATGCACTGAGCATGTACAATGTTCCTGTTGCCGTGCCATACCCCGAGCTACAAAAACAACCAGTCTCTATCCTCAAAGTGCTCTTTCTAGTGATAGCAACAGACATGAAAATATAGCCTTATTAAGAGACATGAATATATAAACAGACATGAAATTATAGCCTTATTAACTCAAGAAGGAGCAAGAGATGTGAGAATATAAAGAATGTTGGCATGGCCCCGTCTCAGGGAGGCTGCTACCTGAGCTCATAACAGAAAAAAACACACTGCTTCCCCAGGTGAGGGTGCTTGCGGGTTCCCTAAAATGACCCAGGAGAGAAGAGGAGCAGCCGCAACAGTGCTACAGTGTTGATGTTTGCAGTTAAAATAAATAACTGAAAATAAACACACTGAAATTTGGTGGAACAATACTGAGCCTTAGGCTAGACACAGTTTCTTTTTGCAAGGGAGTAAATGTGTGTCAGAGGTTTTGTGGGGGCTCCTTAGCCACAGGAGGTAGCTAATTCCCAGTATAGCAAAGCTTAGAGATTTTCAAGATGCTGCTTGGTACCCAGCGCAAAGCAGACCCGCTGAAATGGTAGTATCCTGGTTCAAGAAGATAAAGAAGTTAGGAAAGCAAAGAGGAAGGGGAGAGGGAAGAAGGATGCTGCATCCTTCAATAAGGCCCACTCTTTAACCTTTTTGTTCTTGTTAAAAAGCCATCCCCAACCTTGGGATTTTCTAGAACTTAACGCTGCCAGGCACAGATCTCCTCCCCATCCTGCCAATGAGGCCAGGCGGAGCCGGAGAGTCCATAAGAGGCCAGGTGCTCTGCGGGAGGCAGCGGTGCCCTTGGGACCGGCCGTGAACTTCCTCTTTGGTGTGTTCTTTGATTTCACGTGAAGTCAAAGATGAGATTTCTTCTGAGCTGTGCAGGCACGTTATGGCCTACACTAGATCTATAAATCTTTATCTAGGCTACATCCAGTTGTTTTCATTTGTGGAGCTGTTTTTAGTCGAAGCAAAACTTTGCTCCTGTAAATTATAAAAGAATTCAGCCGTAAACTGAGCCATTCTCATTCTGCTTTCTGTTTCTTCTCTGGAAAGAGGCAGTGGCCGTGGACATATCTGACTTCCATATTTTGCTGTGTGTGTGTGTGTGTGTGTGTGTGTGTGTGTGTGTGTGTGTGTGTATTACTGAGGATTGAATCCAGGGGCATTCTGAGCTACACTCCCAGGCCTTTATTATTATCATTTTTTTTAATTTAGCCAGGCATGGTGGTTCATGCTTGTAATCCCAGCATTTGGGAGGCTGAGACAGGAGGATCACGGTTCGCAGACAGCCTCAGCTACTTAGCAAGGCTCTTCACAACTTAGTAAGACCCTGTTTCAAAATCAAGAATAAGCATTAGGGCTGGGGGTGTAGCTCAGAGGTAAACTGTCCCTGGGTTCCATCCTCAGTACCTAAAATTAAATTAAATTAAAAATTAAAATTAAAATAACTTTGAAGCAGGGTCTCACTAAATTGCTGACGCTGGCCTCGAGGCTGAGATTCTCCTGTCTCCCAAGTACCAAGTACTGGATTACAGGTGTGCTCCACCACCATATTTCCCTTTTTATATTAGTCAGCTTTGTTGTGGTAACAAACTGTGCCTGATTCTCAGTGGCTTTCAACAAGGAACATTTGCCTTTTGTGTACTGGTATTGGGAAGGGAGTTTAAAAAGTATTAATGTATCAATCCTGGGAAAGATGTCCAACCTTGAAACATATCTTCTTTACTAAGAAAGCCAGGGTTAGCTAACATGTCCTTGCATTCCTAAGAACAATTTAACACATTTTGGGGGAGAAGACGAAATGTAAAAGCCTGTGTTTGAAGACAGAGATGCCTCCCCCTCCGGCCATAAATCTGGGCCTGTGTTTGAAGATAGAGATGTTTCCCCCTTTCAGGCCATAAACCCAGCTGGAGAGATAACAGAAGCAGAGCCAGGGCTGGCGATAAGGTGTAACATGATCTCCAAAAATCAAAGGGACCTGCTGGACTTAAACAGGATAAAAATTCAGTAAACTGGAGTTCGTTGGCATTTTCATTCGAATTGCCCCCCTGTGCCTCGCTCCGGCACAGGGCTGTAACTATCTCTATATTTCTATCTTTTTAATAAACTTCTTTAAATCTGCAGCAGCTGTCCAAGCGATGAATACTTATTCTTAGCTTAGGACAAGAATCCACGGTTTTTCTGTTTGTCTCTGTGTGTCTGGTGGGGGGGGGATTATTTCACACCACACACCTTTCCCCCCCCCAACCTATCCCCTGCAACATTTTGCTTCTGCTTTTACCACAAGTTGGCGGCTACAAGTCGGCTGCTGAGTTATGTTCCCTGAGTCTTTCCATTCCAGAGCTCAGGCTGAAAGAAAGGTCACTATTTTTAACACACCCTTCTCACAGGAGAAGAAAAAGGAAAGGAGAGTATCAGTGGAAGCTCAAGAGATGGCTCCTCCTCCTCCTCTTCTTCCTCCTCCTCCTCTTCTTCCTCCTCATCTTCCTCCTCATCTTCCTCTTCCTCCTCCTCCTCTTCCTCTTCCTCCTCCTCCTCTTCCTCCTCCTGTGTGTGGGTGTACTGGGGACTGAAACCAGGAACATTCTATCTCAGAGCTGCATCCCCCATCTCTCTCTCTCTCTCTCTCTCTCTCTCTCTCTCTCTCTCTCTCTCACACACACACACACACACACACACACACACACACACACACACATTTTTGTTTTGGAAACAGTGTTGCTGAGAGTTTTGCTATGTTGCTGAGCCTGTACTTGAACCTGTAATCTTCCTGTCTCTGCCTCCCAAATACTGGGATTATAGATGTGTGTCACCACAACCATCTCAAGATGCCTCTTAAAGCTTCTGCTCTTACATACTGAACATCCTGTCCACTCACACCCATTGGCCAAGGTCCCTCTGTAGCCAAGCCCCGAGTCAGCTTAGCAGGGACTGGTACTCCTCTGCAGAAGGCACTGCAAGACACACTGTAATGGGCAGGCACTGATAATCCTCTTACATGGAAGGAGGGCTTGAATACTTCAGAATCATGACAACCTACCATACCCTCTGTCTCCACCGTGGGGAATGGCTCCTGATGTCACCTAAGAAGGAAATTAATGTGGATGTGATATTTTTTCTTCTTAGAATAGTTGCAAAGCTCTGGGGCAGCATTTGCCAACCTCCTCTTCAAAATGTCACTGTCTCTCAGGATGATAACAGTTATTGCACAATTAAAAAGAATTCCATGGTCAGATGATTTTAGCAAGTGCTGCACATTAAATATCTCCTTATCCTTTTTAGAAAATTAAAAGTAAAAAGACCTGCTGTAAAGATACCTGTTTAAGCAGAGATTAGGATGGCAGAATTCTTTTTGTAATGGCACAACCATTATTGTCTCACAAGATTCTAACGGCAAACACTATGATCCTAGAGGATTATGGGAGAATCCACCAGATGAATTTTTACATCTTCCTCACTTCCGTGCATCTAACACCTAACAATGTTGAGAGTAGATACTCATGAAGACAATAAGCCTGTGCAGGCCTCAGAAGAAGGCTTGAATTTTTTGCTAAGACTCAACTCCATGTCAGGAATATGAAAATGTTATTCAGCTGTTACTTGTGGGAACTGAATTGAAGGAAGCATCAATAAATACATCCAGCTGGCTTCTCTTCCTTTCTTTGTGAAACTAATTTATCTTGAAGTCCTACTCTGCACCAAATACTACACCAGGCACTGAGTATGTAATGTGAGAAAACAGAGATGAACTCTGAAGTCACCGATGTATCCATTTAAAATAAGAGGAGCCGGGCATGGTGGCGCACGCTTGTAATCCCAGCACCTGGGATTACAAGGCCGAGAGAGGAGGATTGCACAGGTTCAAAGCCAGCCTCAGCTACTTAGTGAGGCTCTCAGCAACTTAGTGAGACCCTGTTTCCAAATAAAGTATAAAATAGGTCTGGGAGTATAGCCCAGAGGTAGAAAAGCCCCTGGGTTCCACCCCCAGTACCACACACACAAAATAATAATAATAATAATAATAATAATAATAATAATAAGAAGAAGAAGAAGAAGAAGAAGAAGAAGAAGAAGAAGAAGAAGAAAGAGACATAAGACAAACATGAGTAATAGCCATCAATCATGCAACCTGCTGGCGGGAGGATGCACCACTGACCACCCATTTCTTCTAGAAATGCTCTGCGCTCTTAGCTTCTAAGACGCCACGCTTGGCTGGTGTTTCTCTCCATCGCTCTCCTGTCTTCTCAGTTCCCTCTGTTGCCGCTTCCTTTTCTATGGAGTTTTTAAATACCAGAGCACCCAGAGCCCCTCCCTGGCTCCCTCGCTCCTCGTCTGCCTCTCTTCCTACTTAATCTCACCCATCCTCACAGTGTTACATTTCACGTATGTGCTCACCACTGATGGATTTTATCTACAGTGCAAAACTCTCCTCTGAGGATATAATCTCCCCTCCACGGCACCACCGGAGGACCCGCATCTCCTGAGCAATTTTGTACACTCTCCCTTTTGCCACAGTTGTTTGGCTACTCTCTTCACTCTCCTAATTTACAAACCTCTGGAGGGCAGGGCTCCTTGGTCTGTTTCATCTTCAGTTCCCACAGTGCAATGCATAGTAAGTGTTTAATATATGATTATTGAATTTAATGTTTGAGCTGAATTTCTGCTTTAGGGATCCCTGAGACACAGATGTGATAAAAGGGAATATTTTATTTAAAGAAATAATGCTGCCTCCTTCTGTATTTCCAAATGAACAACCTCAAATGAGCGCGCACAGCCCCACGCGTTGGCATGAGGTGAATACTTGAGTTTAAAAATGCTAAATTGAGCCAGTACCATCCCGCGTCCTTACGGAAGCCGCCACAAAGGTTTTATAAATCGCCTCCGTTCCTACGCCCCATCTGGCAGCGCTGGTGTATTACAGCCACGGATGGCTAACTCCTCTCAACAGCCCACCCTCGGATCTCCTTTCTACTCCAAAATGAAAAGACCAAAAGAACACTGCAAGGGGTTCACCTAAAACCCTCCCACTCGACCAGGGCAGCAATTCAACCATGAAATGCTGACTCCTCAATTTGGATCTGAGGCCAAGAAGGAGATCCAAAAGAGGAGGACGCCCTAGATTTCAGAAAGATGTTTCGCCAGCAGTTCTAATAATAACACGTGGCGACTGGGCTTCTCCTTCCTCTGAATTTTGATCCTGTTTTTTTTCCCCAAGCTCTTGTACCAGTCAAAATCAGCTAGCTTTCATACACCCTCAAAAAAAAAAAAAAAATTACTGGCAGAACCTAAGTACCACCGGATTGTCCAGAGTAAAGCTAGAGCCTCCTTCTACCTTCTGAGCGAGCCAGGGTCCCCGCTTACCACCAGGGAGGTTCTGATTACCATGTGGCCACGACTCCCTCGACTCCCCACACAGATCCTTCATGTGTATAGACAGAAGCTGCCTTTTCTCATCTTGGTTGCCCTAAAAATAGTTTATCCTTAGACTGGAAGCCTAGGATTTAACCTTATCACAGAGGAAAATCATCTGGATTGCATGTCTTCGAGGGGAAAAGAAAAACAATTTTTTCAGCTGCCGTGGCATTTTAAAGTATATTTTCTTTTTCTTCTGGCAGCCCTTCCTTATCACACTTCCCTGGGAAAATATATGGTTAGTGCCATAATATTTATTAACAACAAGTCCTTTGGGCAGATGGTGGCATTAGGAATTCCTGCCCAGCATTTGGTGTCCTGTCCAGCTGAGTCCCCAGCCCTGTTGTGAATCAACACTAACACAGCCAATTTGTGGATACAGACAACAGTTATACTAACAGGCTGCAGCTGTGATTCTCAGCTCAACCTCTGGGTCACCAATCTGGGGCTTGAGCTGCTACTTTTTAAAATAAGATATCTGAGACAGAGAGACCACTGTTGGTTGAGTCTTCCAAAACTCCTCCTTCCCTGGGCTCTTTTGGCCCATGTCATTCTCTCTGCATCTTTTGTTACCCAGTATCCCTGGACCCTCACAACAGCCTGGATGCTGCTGTTGGGTGAGAGCAAAGCACCTGCCTTGTCAAGGACACGGCACAGTGTTATTTCAGTTTGACTGATGCAGAGATGGTTTGTCTCACAAGGAACGTCTCGCAGGTCTTCCTTTGCCCCCTTTTGGTAACTTCCCAAACTCCAGGCACTACTCTGGCCGTGCACATGCGCCAGTGCTCAGACTACTTTGCAATTAAAGCCCCGCCAAAAGGACAACCTGCATTCCCATTCAATAATCTTTTCATTCACTCACACTAAGCATCCATTACGCAGCTTGGTGTTAAGAGCTCTTTAACTTGTCATATACATGATGTATACAGAAGCACTTACATTCTAAACTACTTAGCACAGCAGTATGGTGGTGATTATAAAACAACCACTATTTACAGCATCTGTGGCCATGTTAAAGATGACGAATAAACTTTACATACCCCAGTCCTTGCCCCTGCACCTGCCCCCACTCACCACCCAAATGCCATATAAATTTCACATAAACAGGCAGACCGTCTGAGGTGCACGGTCATGGCCACAGGGTAGCAGTGGGAAGAGGGCCAGGTTCTTGGGACGTGACAAGGACCCTGGGTTTACAGTGGCCCAAACTGCTATAGGCCCAAGGTTCCACGTGAATACCAACTGTCCCCCTTAATTGCTTTAGGAATTCTCCTCTTCCCACTCGCAAAGTCCCCCTGAGGGCCACTCTTGCCACCTGCACATCTTCCTAAAAGCAGCCTGAGGTCTCCTGGCTGACCTCCCATGCTTCCTCAGTCGCCTCTGGCTCCATTTTGCCATTCTTCCAGGTGCCTTCTTTTTCTCCCAATCTGTAATAAAACTAAGTGAAAGCGCCAGGCATGGTGGCACACGCTTGTAATCCCTGCGCTTGGGAGGCGAAGACAGGAGGATCACGCAGGTTTGAAGCCAGCCTCACTGGCTTAAGAGACCCTATTTCCAAATAAAATATACAATAGGTCTGGGAGTGTAACCGGGAGGTAGAAGGGTTCCATCCCCAGTAACACACACACACACACACACACACACACACACACACACACAAAACTAAGTGAAAAATAGTGGGTAAGATAGCTCAGAGCCCAAGAACACGGGCATGCCAGAGTCTGCAGGTGAACACAGTGTTCAGCAGTGCTGTGGGAGCCACTGGCATGGAAGGCCAGAGCCACCAAGCCTCTGACCTAAGGAAAAGAAGATGAAACCCCTCCATTATCTCCCCTCCTCTAAGGTAGGGCATCTCATTCCCAATCCCTGATGAAGGGAGGAGGTCTCACTCCCAGGAAGATGACTCCTCTTTCTTTTTCCTCCTCTTCCTCCTCCTCTTCCTCCTCCTCCTCCTCCTTTTTCCTCTCTCTCTCTCTCTCTCTCTCTCTCTCTCTCTCTCTCTCTTTCTCTCCTTTCCTTCCCCCTTCTTTTGTACTTGGAATGGAACCCAAGACATTCTACCTCCAAGCTACACTCCCAACCCTATTTTATTTTTTTATTTTGGAATAGGGTCTCACTAAGTTACTGATAGCCTTGCTAAGTGGCTGAGGCTGGCCTCAAACCTGTGATCCTCCTGTCTCTGCCTCAGAAGTACTAGGATTACAGGTGTGTGCCACAACATCCAGCTTTACTCTCTCTTTTGAATGAAGAATGAAGGGTCTTTCTTTGCTTCCCCCTGGGAGTTGAAACAGAGAGAGCCCAGCTATGTCACCAAGCTGTGCCTCGGGTGACAGCTCTCTCTCTATTGGAATATTGTTAGGCAGAAGCAAAAATAATCACATTTTCTTACCTTTTTAATTTTTTATAAATGGTCTTCTATCAACGAAGATATAAGATTATCCCATTACCAGCACGAAAGCCTCTGCCGTGGGCTTCTCTGCTTTCTACCTGAGGACTGCCAGGCCCCCACAGGCCCCTGTGAGCAGGGCAATACAGGGAGGGTTTTCAGAGGTGGCAGGAACTTTACATTCTGCCCATGGCTTCCTCTCTCTATGGCAGAAAATCTTCACTGTGGAATCTGCAAGAAGAAATTAATCTACCTCCCTCCGAAAATAATTGGCCACTTCTGGAAACTGGACATTTGCACTCTTAATGATGTTCTCCTTGGACTGCTGTGGGCTGCTGCATGCCTGGGAACTATGAGACAAGGAAGGAAGGAAGGAAAGAAGGAAGGAAGGAAGGAAGGAAGGAAGGAAGGAAGGAAGGGAGGGAGGGAGGAAACAACGTTGATATAGAGCAGGAACCCCCTGCTGGGAGCCAGATGTGTGTTCAGGCTGCGCTCCCCTCTCATACAAGGCTGCCCCGCATCAGGAATCACAGCTGGCGGCTTCCCTACTGAAGTCTACCTCTCAGAACAGAGGTGAATAGATCAGAATTTGGAGCTGGAAAGTCAGAGCAGAATTTGGAAGAACAACCAAGAATACAAACTCAGCCCAATTCACTCAGCCCAGAAAGATCCAGAAAAACACCACCAACAAAGTACTGACTAAGCGCCCATTAAGTACCCAGCAGACGAGCAGGAAGGTGGTCTGTGCTGCGCTAAGTAGATCCTCATGCCCTCTGGTCTGTAGGAGGCCAGCTGTGGGCAGCCACGGACCAAAGAGCTCCTGGGGTCCACGTGGGATGGAGAAAGGACAAAGAGCAGCCCAGCAGCCCCTACAGCAGCCATCACGGTCACGGCATGGGGCTCTGCTGCCCTATTCCCTGAGGACAACACTTTAGTATGCCCTAACTATACTATATTCTTTTTGTCAAACAGTTATTTCCACCCCTAGGTGCACCTAAGAATTATCTGGGGAGCTTTTTAAAATCTTGGTGCCCTAGCCGGGCGTGGTGGTGCACGCTTTTAATCCCAGTACTTGGGAGGCTGAGACAGGAGAATAGCGGTTCACAGACAGCCTCAGCTGCTTAGTGAGGACCTTTGCAACTCAGTGAGACCTTGTTTCAAAATAAAGAATAAAAACAGATCTGGGGGTGTAGCTCAGAGGTATAATGCCCCTGGGTTCTAACCCCAGTACTGCAAAAAAAAAAAAAAAAAAAAACCTTGGTGCCCAGAACCCACCCATACTATGAACTCAGCCTCTGTAGGGCTGGCACCAGGCTCCAGCGGCTCTCACAGCTCCGCGTGGTCCCTGTGAGGGGCCGAGGTGGACAGCCACAGCCACTGCAGGGAGATAATTGCCCTAATTGCCTTGCCAGCTTTTCTCTGATTCCACATTCCTCTTATCTAAGCTGTTATATTTCCTTTTTTATTTTTAGCTTATTCTACTCTGTCCTTTCAGCAGATAATTCTATAATACCCCATTAAACCTCTTTATATGCTTTAACTTTGCTTTTCCTCATTTAATTTTCATTGCCCGCTCCACTTACTCCATCTTCCCATTATGTTTGTTCGGTTTTGTGTTTTCCTTAGTCCGCATCAACATTCACAGGGCACTCGATATGGGCGGAGTACGATGGTGGGCACTTAACTGCTACTAAAAATTCAATCCAATGCAATAATATTTTCTGCTAAATTCTGTGCTACAGTTATGGGCTCTTGTCTTACGAAAGATTGGCATTTTAGCAAAGTATCCTTCTCTTCAGAGGAAGTAGCTGCTTTGGTATCTAAATAAAAGATCCAAAATAATTACATTGCAACAAAAAATAAAAGCAGCATCCACAAATGGAAGGGAAAAAAGCAGGAAGAGCAGTCTGAAGATAAATAGCAACATCTATAAATGGCAAACTCTTAACCTCACGCTAGGAGGGAGATGCTACCATTTGCAGCTAAAAGGAAAAGGTCCTGCCTGTTTATCTACTGAGGCTGTTCTCTGGGGGCAGGACATCTGCTTGTCCAGGCTCTTTTCCTCACTGTCAGCAGGCAAGCCCAAGAACACAAGGGCCCGGTGCTGAAACGCCAAGGCTTTAGAAGAGGAAGCAGGCAGAAGATGATGCTGTTACTGGGCAGTAATCTCTCTAGAAACAAATATGATGGGGCCGTGATCTCGCTTCCTCTGTTGTTGCTTCTCTAAGATAAAGAAGTCAAGTGAAAGAACAAGTAGGGCATATAAGGATTTATTTGGGGGAAGTGGGTATATAGCATAAAAGAAGGCCATGATTTAAAAAAGGGGAGAGGGTTATGTTCCAGAGAAAAATGTCTGGAACAGGTAGCCTTCTGGAGTAGAAAACAGCATGGGACTCTTCGTTGGGAAGCCTTATATTCCCTCTGGACACCATCTTCCTCATGCATATTTATTTGGGGTAATCTATTGTGTTTTCAAGCCACATCTTAATGCGCCTGTGCTGAGCTGTCTTTGACTTATTGGAAATGTTCCCCAGGGGGTGGAGGTCTACGTGCCAGGGGGTCTAGCTTTCTGATATCCCGGTCATTCTCTATCTACAGCTAAATGGGGAGGCTGGTGCCCCAGGTGTCAAATCCAGCTCTGAGTCCTGCCCAAGTGGGTAGTTATCCCTGTCAAATTACCCAATAGTCCCAGAAGCAGAGCCCTTCACACAGTAGGTCAGCCCCCTTGTCCCCCGCTGTCCCACTGCCATAAATAAGCCCCCACAGAGCCTCAGAACTGCAGTCTCTGCAGCTTCCTGGGCCTCATTCTCCTCCTTACAGACCCAGCCAGCACTCAGCACCCCGTAGAAGCCAGTGGTGCTTTCCCAGTAATGGAGTGTATGAATAAATGACTCTAATGAAATGGCTGCCTGGAAGAGTCTTCAGGAAGACCGAAAGGGAAGATGGCTCTATAATCCCACACCTGTACCCCGGACCCTTGGTGCACCTCAATGTCTCTACCTTCCCTTGGCCTTGATTGTTTTTCAGAAATCAAGCCAAATACCTTGTTAGAGCAACAAGAGCTAGGGACATTTATTCCTTTTTGAAATAAAATTTTGCAGTGCTAAATTTTGCAGTTCACCTTTCTTGATAGAGTTCAGAATTCAACCTGCCAATCCTCCCCAGAGATTTCTGGAGTCAGAGCAAGAGAGAAGGGGACTTATTACTGTGCCGCCCTGCCCATGGCGCTGTGCTCTGCCACCAGGTCATAACTCAGAGCCTGCCCCCCCCTTTCACTCTGCTCTAGGCTCGTCCAACTGTAGATCACAGATGTGGTCACATGAAGAACTTCAGGACTACCCACAGCCACACGGAACCATCTCACCCCCCCTTTGTTGTCCAGAAACTGAGGCCTAGAGAGATAAATGGCTTAGCAAGTAAGCGGTGGAGTCAGTTCCATCCCAGGTCTTCTGAGTCTAAATTCACTGGTTTCCATAACAGCAAAGCTGCTTCTTGAGAACTGAGCAGGCAGTGGGGAAAGGGCGCCCAAGCCCCAGTGCCTCTTCCAGCCCAGTCTTGTAGGTGACATTCTGCCTGAGGCCTGTCAGAGCCGAGGTGGGCTTACCCAGCCACCTGCTCCTCAGCAGTCTTTGTGGGTTGTAAAGTGAAATAAGCCAGGCACAGAACGACAGGTACTGCATGATCTCACCCATATGTGAGATCTAAAAATGCTGATCTCATAGAAATAATTGAGACTAGAATGGGGGTGGCCATAGACTAGGGAGAGTGGGGGAGGGAGGGAGACGCTGATCGGTGAGTACTAAATGACAGTTAAATAGGATCAAGATGTCCTGGTGTGCCACTGCACTGTAGAACGACTGCAGGTAATTGTACTGTGTATCTCAAAAAGCTAGAAAAAAAGAATTTTGAACATTTTCTCTATTTAAAAAATGGTGAATGTTTCAGGAGAGAAACATGTTCAACTTGATTTGAACATTGTGTGATGTATTCATGCATCAAACACCACATGGGACCCCATAAATATGTACAGTTTTATGGTTGTTCTTTTTTTGCACTGAGGATCGAACCCAGGGGCATTCTACCTCCAAGCTACATCCCCAGTCCTTTTTATTTTTTGTTTTGAAATCGGGTCATGCACTGCTGGCCTTAAATCTACAATCTCCCTGTCTCAGCCTCCCAAGTAGTGGAATTAAAGGCATGTGGCATGGAGCCCGGCTCAATTTTTTATGTTCTTATGTGTCAGTTAAAATAAATTTAAGTGTAAAAAACAAAGAAATGGGGTATGAGTTCAAGGAACCCATTTGAAGAAATGGGAAAAGCAATTCTGCTTAGCACATGGGGAAGAGTAGGCTGAAACAGGGATTAG
This sequence comes from Muscardinus avellanarius, assembly GCF_963383645.1. NCBI lineage: Eukaryota > Metazoa > Chordata > Mammalia > Rodentia > Gliridae > Muscardinus > Muscardinus avellanarius. Next base: position 28,385,433 of record NC_137798.1, read on the forward strand.
ACAACTTGCTAAGGTGTCTTCCACCCTCAAATCTTCCATTCTTCCTTCTGTTCCCAACGAGGCCAGCATACACACCTTCACACACCTTCCTCCATCATTGTTTAATCTATTGGTTGATTTTTCTTGATCCTCCCAACCAGCACCAGAGTCCCAAAAATTAAATGTTAGTCATATCCGGGGCAGCCATCTCTAGCCATCTTGCACTAATAGAAAGGCAAGCCATGCTTGCTATGGTTTGCATGTTGGGGTGAGCAATCCCCTTTGCATCTCCCCTGTCTGGCAAGGCCAAAGGACGTACAAGCTTCCGAAATGATCTGGCCATCTTCAGAGCCACAGCCCAGGGACCTGGTCGTTCCTGGGGCTCTGATCTCGGGAAGGGGCTCCTTTTAGCTCTTCTTTCACTCTCCTGTATGATGGGCAGCACCCCACTTTCAGATTGGACATCCTGTGGACAGAAGAAATCATGTTATTCCAGTCAACATTGCGTGTGTGTGTGTGTGTGTGTGTGTGTGTGTGTGTGTGTGTAAAATTTGTATTTATTTCTTTTTTTTACCTCTCTTTTAGTTTTTATATTTTTATTTTTATGTGGGTCATATTGAAAATGGCATACATTCAGACTGTGCTTGGTGCCCTCTCCCACCTCCCTTTCCCGTCCCCCCCTCCCAACAATGAGTGTCCAGGCTGACCATGCTACATTCATACTTTTACACATATTCAAATTTAGCTCCTCCATTAATCAACCTCAGCCTTCTTCATCTCCTACCCTTTCATAATAGCCAAAATATGGAACCAACCTAGGTCTCCATCAACAGATGAATGGATTGCAAAATTATGAGAAATGCACACAATGGAATTCTACTCAGCTATAAAGAAAAACAAAATCATGTCATTCGCAAGAAGATGGAAAGACCTGGAGAACATTATGTTACGTGAGATCAGCCAAGCACAGAAAGAAAAGGGACATATGTTTTCTCTAATATGCCCAAACTAGGGACTATTAGGAATACCAGAGGGACTCCAGATAATGGAGGGGAAACCTCAGTCAACATTTCTGAGGACCTATATGAGTTCAACAGGTACTTTGGTGGGTGGTGCAGGTTGTTCTAATCCAGGAGATTAGAATGACCCAAATGGCAAGTACAGGGCAGCATCTGTCAACTGTGAAGCACTGTATACAATGATAGCTTCACAATGTCTACAGCCTTGGGGCTGAGGAATGGCAATCTGGTTGGAAGATCCCTAAGGAACGTGCCCCTAAGGGTTGTATTCATAACATATAAAGCTGGGAAAGACACCATGGGTGTGTTGGAGATTATGAGACAGGATGGATAAAGCCCCCAACCACTCTTGCCACTCCCCCTAACTGAATCTCAAGTATCCTCATGATTTTTATAGCAAGGATAAAACTGACAAATAGCTAAGTCCAATGTTGGGAAATATAATTTTGTTTATTTCTCCCAGAAACCTTATCAGTTATCCTCCCCAGTTGTCCAGGCTGTAAAGAAATCCTTAGTTCTCCCTAGAAGTCACATGAAGGAACAGACGGTTCCCCAGGCCTGGGAGGTTGTGGCCTAATTGTGGCCTTGACACAGAAGGAATGATGGGGAAGGAGGACAGCTCGGCAGAGCTTGAGAAGGCGGCATCTGGGTTGAGAAGGTGGATTCTGGGTTGAGAAGGTGGATTCTGGGTTGAGAAGGCAGCATCTGGGGTTCAGAAGATGGATTCTGGGTTCAGAAAGTGGCGTCTGGGGTTCAGAAGGTGGATTCTGGGTTCAGAAGGCGGCATCTGGGCTTGAAAAGGAGGCATTTGAGTTGATAAGGCAGCATCTGGGTTGAGAAGGTGGCATTAGGGTTGAGAAGATGGCATCTGGGCTTGAGAAGGTGGCATCTGGGGGCACAGCCCTGGTAGAAGTTTCTGCCTCCCCTTGGGCAGCCCGGGACAGGCATATTTTTGCTCTGGTTCCATCTTGGCTCAGGCCCAGCTGACTCTCCTTGCCTGGCATGGCAGTTCTAGCCACACTCCCCACAGCATCCCAAGATCCCCCCATTACCGCCCAGCCCCCTCTGTGCTCTCTTCCCCTCTGCCTTTGATTTATTGCTCACACCAGCTCTCTCTTAGGCCTAGAGTTAGGCCCAGGGAAGATAAATCATAGTCATAAGCATACGCACAGTATTGAGATTATCCAAAAAGGCTTACTGAATAACTGGGGATAGTTCTGAAAAGATGGGCTTATTTGAGCCCTGCTAAGTGCTTTAAGCCCGTGGTGTTTCTTCCTGCCTCCAGACTGTTTTTTTAATTCCTCATTCCCTATATAGAAAGTTCTTTCCCTATACCCAGTGTTTCAGACAGGATCCCAGGAGGAGACAGAGGGCACTCTTAGGATGATTAGAGTGAATATAATGAAGGGACATTTATAAAAGTGTAGGTGGGTGCCAGGGATTGAATCATGGCTTCGAAGAAGAAAATGAAGTCCTAACCCCCAGGACCTTGGAATGTGATCCTTACCTGGAAATCGGATAACTGCAGACGTCATGGCTAAAATGAGGTCATACTCAGTAGGATGGGTTCCAATCCAGCATGACTAGTGCTCCCATGAGACACCCGTGGAAGACAAAGACACATGCATGGGGTGGGGGGACGCCGTGTGGCCATGAAGGTAGAGACCCCGGTTACACAGCAGCAAGGAAAGCCAAAGGACACCAGATTGCCCACAAACCATCAGAAGCTAAGAAGAGCCAAGGAAGGGTTCCCCTGCTGATTTCCTAGGAAGCATGGCTCTGCCAACACCTGGATTTCAGGCTTTAAGCTTCCAGAACTGAGACAATGATTTATGTTGTTTGAAACCAACGAGTTTGCAAACTTTAAGGTAGCTGTAGAAAGATAATACAACAGGATTGTGGGAAGCCAAAAGAAACACTCAGGGACTGCAACAGAGAAGCCATTAACACCCTAGGTAGGGAGCAGCCTTTTCTAAGACGTACAGCTGTCAGAGAGGAGCTGTAGTCTCCACCAGAGGAAGGCAGCCTCTGGTCACCCCAGCCTGGCAAGAAGAAATGTGGGGTAAAAACACCCACCTCACTCTCCCCCTTCCCTTAGGACTCCTGTAGGTGCCGGCCATTGACCAAACCAAATGGGATGCCAGGGAGCCAGGGAACCAGGTGGAGGCAGCCCATAACGTGAGCCTCCCAGAGCAGCAGGATCTGGAGCAGGGGTATCTGGAGGCACAAAAGGCTGGGGCTCAACTGCCATCACTTCCCTGCCCTCCCCACCAGAGCCTGACCCCGCAATGTGCTCTTGTGATCCTTCTGCTTCTGTGGAATACTGACCACAGCTACAACGGAGGGATTGATTCTTGAGTGATGATTGCCTCTCCTGCTCAAACATGAGCACCAGGGGAGAAGAGACCACACCTGTCATTCATCGGTGACTCTTCAGAGCCTGATGCTGTAAGAATGTAAGAGCGGCCGGGCGTGGTGACGCACGCTTGTAATCCCAGCATTTGGGAGGCTGAGACAGGAGGATCATGGTTCGAGGACAGCCTCAGCTACTCAGTGAGGCCCTTTGCAACTCAGTGAGGCCCTGTTTCAAAATAAAGAATAAAAAAATAGGCTGGGGGTGTAGCTCAGAGGTAGAAGGCCCCCGGCTTCCATCCCCAGTACAGCAAAAAAAAAAAAAAAAAAGTAAGAATGCCCAGAATTTAGTATATGCTGACAACCAGACAACCAGGTATGAAAAGATCAAGTACAAAGTATAAACCAGAGAGGTTATGCTTGGGAACTTCAGAAAAACTATAGAGAGTGAGCACTGTTGAGTTCGATGGGTAGTGATGGCACTTGTAAAACCACATGATGTGGCCACCTTGAGTACCACTTACAGCTCTCTAGATCTGGTGGGCAGGACAGGTAGTGAAGTGCCACACAGGTGCGTGGGAAGAGCATCCACTCTGCGGTCTGCAAACTCGAGCTGCTCCCACCTGTCTCCTCAGGGCAGTCTGATCCCAGTCACACTGGTGAAGTCAAGAAAGTAAGTGGAAGCTGGGTGTGGTAGTGCATGCCCATAATCCCAGGACTTGAAAGGCTAAGACAGGAGGATTGCAGGTTTGAGGACAGCCTCAGAAATGTAGGGAGAGACTCAGCAATCTAGAAAGACCCTGTGTCAAAAACAACAAAACAAAAAAATTAAAAGGGCTGAGGGTGTAGTTTGGAGGTAGAATGTGCCTGGGTTCTACCCCCAGTTTCAGAAAGAAGGAAGAAAGGAAGGAGGGAGGGAAGGAAGAAGAGGAGGGAGGGAGGGGGAGAGAGAGGGAGAGAGGAAGGAAGGAAGGAAGGAAGGAAGGAAGGAAGGAAGGAAGGAAGGAAGGAAGTAAGTTTAATAGGTAAGTTAATTCCCTCTACCAGCATGGGAATTGAGAACCCAGACATTCATTGCGTAATCCTTTGTCTTGCCTTTTTGTTTACCAAGTGACCCTCTTCCAAGCTTCTGCTGCAGGTTTCTAGTTCCCATTATTAGCTTACCTGTTTGATTTCAAAATTTCAAAGATTATCAATCTTTAATCTCCAAAGCATAGATTCAAAGAATTCAAACACTCTCCTCTTTTGAAGATCATATAAATTTAGAATGCCATAAACTGGGAATGTAGAGGTGGTTTCCAAGTTTTTTTTTTACATTCTTTGCTTTGTATAATTCAGCATGTAATCTTTTGCTTCAGAAAATAAAATATGGATGAGTTTAGTAAAGATCAGGAAACTGGTTGGAGACGATGTTTCATTGGATTGCTCTTTTTACACATGGGTGAATCACCCTTATCCAACTTTGCCCAGAGGGAGTTAGCAGTGAACACAACAATCATTATAACATCCTCAATGTCTTTGTGCTCAGAGTATCGATCTCCTCTTTTGATGGTTCTTTTGATTACAGCTGTAAATGTCAATAATTCTTCTTCTTGGCACTAACTATTAACACCATCACAGAGTATCCAACACATATATCTAATTTGGAAATGGAGCAACAATATCAAATTTAATTTCTAGGGCAGGAAGCAGAACCTCATCTATCAATCCAGCAAGCTGCCTCAACCTCCTCTCAGTCGGCCTTCCTTACTGGACCTCACTGTGGATTTTTTTTATTTTATTATATTATTTTTTTTTTTTTGCAGTTTTAGGGATGGAACCCAGGGACATTCTACCTCCAAGCTACACCTCCAGCCCTATTTTTTACTCTTTATTTTGAAACAGGGTTTCACTAAGTTGCAGAGCATCTCACTAAGTAGCTGATGCTGTCCGCAAACCTGTGGTCCTTCTGTCTCAGCCTCCCAAGGACTGGGATTACAAGCGTGTGCCACCACGCCCAGCTCACTGTGGATCTTGAAGTAGCATCATCACTCCATTAACAAAAAGCAGGCAACTTGGGAGTGGGACAGCCGCAGAAAGGAACGGGCTTCCTCCTGCACAAGTGCATCCATGGTAGAGTTGTTGACTGAGAGGAAGGCAGGCCAGGGGCTGCTGGGAGGCAGAGCGGTGCTGTGCAGAGCCATACAGAGGGTCTTCCGTCTCATCCACGTCACCCTCTCCTGGGCAGATGAGACAGAACCCAGGACCTCAACCAAGCAAGCCTCTGTGGGCCTCGAGGACAGAGCCCCTGACGCAGTGGCTCGGCAGCAGTCCCCGCCAAGCCCCTGGATCTTCTCTCAAGATCCATGGCAGCTGCTGTGTTGATGCGCTGATTCTCTCCAGGCTGCAAAATGGAAAAACAGCCCATGTGCCTCCCTCCTGATGCTCATTGAAGGACTCCTTTGGAGTTTAGGGCAGTTCTCAGATTTGCTGCCAGTCCTTCTCCTTCCCAGGGGCCTGCCTGGTGTGGCAACCACAGGGATCTGGGCTGCTGGAATGGGGGCTGGAGAAATCCTATGGGTTTCTGTCATGTCCATGGAATTGCTAACTTTACTAGCCTTATATATCCATGCTGTGAGGCAGGATGTATACGTGTTCAGGAGTCTCTCTGGGTGACACCCACTTATCACCTATACAGAGGCGACAAACAGGCTTGAGATCTAATATGCACCATTCTCTGCATTTTAAAATGAGCAAATGAGCCCCAGAAACACTGTGGTGGATTAAGGTGCAGAAGCCACCGTGCAAAGAATAGAAATTCTTCTTCTTTTTTTTTTTTTTCAGTACTGCTTCAGGCAGGGTCTCAGCACACTGCAGTGTCTCAGACAATATGTGCTGGGTGGTAAATTTTCCACACTGACAAGGTGAACAAACTCTGAAATCAAGCCTTTTTCCCACTCTTCCCTTGAACACATTTCCCTCGGATATTAATTGAAATGATAGGATAATACAGCTTTAATATTTTTGTCAGAGCATTTCATTTATTCTTCCAGAAAACCCGTCTCTCGTATCTGCTTACTCCCTAGCATTCATCACTGTTTGACGTGCTATATATTTTACTTGTTTATTCTTTTGTCTAGCTCACTGCTGGAACACAAGATCCTTGATGCCAAAGATTTTTTTCTTTTTCATTCGTTGCCTTAACTCTAGCACTGAGTCAAGTCTGACACATATTAGGCACTCAATAAATGTATGACGTGGAGAGGTGACTGAAACATTTAACGACTCGGGGCCACATAGAGGGCCCTGTGCTGGGCGCCAACAGCACCCGACACCGGATCCGACTGTCCTGTGAGAGGCGTTCTCTAAACCCCATCTGTCCACCAACAAAACGCTACTGGCTGCAACAAGATTTCTGGCGGGTTGATAATCGAGGACTCTAGAACACTAAGGAACTTACTCTTGGGAGCAGACATTAGTCCTCCTAAGTTTCTTGGACATCTGCTGTGGCCGCAGCAAGATGCTGAGGAGGGTATACGGCACACCTGTAATCCCAGGATAGGGAGGCTGAGATAGGAGGATCGTGGTTGGAGGGAGCCAGCCTCGGCAACTTAGCAAGGTCCACAGCAACTCTGTTTTTAAATAAAAAAGTAAAAAGGGCTGGGGGTGTAAGCTCAGAAGTAGAATGCCACTGGTATAATCCCCAGTACCACAGAAAGAAAGAGTGAGGGAAGGAAAAAAAAAAAGGGAAAAAGGGAGGGAGGAAGAGGAGGGAGGAAGGAGATGGCAAGGATGCAGGATTTCTCTTTTCTCTACGTTTTGTCACTTTTGAGTCCCAAAGCCCCAGACCCAGAGTCTAGGGCTGTCAGGGAAACAGCTCAGCACTGCCACTTCATTTTACAAAGAAAATTTTACAGACTTTCTCCCCAAACAGACCTGCAAAGGCCTTCTATTTTCACAACTGAAACCCACAGTAACACATTTTCCTAAATGAAGGAGCAAGTCCTAACTCCCCTGTACCCTCCAGCCCACCACCATCACATGCTCTGGGTAATCTTCAAGAATATGAAACAAGCTGGGATCTTTTTAATTTTTTTAGCAATTTACACAGACACCCACACAGACATTTATGAATAGCAGCCGCAGTCAGTAGTGGGCATCAAACCCAAAGGGAATTCTCTGAAGACATGCCCCAGATGCTCCCTGGGTGCTCCGGGCTCCCGAGGCCAGTGGAGCAGCGTGCCACCCAGCACGCCATGCTCGACAGGGAAAAGACCCAGTGATAGAACAAAGGGAGTCAAGCCGAAATGCAATTGCTGTATTAATTTAAATAAGGTCAGAGCCTCAAACTCTGTATTTAAATAAGAAATCTAACAGTCATAAGGTGTTGTTTTTTTTTTACCTGCATGCATAGAGTAGAATAAGAAAGTTTAAATTATCCCCTTCTGACTTAAGGACAAAACCTCATGAGTATTTATAACTTCAGAAAAAGAAATGTCAGTATAAATATATTACTAGGGCAACAAATTATTCAGAAAGAAAATCAATCCCAAGTATGGGCTTTAGGAGATTAAAGTTGCTTTCATAGAACATTAACATTTATTCATTCCTTCAGTGGTAATTTATTAAGTACCTACTGTGTGCTGGGTACTTTTCTAGAAACACTCATGATGCTCATATTTTAAAAGAAAGAAACATACAATTAAATAAATAAGAAATTTTTATGTTATATTATGGTAATTGCCATGAAGAAGAGTAAAATGGAGGGGTAGATATCAGAGAGGGTGTTGCCCGTGGGCTGGGAAGATCGCGATTTTTAATCAGATTGTCAAGAGAGGCTACAATGAAAAGGTAACATTTCTGCAAAGGGCTGGGTATGGACGAGGAGCCCAGTACTTGGAGTCTGGGTGTTGGCCAGATTCCTCCGCTAGAAATGACATTATAATGCACAGTTTAAAGGGAAAAATAATACCAGCTTTTCCGTAGGTTGGGGAAAGGGAACTGCTTTTCCTTCTTATCTTGCTGAGAGCTCTTCCCAGCAGCTCAGATTTTCATTTTTTTCAAGCCCAAATAATGAACTTCCATTAATTAGCACAAAGTGTGTTGAGGGCAGGAAGAAGGTGGCCACACAGAAGCGGTCCAGGAAAGATCAAACCTCTGACAGAAAAAAAGACAAAGGACAGAGGCAGAATTGAATTACTGACAAGTGGAAAATGGGATATGCAGTGGAGATCACTTTGCCTTGACTCTCTCCCTACTTTTGTGGCCACATTCTATGGACTGACAGCGCATCCTCCATAGAAGGAATATTTGGGAGCAGATGGTGCAGGTCTCCAGCTGCCTCTTCACCCGCAGCCCTGGGGGACATCTGCATTTACCCAACATTGTGCCTCCCCAAAACATACGTTCACGCCAGTGAGGTTCCTGAGTCTTCTTCCTCTCCAGGAAGCCATTTCCAGAGAAACCCAAGGAATGGAGCAACTGGAGAAAGCGAGAGTGGCTTTGCAAGCCTTGGTCAAACGGTAGGGGCTCGGCACCCAGGGCTTCTGGGTGTGCTGGAACCACAGGCCCAGAAAAACCCATGGGTCAGGTCCCAGGTTCACTGGCAACTGACACAGTATCCTCAGAACTGGATAGAAAAGAAGTCTGCATCCACAGGGACAAGACCAAAGAGATACAGCCTGAGCACGCGCTGGCACAGGTCTGTCCTTCCAGAGGCCTCCTCCTACCTAAAGACCTCACCTGGCCAGGCATGGTGGTGCACGCTTGTAATCCCTGCGCTTAGGAGGCGGAGACAGGAGGATCGCGCAGGTTCAAAGCCAGCCATGCTGGCTTTCGAGACTCTGTTTCCAAATTTTATAAAAATATAAAAATAGGTCTGGGAGTATAGCCCCAAGGTAGAAGGGTTTCCAGGAACCCCAGTACCACCAAAAAAAAAAAAAAAAAAAAAAAAGACCTCACCTGTGTTGGCATCCACACGTGATATAACCTCAAGTGACTGGTTAAGGATCATCTGTCTTGCTCCTCTAAAGAAGCAAAGTGAGTTTCATGCACCAAGTTCCTAAATTAGGAACAAAGAACCGAAAAACAGCCAGTGTGGCCAGCACTATCAGCTGAAATCAGAGAGGTGGCTCAGTAACAGTGACCCTCCCCAGAAAGAACCAGCTTAAAACTTTTGATCTCATAGCTATCGGATTTCTCAACATCGAGACCTTCATTTCTCTTTCCAGATGAGGGATGTCCACTCCCACATACAGAGTGGTAGAACAGTGAGCAACGTTCATCATGGCCTGGTTCCACCTCTTAGGTAAAGATGTAGAAAGCAAAGAATCGAGAGGCCAAGTGCCTTTCCCCATCACACGGCCAGAGTGTGGCAAGGGCAAAAAAGCCTAGTCCCCCAACTCCTGGTCCAGGACCCCTTTCACCACACCCTGACACCCGGTTGCCATGGTAATTCTGGTCACATCCCTACAACTCTCCCCTGCGATTACCCAGAGACCTTTCTCCTCCCAGCAAGCTGAGCTCCCACTACTCATGTCTTCCAGGCTTGGAGAATAATAAGCTGCTTCTGTGTTATGAAAGTCTAACGTCCTCAAAGCATTCCTGAGAGCTTGGGTACAGTTCAGTCTCTGATTTATACTGCTTTCTAAAAAAATAAAAATTAAAAATTAAAAAAAATAACTCCTTGAAATTTCAAACCGTGCCCTGGGTTCTTGTTTGGTTTGGGTTTTTTTTTTTTTTTTCCATCCCTGTGGGTACCTAGCATCATACTGAGCACATCGCAGGTACTCAGTGCCCACTGCTGGGTGAAAGAACAAAGGCTGAGCTCCTCTCTCATCTCAGCCTGCGCAGCCCTGCTCATTAGGGACCCTGCTCCTCACAGCAGCACCTCTGACCCGCTCTGCTGAGGGAGGGACCGATCAATGGCCAGAGCCTGCCTGGAAGTTTTTCCCTCCCTTCCATTCAGAGACAAAAGCTCCCTCCTTTCTTTTTCGAAATAAGGGCAGTTGAACTATATGACAATCATGTATGGAAAGAGAAAGCCAAGGAGGTGTTATGAGAGTATTAGAACAGGAGCCAGGTGGCACCTGGAGGGAAATCCAGGTGATGTGTGCAGGTATGCATGTATCACCTTAGCATATGATGTATATAACCACAGTGCATATATAGTTATATAATGTATAAAACAGTAATGAATCAAACTATAAAAGATTGTAAGCCCCTTCCATGCAACCATAGGCCTGATCCACTCTGATTCACCCTGAGTTACGAAGAAGTGAGAAGTGTTTAATTGCTGCATGAGAAGCTACGGCACAATGGGAAAGAAACCTTTTAGCCTGCACCTTGTGTTCAAAACCCAGTTGTGCCCTGTGATGACTGCAGTCCACCGCTTCTCCCCCCAAGGCTACTCACTTGTAAGAGGAAGAAGCTGGGTCTGACACAGTCTGCCGGCCGCCCCAGCTCACACGCTATCACTCCTGTCAGTTATCCTCATCTCCTTTTAGTTAGGAAAAAAGAGAAAACTTTCTGAAGTTTCAGCAAAAATAAATTAAAAATGAAAATCCCCTTGAAATAAAAATCATCCATAACACAAAGTGTTTCTGGTAATTATAATGATTGATGACCTACAGTCATGGAACACTTTTCCATATGCAAGTCACTGTGCCAAGTAGTTAACATGTCCTAATCTGGTTAATCCTCACAGCACCCCATTGCTATGATTGCTCCTATTTTACAGATGAAATCAAAGCTTGGGGAGGTGAAGGCATTACCCGAGGTTATGCTGCTGGTATGTCGTGGCAGAGCCAAGAAGTGATCTCAGGCAGCCTGCTTCCACCACTACTGTGCCCCCCAACCCAAGTCTCCTTCCTCTGTCTCATACCAAAAGCTGGCTTTTAATCATGTCTGTGAGAAAAGAATCAGCCCAGGACCCTCCCAGAGTCCTCTCTGACTTCAGTAAACTCTGCTCTGCTGAAGCAAAAAGAGTGGGAAAGCCCTACTGCGTTCCCTTGCACTGGTCATCTGAGATGACCAGGAACCTCCGTGTTTGTCTTTCCCACCATTGGTATCCAGCACGTGGTACCCGCCTAGGCGGACCCTCCTTGCACCACTCATGGCAGTGTGAAAGTTATCACTGTGAAATGACATGACGTCTGTCTCTCATGATTCTACTCATGCTTCCTCTTGTCCCAAGGTTCAGTCAGCCTTTGGGGAGACTGTGAGAAATATAGAAGACTTTCTGGTGCTCATCTGAAACAACCATCTCTGGATTTAACTCCAGAGCTTCTATGTGAACCAGTACCACCAAAATCCAGAAAAACTACATGAATATATTTCCAAACTTAGTCCTTTGAGCGATAAGCATCTTCTGTGTGTGATCATCAGAAGCAATGTCAACAATCAGATGTATTTACAAACATACTTACTGAATCAGGAGGTCTGAGATGAGTCTTATTGGGCTTTTACCACTGGGAACCTAGAGAAACTGAGGAGTACTGGAATCTTGCTGGCAGCCAGAATAAGCAGAGATGCAGCTAAAATCAATGATCTTTCCCTAACTGGATCTCCGGTCCCAGTCTACACCTCCGCCCTGGTCATACTTGAACTGCTTCTCACTCTCGTGTGAACATGACTTGCCCATTCTACTCCTCTGAATTGTCCTAGTCTTTTCCCTTCTGCCTTACTGAATCCAGAGCTGGATATACACACAAAAGTGAATAGAAATATGATGAGGGTACCTCCCAGAAGTCCTACTGGCCAAAGGAGTTCTGAGTGATTACTGGGCAGTCAGAAAGTCTAACTCATACCTACCTTTAAGGTGGGGCTGGTTATCTATCATGGTTACTTAACTCCTGTCTTCTAGAAGACTGGAAAATGTAACTAAAAAGGATAAAATGTGATTATGCCAAGATGAAAGAAAGATGGGAATGGGGTTTGCCCTGAGTTCTGGATAACCACTTTCTGTAATCCTGCCCATGTTCACAGAACCATAACGAAGTTCTCAGTGCTTTAGAAAAAGTTCTCATAGGTTGTATTCAGATACAAACCTTTTTTAAAATCAGTATTTTACTGAGGTTGAAGAATTCCTGGCAGTTTAATTGGATAGTATTGATTATGGTTTTCACTGTTCATTCAAGCATTTATTGGGCACCAACTTGTGGTGCTCCACATTTGTTACTGAAAGTTACCTTAATTTTCCAAGAGTGGTGCCTACTCTGTTTCTCCTGTGTGGTCTTCCAATCTGTACATGCACACACCTGTCAGTCCTCAGTCATGGCAGAAAGCTGGGTCTGTCATACCATCATAAATTTTTTTTTTTTTTTTTTTTTTTGGTGGTACTGGGGGTGGAACCCAGAGGCTTTCTACCTCCGAGCTATACTCCCAGACCTTTTTTATATTTTATTTGGAAACAGGGTCTCACTAAGTTGCTGAGAGCCTCACTAAGCAGCTGAGGCTGGCTTCGAACCCATGCGATCCTCCTGTCTCAGCCTCCCAAGCGCTGGGATTACAAGTGTGCGTCACCACACCCGGCTACCATCATAAGTTTGAACCCTGTGCTCTGATGCATTGTATCCTTTTGTGGGAAGGAGGGATGGTTTGTAAGATGAAAACAGCAAAACAATTTTTTTCAACAAATTGTAAATTATAAGAAACAGAATTGTTTTGTGTACAACCATTTTAATGATTCCCTTTATATTTTTGCTGTGAAATGCACTGAAAATCTTAAAGTGAGCTATAGTTAATGTACTGGGAAATTTTAAAAATAATAAACTAGAGAAAAATGAAAAAGGTTCTCATAGCATAATTTAAATAAGTATGTTTCTCCCTCTTAAATAAGTAGCAGTACAGTGTAGATAGGTAAATTGATATGCAAAAAGTAAATGCAGTCATACACAAAAAATATTAATTTCTGTGTTAAACTTTACAATAGTAATCTGCAAATTGTCCCTAACATTGGCAAAGTCATTTCATCTATCTTAACATGAATGGGTTTAAAATTTGGGACTATAAACTTCATGTATGTTTTCATATGTGGGTTTTTCTTTTAGTAGTGAAAGAATCAGTCAAAAATAGGTAAGAATCACAACTTCTCAATAGGTCTGAGCTCTTAGAGATTGTGGGCTTAGCTTCTCCAGACCTTTATTCTATCCCTCATCCGTAAAATAGGAATAAAACTTCCACAGCATTATCACAGATATTACATTAAATAACTGCTAGTAAGCACCTGGTACACTTTCATGACTTGCTCCAGAGCTCAATAGTACTATTATTCCATTCCTCTCAACGCTTAATGTTAAGAAGTCGAATAGTTTTCATTCAGAAGAGAGAAGGCTGGAAGAGCAAGAACGGGAGGGTCGTTGCCAGGGACCACTAGCCTTTTTCCAAACCAAGAAACCCAAATACACTGTAAGCATATTTTTTATTAAAAAACCTCATCAGGAATATTTCTTACCAGGCAACCTCTCTAAATTCTTTCCCTGCACTAATAATAATGAAAGTCTCCAGGGCAAGACCATCTCTGTGAGCATCTATCTTCTTGGTAAGCTACGGTGCCCTCTTTTCTCTTTGTCTCCACTTCACTAGAAGTAAGAGGGAGAATAAACTTTTCATATCAAACTCTTTCAAACAGACTTGGTTTAGATGTCTGAGACAAGAGCTGGCCAAGGGGGCTATCCCAATTTTTAGAAAGCACAGCCTTATCCAGCTTCAGGGATGTTCTCTTAAAGGTCCTCCTCAGTCTTAAGATATATCTAATGAGCTCTTGTAAGAATAGAGCAATCCTTTCACATCCTAAAAAAATAAAACTATAAAATTAATTACTAAGCTGTGAAGGGTGACATTTGCCCAACCTCATTTTGCCCATGCTGTCTACATAGGGTTACTTTCTACTGTTGTACGTGGCCAAGAAAGCCAAGTTCCCCTAAATGAATCCCAAAAATAAATATCCTCATTCCTCTGGCTTCTTCCTCTAAAGAATTACAAGGACTTGGTCCAAGGGAACTAGGGAAAAAAGCCAGAGAATCAGAGCTGCTATTTTGCTAGAGATGCATGTCCTGATGGGAGAGAGCAGTGAAGGACATTTGTGCCAAATTACATGAAGTGCTGGAGAGAAACTGTCTGAGATCTGAGGAAACGTCCACCTGCTAGAGAGAGCTAGCAGCCCATTGAAATGAAAAGCATTTGGAAGTCAGAAAGCTTGTCCCTAACTTTCTGTGTGACTTTAGAGAAGTTGGTTAACTTCTTTGGGCCTCAGATTCTCATCTGTATAATAAAGAGTTTATATTAGATTATCTCTCAAATTCCTTTAGTGCTGAGAAGCAATATAACTCTCTGTCCAGAAAGAAAAAGGAGGATGTTGCTGTGGGACAAAAGGAATCAAATTTGACAGATTCCTAAAATTTGGGAAGCACAGATTCCCTGCCCTGCTGATTCCTTTATGCGACCCAATAAGGATAAAGTAAAAAAAGGAACTAAATGAAATACACTCATGATTAATCAAAGGGATTGAAAGTCATTGCTAACCTCACAGCTACCCCAAATCCCTTCAGCTCACCTCCCTGGAGACACTCCTCCTCTTCTTTAATGCCTCCTCGTGATTCTCAAAAACTGTGATCACTCAAGGTTGAAGCTTTTAATCTCCCATGTATAAAAGGATATGCAAATAGAGTTCAGTTTCCTGTTGAGCCTCTGCCAAGGTCTTAGCCTGGCAGTTCTGGGAAAGAAGCCAGAGACCTCATATTTCTTGGCTGTTAACATTCTCCCATCTGTGCTCGAGTCAGCAGCCTGGGCTTCGGCTGCAGCTTGTCTTTAGTCTTCTACTTTCCCAAGGTTCCTAAAGGAATCCTTCAGAATGTTCCTGCAAGAAAGTAACATGCAGCTGGCTCCCAAGTGCCCAAGCAGAGCATTATTTGGCTATATTTGGTGGCGGTAAGAAAAAGATCAGGAAGTTCATATTAAGACATTCTACATACAAAACTTGAGGTGCTGGTGTTAACTAGGCCTTAGGCAGGGCTCACAATAACTCATCTGTGTCTCCAGTATGTGGTGACATACCTACCCAGTATGATAAAGACAAGGTCCTAAGGTGCAGCCCCATACAGCATTCAAAAACAAAATACTTGAAAAGCAGATATCTCAGGGTGTTTCTGCACCAGAAGCTCTGCTAAACAACACAACTGGGGACCAGACTAATCGTCCCCTACGTCTCCCTGACCGAACTCACACAAAAAAGCAGCTGCCAATTTCATTCGACACAGAGCAACCCGACCCAAATGTACTACTGACATGTTACCAGTATTCTGGTGGGATATTATATGTTCCAAGATATGTTAAATCTGACCGTTTATTAAGCCAAGAATTTTCACTTTTTCTGCAAGTGTCGTGACTTATTTGTATTTTCCAGTATTTTCCTTCTGAAGCTAACTCCCACCAGGGCTTTCCCGTGCATTCTCATGTCCATTACAAGGTCAGTGTACAAGTTAAATTTTTAAATTTCTTCAGAAACCTCTATGGGAGAGATTTCCTCTTTCATGTCTCTGTTATCCCACACCAGTATAAAATGCTATGTTATTGTTCCAAAGCCAGAACTCGGGTTCTTCTAAATACCTCTATCTCTCTTA
This sequence comes from Muscardinus avellanarius, assembly GCF_963383645.1. Taxonomy (NCBI): domain Eukaryota; kingdom Metazoa; phylum Chordata; class Mammalia; order Rodentia; family Gliridae; genus Muscardinus; species Muscardinus avellanarius. Next base: position 28,401,382 of record NC_137798.1, read on the forward strand.
TTGATCCTTGGGCATCCACTTTTTAAAATCATACCTTTTTTTGAAATCTGTTCACTGAGCATTGATGTTCTGTAAATTTTCCACCCCTCAGTGCTCCCTCCCAGCTCCTCTCACTCTGAACTTACCTCCCCCAAGGATGCTCATTCCCAGGATACTGACATCTCAACAGGGAAGTACAATAAAGCCGGTCCCTTCTTATTCCTGTTTGGTTGCTTCTCGGCCTCACCCCATCCAGTACAAGTCTGAAAGTTAGCACCACCTCTTGCCATTTGTGGGCATTTTTTCTAAGAGACTAGTCCCCAGAGCAGCATTTTGAGACTGGGCCTGAATTCCCCTGGCCTTATAACCCGAGAGGTCCTCGGTGCAGGGAGATTCCAGAGTGTCTACCTGTATCCAGGTCTAGCAGCCTCGTCACTGAACTGTATCACGAGGAAAGGTTGAGACATGAACATATGACTCCTGTAGTGGCTCAGAAGAGAATCTTAGATTCTATAAAGCTCAAAAAAAAAGGCTTGAATGCTCTCTTCTATGGACTAAATGGGAGTTGCTCAGATCATCTACATCTGATGAAAGAAGGAAGCTCTACCACCTTCCACAACTTCAGCTCTCTGGACCTACGTGTGTTTTCCTAACACCGTACCTTGTTCTCCAGTGTGCTTAAGGCAGGCCTGATCTACTCAAAAATAACCTAGAACAAGTCAACACAGTCTGGAGGCCCAGGGCAAAATAAGTGAGTCTGACTCCAGAGAAAAATCTTCCCTTCTCTCCAACACAGAATCTCTAAGGACTCTCTATAAATCAGGCCTCTAATCACTCTCTATTTCCATTTGAATATATATCTTCCAGTTCCTGTGCATCTGTTTTGCATATATAAAATTTAGGATGAAAACTGAGAATCTGTACATGTACTAATTAACTCGGCTATCAGCGTAGATTTATTATGTGTAGGGAAAACGATTTTGCACCTTTATTTACTAACCTTTATTTTAATGAGAAAAAGAAAAAGAAGCTTTCTTCCTACAATGGTTTCCTCTCTGGATAGATTGCTGTCCAGCAAGGGCTGGGATTGTTCTGCCTTAGTTCTTTAGCTTCCATGCCCCAAGCTCCTGGTAGGAAGGGTCTCCTTGTCCAACAGTGTGTGCACCATCACGCTAATACCAGTAGTCAGAGCTGACTACAGAGTTGGCTAATAAGCCTGAAAACACCTATGTTCTAAGAGCTTAAGTGGGCAGTGGTGGAACAGATTGGCCCAATGCTAGGAAACTGCTGGTGTCCACTGCTGACTGAGTCCTCTCCCCAGCTGCCTGATCCAACAGATGCAGCTTCCTTATGAGGCAACAGATCCCCATAATGCCCACATCCTGTGGTTCCCTGTACCCCTAACACCCCACATCTGAGTTCCTTTCCCATTCAGAGAACAAAAGTTGCTGGCTTCATGCCAGTTCACAACAGATGTGGGCCACAACCACCAGCTACCCAGGAAGCATCTAGCAGAGCGGGGCATGAGAGATTCCCATGCCTGTGTTCCCATCGATCGCTTGACACCTGCTCAAAGACAGAGACTGGGAGACCTTCTCCAGAGCATCCCCACGGGGTGAGTTCATTCTGTTGAGAATTAGAAAGACTGAAGAATTGAGAAGGCTGAGACAAAGTTAAGAAAAATATTAGAAAATAGGTATACAACTTTCCGTGCACTCCAAGTAAATCCATAAATGTATCCACACCCTCAGTAAATGCCTTCCTATGTCACTGACCTTGCCCATCTCACTCTCTAAATGTCACAAAGGGGACGTATACTGGATAGACACTCAAAGCCTTGAGTAGTAGGACGTTGCGTCTCTCTCACGTAGGACAGTTGGAACGGGAATCTGGCAATAAGAGCACTGTTGCTAACTTGTGTCAAGCCTTGTCGCTGGGTGTAAGAGATTGTACCCTGGCTATCCCTAAGTCTGTTCACTTTTTTACAACTATTTTTTCCCAAATAGTCCCTTCTGTGCACTGACTACTTAGTAAAGCTAAGAAAGATGGGAAGGGCAGGGATAAGGTACAAGGAAAGAAACATAAAGACACTGGTACCAGGGGAAACATTGTTGTGGACTGAGTATTTATCATTTGAATTGATGTGAACCTGGCCTCCCCAGAAAATGTCAAGGCCGGTATTAGAATGTGTTTTCTTAAAGGCTTTGAAAGAAAATATGAGAATTCAAAGATTGCTACTGCCCTCCCCCAAAAAGTGATTGTGGCTGGAACGGTCCAAAGGCTTGGCAGCGGCAGAGGGGGCGGCCAGCCTCTGGGAACTGCAAAGCAGGCCATCTGCGGCTCTCACCTGATCGTTCTGCACCCTTTCTTGGACCCTCCTCTTCATCACTCCCTCAGACACTTTGATGCTCTTCCCATTAAAACCCAATCTCAAGAAATGACCTGAAACCAATTCACACTCATGTTTGAGTGATTAAAATAACGAAAGGTTTTAGTTTTCTGAGATAAGGCAGGGGGGACCTTGTATTTTACAAAAGATAATAACCATAAGCTAAAGACTGAGGCAACCGTGGCAGAATTTTCAGAGCTTGAGGGATACCGCCCAAAGGGAAAGACAGAAGACAGCTCTCCCTTCGGAGGTTCCATCTGGAGGCTACAGGCCTGGGCACTTCTCTTGCCGTGTCTAGGAATCGGTTTGGCTGGAGCAGCCTGCCCAAGAGAATATGGACCTGTTTGTATGAAAAGGCAGCAGATGGCAGAATTAGGACCAGGGGGAGGGAGAGATATCAGGAAAAGCATTTAATTTCAATAGCAGAAATAGCTTTGCAATAGTTCAGTAAGTAAGAGGAGCATCATTTCAGAGAGTGAGTTAGTAATTGCACTGGGAAGGTTGTCTCCATTAGTCGGGATCTAAATTCATTGGCTGAGCTCTTTTCCTCCCTTAGAAATGTGTGTTAAAAGAAAATCATTTTCAATATACATATCATTATATAGTCTGTACATGTAATCATATTCACATACACATTTGTATCTTTTTGACATTATATAATCAATTTTCTATGTTATTTTATACTTTTAAATCAGTATTTTTTTTTTTTTTTTTTGGTACTGGGGTTCCTGGAAACCCGTCTACCTCCGGGCTACACTCCCAGACCTATTTTTACATTTTTATTTGGAAACAGGGTCTCCTAAGCCAGCGCGCGCGGCTGGCTTCGGACCTGCGCGATCCTCCTGTCTCTGCCTCCCAAGCGCGGGGATTACAAGCGTGCGCCACCACGCCCAGCTTAAATCAGTATTTTTAATAAGCTACATTAATGTTGTATCTAAGGATGTACTATAGTGTACTCAATAAAGTTTCTTATGTTTAAGCATTTAGGTAACTTCTACATTTTTTCCATTACAAAATTTGCTGTGATAAACATATCTGTCCTCATAACTTTTTCACTATTTATAGTTATCACATATGTATATACATAAATTATACATACAATTTTATCAATATAATTAATATAGCATATTTCATATATGTATATATGAAAAAATACATAAAATAAAATAAGAAAGTCCCTACTTTTCTAAAATAGGAGATTCAAAGTTAAGAGTTTTGGCCAACTTGAATATATAAACCCTTAGAGTTATAGATTAAATTAACAAATTCTACTTTAAATTTTGAAATAGATTGATTTGCTTACATATACATATTTATAAAATATAAGAATTTTTAGTTACTGCTTTTTACAGTTCCCACAGTCTATAAAATAGCTTCATCCAAATTCTGCACAAGCATTTCAAATCAGTGTATTTATCACAACTAGAGCCACATTTTTAATCCACAAACTTTTTCCAGAATATATCAAAATCACTTTGTCTAATTTGTTTCAAGTATAGCACATTATCAATCCATATATGAAGTTACCACAATACTCATTTTAGCCACTTTATCTATTTACATAATATTAGAACTGTTGACATTTATCCTGTAAGTGAATATTCCTGATCTCTACAATAAAAAAAGTTATTTCAAAAGACTTGTTTAGACAATATCAAGCACTCGGGATTTTCAAGTCATTGGGAGACCAAAGAATATTTGTTGGTTGGGGGGGGGGTTGTTTGCTTTTTGTTTTTTGTTTTTTTAGTACTAGGGATGGAATCCAGGGGCATTCTACCTCCAAGCTACATCCCCAGTTCTATTTTTTATTTGTTTGTAATCATTTTGTAGAGGATCTCACTAAGTTGCAGAGGGCCTACTAAGTTGCTGAGGCTGGCCAGGAACCTGCAACCCTCCTGTCTTAGCCTCTCAAGTACTGAGATTACAAGTGTGCGCCACCATGCCCAGCTATTTGCCATTTTTAATCTACTTGGTCATCTTTTTTTACTAAGTCCACAGTTGGCTTCTATTAGTATCTAGAAACTACCCCTGGTTGAGACCATTCCAGGTGTCTTCACTCAACTGTACTTCACTGCTCAAAATTAAATCATTGAGTACAAGTATTGCAATTTCACTTCTTATAATTTTTATAAGAAATTGATTATAAGGGACTCTCTCTTCTCTGAAGATAATAAACCTCATTTGCTATTCAAACATATTTTGAATATATAGTATTTTCTCATGGTAAATTCCCCAAAGTAGAGATGTTTGCTCAAAGTAGAGATGTTTGCTTTTGATATTAACTAATTGGATTCCAATAAAAATATGATAATTTATGTTGCTACCAATATCTTGCCAGCATTAGAATATCATCTTTTCTAGCAGAAACATTACTGGTTTGTTGATGCTTATTTACATTTTTATTATTAGAGGATTAAAATTTTTTTCTAAGTTGAATGTGATGGCACATGCCTCTAACCCGAGTACTTGGAAGGGTAAGACAGGAGGATCACAGGTTCTAGGCCAACCACAGCAACATAGAAAGACCCTGTTACAAAAGAAAAAGAAAAAGGCATTTGGGGTATATCTCGAAGGTCTGCCTCTGGGTTCAATCTGGAGAAAGAAAGAGAAGAAGGAAGGAAGGAAGGACTTCCAAGTTTGCTGACCAATGGGTAAACTTTATTTCTTAGGTTCTTAGTGTTTTATCCATTTATATGATTGTTAAAATTTTGTGCCTCTTTGTTTCATAGCATTTAACCACAAAATCTTTGGTGAAAAGGAGATTTCTGAGGTACTGAGAATGGCAGTGGGTGGTGATGGCAAGGTGCCAAGAAAAGGGAAAAAGGAGGAAGAGGGTTTTTGTACTGATGTGTTTCACTGTGCCTACGTATCACAGAAGTTGAAGGAGACTAAGCTTTTGTTCAAAAACACCTGACTGATCTGCTATGCACATCTCAGCACTGGGAAGACTCCACTGAGTGTCCTAGGGAAATAATCTAAGAGCTTTATGACCCTCCCCTAACTCCTTTCTTAGACATTGACTCCACATCACCTACTGCAAGAATCTCAGAATATGAACTAGCATTGCCAAAGTGATATGAATTCATCAGCAATAAATAATCCCACAATAAAAACCCACACTCTTTAACATTTATTAAATATGCTTATGGCAGTGTAAAAAGGAATTTCAGGGCTGACTAAGGGAATGGAACTAGCAGTGACTGAGCCCTGTATGCCAGGTCACACACTGGTAACATGACGAACCAAATCTGGGTAATCTGCATAATTTCTTTTTCCAAAGAGCTTCATGCCTTGTACAAAACAAATCAAATGGTCAAAAAAAGCAAGCCGGACATGGTGGCACACGCTTGTAATCCCAGCATTTGGGAGGCTGAGATCGGAGGATCGCAGTTCGCAGACAGCCTCAGCTACTTAGTGAGGCCCTCTGCAACTCAGTGAGACCCTGTTTCAAAATAAAGAATTTTTTAAAAAATTGGGCAGGGGTTGTAGCTCGGAGGTCAAATGCCTCTGGGTTCTATCCCAGACCCGCCAAAAAAAAAAAAAAAAAATCAGTTATGGAGTAAATTCCCTCTTACCAGAGTATGGCATGCTTGCAGAGTCCCAACTTTTTTAAATAATGTATTTAGAAAATATATTTCCTGGAAACTCAGCAATATTTCTGTTAGCCTGAGGCTGGAACCCAGGGACTTTTGCCACTGAGCTACACCCCCAGTCCTATTTTTTATTCTTTATTTTGAAGCAAGGCCTCACTAAGTAGCTGAAGCTGGCCGCAAACCCTCAATCCTCCTGTTTCAGCCTCCCAAGTTCTGGGATGACAAGTGTGTGTGACCACAGCGGCCTTGACTCTTCTCTTGACCCTGCATGAGTTTGATCCCAGGGCACAGGAATTACTCTCTTGATCATGGGATTACAAACACCAGTTAGCACACCAAGTCCAATCTCTTTTTCAGTCTAGGAGAGCAGACGCAAAGCACGGGGAAGAAATCTGTGTCTATGCCTCCTTCCTAAGTTGTCCAAAATAAGTGGGTCTATGGCTTATAGGAGAGACTGTGTCAGCACAATAAAAATAAAACCAAAGGAGCCCATTTTCAGGAAATACCAACAATTCACAGAGATGGCGCCTTTAATGAAATTCTCATTTTTAGTACAGAAATGGAACATAACATCCTTAGATTACTTATTTGATAAAAGTGCAGGCTCTTAGATCATAATTTTTCAGCAGGTAGTGATGAGCTTATAATGTTTCTGCATAGCAGACTGCAGGCATTCACAGTTACAGAAACTAGCTTTCTGCTTCACCCAAAGATACCATGCAAAGAAAGATTGCAACCCCTCCTGCACACACACACACACACACACACACACACACACACACACACACAGGTTTTAAAACATTTTAAAGTCTCAGAGTACTGGCTGGTTGCAATGGGAATGTGTAACTTTACGTACAGTAGATTCCTCCCTCACCATCTCATCCTCATGGTCAATGCTGTTCTCATCATCCTGTCCTCTTGTATGATTTGGTACACAGTGCACGTCACCTTCACAGTTGCCTTGATGAAATAAATAAATAAGCTAAAATCAACCAAACCCTTAGTTCTAACAGGAGACAAGAGAACTAGAAGAGTAAATTAAAGGATTGCACAAAGTAACTACTAGACAAATCCCACAATCTGCTTGGATAAGGTTTGAGTACGTCCCCTAAGGGTCCCTGTGTTAGGAACTTGGTTCTCAGTGTGGTGGGCTTGGGAGGTGACCTGGAACCTAGTGAGAAGTAGTGGAGCCTGGTGGAAAATAGTTAGGCTGTGAAGATACTGCCCTCAAAAGGAATTGATGTAGCTCTCATAGAACTCTGGTTATTTCTTGCAAGACGGCTAGTATTAAAGAATAAAACTAACCCCTCCCTGGTCTCTTCTGTCTTCCTGTCTCACTATGTGATCACTCCCTCTTGAAAATCCTCCTTCCATAACATGACATAGCTGGGGGGCCCTTACAGAACCAGCATTATGCTGTTTGGACTTTCTACCTTCAAAAATCTATAAAAGACATTTTGGGGAGAATTGGGCAAATTTGACTGTACGCTAGTTTTCAAATGATTTTAGGGAATTACTATTAACTTTGTTGGATCACAGGTAGAATCATGGTTATGTAAAAAAAAAACTAAAAATATATACTGAAGTATTTGTAGTTTATTTTTAAATATTTGAGAAAAATAAAATATTGCAAATATTAACTATATCATTGAAATTGAGTCAGGGAGTCACAAAGGAGATAAACACCAGCCAAGTTATTAAACACCAGCCAAGTTATTAAAGGCCTCTTTAATCAACCGGCACCTTCGGGTGAGATCTGCCTAGCATGGGGGAAGGGACCGATGACCGAGCAACAGAGCCACACGGTCAGCAGAATCATGGTAGGTTGGCAGAGTCATGCAGCAGAGAGGAAGTCAGGGTATTTATCTTGGGGTGGAGTTAGCAACATGGGAATGCTGGTTCTCTCATGACATCCAGAGTCTCGTGGCATCTGGAGTCTGCTCTGTGATGTTGGGAGTCTCACGATGTCTGGAGTCTTGAGACATCGCTTCTGGCTTCTAGTGTTCTGTCTCCGGTCCCCACCACGGGGTCCCATGGGAGAAGGGAAGGACCCGACCTATCATTAGCAATTATTAAATTGTTTTGGAATACTTAAAAAAATTTTTTTAGTGGTACTGGGGATGGAACACTTCTACCTCTGGGTTACACTCCCAGACCTATTTTTTAATATATATTTTATTTGGAAACAGGGTCTCTTAAACCAGCAAGGCTGGCTTTGAACCTGCACGATCCTCCTGTCTCCGCCTCCCAAGCACGAGGATTACAAGCATGTGCCACCACACCTGGCAGAATACTTAAAATTTTTATAATAAAATGTTTTTTAGTTTTTTTATTTTTAAGTGGCCAAAAAAAATCTACAGCAAATTTAGACAACAATAAGATGAAATGCAATGTTTCTTGAAATTTTACATACTTAATTTCTTAAAATTAATAATTAATTTCTTAAAGAATGCTGATCTACTCAAGGAACTCCATGAATCCGTAGGAATTAGGACAAATTAAAACTCTAGGTTCATCTGGATTATTTGTAACCAAATAATGAATTCTATCACTGACTATACAGTATTACTGCCCAGATAAAATAAGAAAACCACTGATAACAATGTCGCACATTTTGGATTCCATTATTCTTTTTCAAGATATAGGCATAACTGAGGTATCTTAAAATCACTGAATTTCAAGATTGCAGATAATAATAATAGCTCAAAATCAAGTTGTGGTTCCACTTGTGGTGGCAGAGGTGGTGGGAACTATTCCAGACTTCTCTGGGTGTTCCCATAAACCTCATCCAGTTCAGTGTGAATCTCAATTCTCCTTCAGATGGATGAGCACCATAGAGATACTACAGGAAGGTTGTGTGAAAACCATGTGCCCACCTCCCCAAAATGTGGAGAATCTGACAGGCTTTAACCATTTGTAAGGCCTTACATGGTCTCAATTCAAAAGCCAGGATCCTTTTAGTTCCTATTCAGGAACCAGGCATAGTGGCGCACGCTTGTAATCCCAGCACTTAGGAAGCTAAGACAGGAGGATCACACAGGTTCAAAGCCAGCTTCAGCTACTTAGTGAGGCTCTCAGCAACTTAATGAGACCTTGTTTCCAAATAAAGTATAAAAATAGGTCTTGGAGTATAGCCTGGAGGTAGAAAAGCCCCTGGGTTCCACCCTCAGTACCACAAAAATAAATAGACTCCTATTCAGTTGCTAAGTATATTTATTGACCTTTTAACCCTACAAGTCATGTTAGTCTGTTCCTCTTTATGATTTTGTAAAAAAAAAAAAAATCTCAAGTTACAATTCTAAGTACCTGTCATATAAACACTTACTATTTTTAAAGAAATGAAACATTGCCACAGAAATGTAATATACACACTGATGACAACATAGTCAGATTCTCAGGTCATCACAGAGCCCTCCCTCTGTCACCAAACACAACCGCCATAGCTACAGCGTCTGCCCTCCAGAGTACCACCAGGAAGACGTCAGAGGCAGATGATATGGATGTGTGGCTCTTGGACCCAGAGAGTCCAACCAAAGTGTGTAGATCAATTTATCTTTCCTACAAAAATGGAAAACTGTTGATCAAATGGCCTCTGATCACTTGCTCGCTCATTGATCAGCCAAAGCGTAGCACTAGCAAGCAGGTAGAGTGCAGTGACAGTAGAGAACGCCTGGGATTTGCTGATGATCTTGCAGCTTTAGCAGAACTAAATTAGGACAGTGGTTTTAAAAAAAAATACTGAAACATAAAAGAGTATGAAACATAAAACCTAAAAGATTAAAATTAGAACCACACAAAATTAGGACAGTGGTTTTTAAAGTATGGCCCATGGACCGCCAAGCTTTTTTCAGGGAATCCATGATGTCAGAACTATTTTCATAATAACACCAAATGTTATTTACCTTTTTCAGTATGCTGGTTTATACACTGATAGTATAGAAGCAACAGTGGTAAAACTGCGATACCTCAGCACAGATCAAGGCGGTGGCGTCCATTGTGTATCAGTGCTCACTCTGATCTTCATTGCCGCATATTATCAGGGAAAAGAAGGCAGTCTCACATAAAAATGTTACTAACTTTGTTAGTTTACTAGGATATACATAATAAAATACCATAGACTGGGTATCTTAAACAATAGAAATTGAGTCAAGCATGGTGGTGCCTGCCTATAGTCTGAGCTACTCAGGATGCTGAAGCGGGAGAATCACTTGTGCCCAGGATTTCAAGATCAGCCTGGGCAACATAATAAGACTCTGTCTCATAAACACATACACACACACACACACACACACACACACACACACACTCAAATAACAAATTTGGTTTTCTCACAGTTATAGAGGCTAGAAGTCCCAGATCATGGTGCAGGCAGAATTAGTCTCTCTCTTTAGTTTGCAGACAGACCGTTTCTTGTTATGTCTGTACATGGTCTTTCCTCTGTGTGCAGACATTCCCGGTGTCTCTTCTTTTTGCAGGTCCAGATTTCCTCTTATAAGGATACCAGTCATACTGGATTAAGATTCACCCTAATGGCCCCATGTTAACTTAATCACCCCTTGAAAGGTCCCATCTCCAAATGCAGTCACATTCCGAAGTTATGGGGGTTAGGGCTTCAGCATAGAAGGAGGGGTATGAGTCATCCCATAATACTGATGAAACAGTGAAAACCATTAATTTTATTAAATCTCAACCCCTGAATCTATCTTTTTAGTATTCAGTGTGACAAAATTGTACGTACACATCCGGAGGGAAATATACCAAGTGAGGTATGCATCTTCGTTGTATCACTTTGAATCTCACCATGGTGTATAATTATACTGCACAAATAAAAGTATTAAAAATAAATAAACAGAAAAAGTTGTAAGTACCCACAAAGCATAATTTGCTACATCCCAAATTATGACCCTTATATCAAGGGGAAACACTGTGCAGTTATTTGAGTTGCAAGCTGAACTAGCCACATTTTTTATAAAATATCATTTACCTAAAAGAATGGTGGTAGACATGTATAATATAGCTATTCAGACTTGGGTATTTGGCAGTTATTTTGTTGAAAAATAACAAACTGAGCCCATTGCACCAAGAAAAACAACTGATAGTTGTTGCTGGTAATAAAATCTAAGCTCTTAGGCAAAAATTAGATTTTTTGAAAACATATATCTGCCACTGAACTAGATGATTTTCCAGTATTTAAATACTTTTATGATTTAAAGACACTGGTGGTGACATTAAGGACTGTGATATTTTGATATTGTATAATAAACTGTGTCAACCTGTGGAAACTGCTTAACTCAGTGAACCAGTTATTCCCCAAGTAACCAATGGATAGTGTTACAAAACTATGTGTAAGTGGAAATTCCATCCAAACTGCAAGCCAGACCAATGTCACAGTGTTACAGAACACTGGCATGATTTCAGATTCCACATTGCAACCTTGAAGAAACCACCTATTACCAACTTTTCATGTTGTGTCAAAAATATTGTACTCAGATTTTTCAGAAAAGGTATTAAAAGATCTCTCTTTTTTTTAACTATACATCTGTGTAAGCCCAGATTTTTCCCATATGTTTCAACCAAAGCAACATATATTGCAACAGATAGAATTTATAACAGACAAGAAAATCCAGCTGTCTTTTGATAGGCCATCTCTTCTCTGACAAATATCTGAAGATGATAATCATATCTCCCCAGCATCTTCCTTCCTTTGATCGATACTCTCCCGCACCACATTTTTTAAGCTGGCCTATTTGTTTTCTTTACTTACTTATTTTTAGCATGTATTTATTGGTGTGTTTTAGTCTCATCATAATGTAGTTCCGAGTGAGAGGGATATACGTGCACACAGTACTTGATGAGCTCCCCCCAAATCTCTCCCCATTTCCTCCCCTTCCCCACACATGATATTAAGATTGGTAACTTCACATGTGTACATGACTTCTGTGGAACCCCATCTTTTTTAGCTGTTCCTCCCTGGAAATTGTTTTAAAATCTCTAAAACAACTTGATCCTCCTTTGAATATACTGCATTTTTTTTCTACAACCCTCCAACTATACATGTTAATGCCAGGAGCAAGGTATTGAGAGAAACAACACTAGCTCAAAGTCTAAAAGCCTAAATATTTCAAGACCAGAGGATAACTAATTTCTACTTCTATGTTTGGCTTGGGATCCTCCATAAATTTATTTCAGGTGCTCTAAGTCTCCAAGCATGAGGCCTGGTCCCAGCCAGAAGTGGACAATACTAGGTGAAGCCGGTCCTGGCACACATCTCTTTCTTCTGAAAATGAGCCTTCCAGGCACTGAAAGGAGCCCAGCATCCCTCCAAGATCAGCTGGACTTCGAGACACACCCATCCTGCACCTGACTCTTCGCTTTCCCACTCAAGAGTGTTTCATACAATAGTGAAAAGTCACGTAGAGAAAGGAAAGGTCAAGAGAATTAAAATCAGAACACCGTGGTGGCACATGAATCCCTATGTTTTTTTGCAGCACAATTCACAAGAGCCAAATTATAGGGGGAAAAAATCCTCAGTGTCCATCAACAAATGAATGGGTAACGTGTGACATGCCCACATAATGGGGTTTTATTCAACCATAAAGAATAAAAATTATGTCATGTGCAGGAAATGGATGAAACTAAGGGATATTGTGCTCAACGATAAAATATCAACAATAAAATAAAAAGGAAGGAAGAAAGGAAGAGAGAGAGGGAGGACAGGCCAGGTTGCCTGAACCATCCCATAACCACTCCAGAGAAGGAGATTAGCTGGGAGACTGAAACACTTTCAAATCATAAATTCCTATATAAAAGACCAAAGATGGCCACATATTTGCCTAGCACACCATAAAGATCATTGAATTGGAATACAGGTACCTGATTTCTTAGATGTTCTTTTAAAATTGGATGTCTTGGTCAACTTGTAAAACCTCTCTGGATCGTTCCAGACTTTCTCAACTGAAAGCCCAGAGGAGTTAATATATGATCTCTGTGGTGTCTCCAGCTGTGACCTTCCAGGATTCCCCTCCAAAGGTGCAATTGATCTTTGATTACTCATGCTAGTGAAAGAGAATGTGATCTGAATCCTCCAAATATACAGACAACGTGAAACTCATTTCCATTTGGCTTTGGAATGTATTACATGGTGTGAAGCAAATCACAACAAATTAATCTTCTCAGTGATGCTTAACTCAGGCTAATGTTAAAAATCAATTTGTTTACAGCTAATGGTGCTGTGCACCAGCAAGCAAACGTAAGGCAGCATTCCAGAATGCAGCTGGTCCCCAGAGTAAGGAAGAACTATGGGTTGAGAAGACGTGGGAAGACCTGGTACAGCTCTGACACTTTGCAGCTTATTCTTTGTAAACCCCAAATACCTCCTACTTAAAATATATTTAAAGGGACTTTCTGAGCATTCACTGAATCAGGCTCTGTGCTGGCACAGCATACATAGAGATGAACAGGACAGTCTCTTCTCGGAGGGCCTCCACCTAATGAAGGTAAGAGAAAAAGAGTTTTGAGTACAATGATAGGGATAAGCCCTGAATGCCATGAAAATTCAGTATCTTGGGTAGTCACTTGGGACTTCCCATGAACATCAATAACTAAGGTACAACCTAGGAAATACAGAGGATGTAATGAGGTGGGTTAAGGACCAATTGGGGGATACAAGAAAAATAGGTATTTTAGGCAAAAGGAATCATAGGACAAAAGACAAAAACGTAGGAAAGAACATGGAACGTTCAGGAAGTAAGTAGCCCAGTGCTGCTGAGTTTAAGGGAGCAGGTAAACACAGGCCTTACTTGTTCCCTTAAAATTTCATATTGTTTTCTCCTGCAGATCGTGGGTAGCCATCAAAAGTTTTGAGCATACAATTTCATAATTGCTTGAGATATAAATTAAAAGCATATGAAGTCAGGTGTGATGACACACGCTTGTAATCCCAGTACTTGGGAGGCTGAGGCAGGAGGATCACAGGTTCAAAGCCAACCTTCGCAAATTAGTGAGCCTCTCAGCAACCTAGTGAGACCCTGTTTCCAAATAAAAAGTAAAATCAGGTTGGGGGTATATCATGGAGATAGAATCCCCAGTGCCAAAAAAATGGCATATGAAGGTTGGAGTCCCTCAAGACTCTATTTCTGTTATAATTACGGGCTAGAATGAACATTTCCAAATTTTCAGCTGCTTTAGACATCACTGCTGCTCACTGGTCTGCAGGCCAGCTGGACTGGGCTTCACGATGTGGGTTGAGCTCAGGTCTGTTCTATGTATCTTCATTCTAGTAACCTGGCCAAAGCAATGGCTTCCTGGAGCATATTTTTCTAATCTCAGAGGGTGGAGGTTCTCACGTGCTGGTAGAAATCCATGATGGGAAGTATCTTGGAGCCTCAGCTTAGAACTGAAACAGCATCACTTGTCTCCAAAGCCTGTGGATGAAAACATGGCCAAGCCTCTGTGTTGACAGAGTGGGGTGCGTCCGCCACCTGTGGTGGGAAGCCCTGTAGAGTCTTGTTGCAGAGAACCTACATGCGCACTGGTCTCTTATAACTAGTTCTGTGCAAACCAGTTTCTGGTGGCCGCATCTTGGGGAAGTCTTTGCACCAGCACCGGGAGGAACTCAGTGAGTCTCCATGGGTTAATCAGGCGCTTCATTTACTATTCAACACAGTAACTACCACCTCTTGCCACTTCAAAGACTAGCACCTGCTGCCAGCTAGATTCAAGAGTCTAAATTACAAGTCTTTGTTCCCATCTGGCCCTCCCCAGGAGACCCATATTTTTCTGCTTTCTGCCCTAAGCTGTCCCGTTATATTGTTTGTTGTTGAGGCAATAACATTTCTTCTTTTTCTTCTGTCCAAGTTTTTTTTTTTTAATTAGCAAAAGAATGTGGGACTTTGTATACAGAGATGAAGTCACTTGGAGTGCATGGGGTAGGCATGCAGTTGCATGTAGGGTGGAGAGGAGTCATCAGGAAGATCAGAAGGAAATAGTGAAATGTGAAGTCAGCCATGGATTTGACTAAGACTGTCAAGGAAAGTGTGAATATCAAATATATGTATAATATTTTAACTGGGGGTTGAACTCAGGGATGCTCTACCTTTGAGCTATACCTCTAGCCCTTTTTATTTTTTTATTTTGAAACAGGGTCTTGCTACATTGCTAAGAATCTCACTACATTGCTGAGGCTGGCCTTGAACCTGCGGCCCTCCTAGCTCAGCCTCCCAAGTCACTATGATGAGCCTATTATTTTGCTTTGTTTTCATGCTGCTAGTCACAGGGATCGAGGGCAAAGAAAAATAATATTTTGAGCCTTGGGGAAAGTTTTCAAGAAAAGCATGATGGGGCCACAATTCAAAAGTCAAACAAGAATAGGACTAAAAAGTGTCCTTTGGATTTGGCCAGAGCCACTGCCTCTAGCCACTCAGATTGTGCCCCGCGCAAGGGCCTTTTGCCCAGAGCACAGGAGCTGTTAACATTCAGCTCCCACTCTGCTGGCGAAGCTGAGGCCCTGGTGCAGAGCGGCATCATCTAGACTAGAGACAGGGAAGCCTTTTATAAAGCCCACAAAAGTGTGATCCATTTGCCAAGCTTGAGCCCAAGGGGCTGCCTCTGCATTTGCCCAGCGGGCTGCTGTTTCTGAATCCCACAAAGCACCATATGAGCTACTGGCCCTGAATTAAGCAACTGGGAGGTCAATGGAGAGGATACAATTTTAAATTTACATGAAAGGCCTTTGTAGACTGTAGAACACTATTCAAGTGTAAAGCAGGGCAGGCAGAGGTGATCCCGAAGCTGAGCAGGTAACAGGAGAAATTACACGGACCACAAACATTTTCTGCCTAACCCCCAGCATGTAGGATGCACAGGAGACATTCAGGTGTCTGACAGACTCCTCTGTGGGAAGTCATCTGAGGGCAGGCTGGCCAGAAAGCACAGATGGGAGTGGACGAGAAGACTTCTAAAAGTCCATTCTAGTCACCACCCAGGGCAGATCTAGCCAGGAGGCCACAAGCCTCAGACAGGCGCACCTGGCCGGCCTGCCCAGCCTAACTGCCAAACCCTTTGATCTTGGCGAGCTTGCCTTGGAGAAAACATCTGGCTCTGTGGGCTCTCGGAGGCCTGCGGTGCGACACCCAGGGAGGTTTTTGTAAAGCTCTGTAACACTGTGATTGGGGGGATATACACAGTGCTACAACATCAGCAGAAGCCTGTACAAAAACTACAGGGGAACAAGTGCCATTTCCCGGAGAATCACAGCCTGGGGCTGGTGCCACAGGGGCTGAATGGCAGGCTGCCTTCCGCCTTGCTCTGTAGCCTGGAGGGACACCAGGAAGTCAGTGGACCCGAGAGATGACCCAGCTGCTGGCCTCAACTCACCACAGTTCTTCTCTGGGTGAAATTGGCATTGCAACATTTCTTTTTCTTTTTTTTTTTCTTTCTTTTCTTTTCTTTTCTTTTCTTTTCTTTTCTTTTCTGGTACTGGGGATTGAACCCAGGGATCATTTTACCTCCAAGCTACACTTTTTTATTTTTTATTTTGAAGCAGAATGTGACTAAGGTGCTGGGGGGGCTTGTTAAATTACAGAGGTTGCGCTCCTCCTGTCTCAGCCCCCCCCCCCAGTACTGGGATTACAAGTGTGCACCACCGCGCCCGGTTTCATTGCAACACTGACTTATAGCACAGCTGGGGAATACAAAAGGTGTTTCTTTAAAAATTATTCTTGTCTTGCTTTCATATTGATTCTATTGCCAAAAAAAAAAAGAAAAAAGAAAAAAAAGAAAGAAAGAAAGAAAAGAGAGTGTTCTGTGAGCCATTCTGTGTGGAGTTTCTGAACCCAAGTTCCTAAAGAGATTTGGGGAGGTGGATCTGAAGAGATGGATTTGTTGGCAGGCCGTCTCTGGCCACACTCTGTCATCCTAAAGTTGACTGTACAGTAAGTACCTCACCCTTATGATCACTACCCTGTCTCCTCCATGTCACACATTATCTGGCCCTAAGCCACACTGGTGACTCAAGGCCTTGACTCTGGGGTAGTGGCAGACCCGAGACCCACCACTTTGACAGTGCCAGCTTAAACGTGGGTCTTAGAAAGGAGAACAATCTAAAACTAAAACAATAGAAAGCCACATTTGGGAGAACTTTCTAAGCGCACGGTGCTGCAAATGTCCACTGTGAGAATATGTTCTCCCGCCTGCTCCTCAGACAAGAGCAAACCTGTTCCTGCCTGCAGTTATCAAGTCATCATGAAGCAGGGGGTGAGCAACAGGTGCTATCTTTCAAGAAATTGAGCACAGAAGACCCCTGACCCTCAGGCTAACCGGAAGAAGGAAGGCAGGAGCCCTGCTGAGGTTTTTGGAACACCCTCAACAGCTGTGACTCAGACAAGATCTTCTTTGGACAAGGAACCCCCATGACTGTAGAACCAAGTAAGTAACTCATTTCTCTGGAATTTGGGGTTAAGGGATTTTCCACATAAGGAGGCAGACATAACAGGAAATGTAAAAGGGTACAAATAGCACCCATGACAGTATGTAGTGTCGAGCGGACTGCTGGAAAGAGGTGAAGTATGGTTAACCCCTCCACAGGAGTCAGGGGGAGGTATCAGTTAAAAAAAAAAATTAGGAGACCTAAGAAAACCTGAGAGAATTCTTCCCAATCCATGGGTTTCGGGTCAGGCTGTAGAAACCACAAACTTCCTGTTTCAACTCTCCAAGCAGAGTCAGATAGTCTTGGAATGTGGTTGACCTATGTCCGGATTGACCTAAGTCAGGGTGGCTGCAGGTAGAACAATTCTGACCTCCCGTGGGTCAAGCGTGTGTTCCTGGGAGAGCACAGAGCTGAGTCGGTCTCCTGGGTGTGAAGGGAAAGGCCAGAGCAAGCACTCATTCTCTATCAATGTGTTGCTACATTTCTCTCTAGAAAGAAGGAAGGTATTCCAGACACTCCTTTCTAATTGTTTTAGCTGCAAAACGAGATTTCTAGAGAGAAATATGGAACATTGTGGTTCCCAGTGTCACCAGCTTCCAAAGTAGAACAAAGTCTAAAAACAAATCCATAAATGGCTCCCAGGGATGCCTGGTGCTCTTCTTCCTCACAAAGATGCATTGGTACCACTCAGCAATTCATGATTATGAAGAAATCAGCGCTAAAGTTGCTGAAGGATTGTGCTCAACATGGAAATCATCTTTTATTGTCCTTTAAGTGACATTTGGATTTAATGGTGTCTTGGTAGAAAAAAAGGGGGGGGACAGCGGTTTCTACTTGGCAACAGCTTTCATTTAGATAATGGGTATTATTCTTAAGCCAGAGAATGTAATAAACCAATACAAAACCCATTTCAAAGGGCCTAGAGAAGTCCAGCAAAATGAATCAGTGGTCCCAAATCTGTAAAACTGGCTACCAGAAAAGAAGCAACACATCCTGCCCTGAGCTCGACCTTCAGTGTGTGTTTTCCAAGGTGAGAGAAGGCTTCAGAGAGGTGGGAAACTAATGGAGTCAGCTTCTCTCAGAGAATAGCTGGGAGCAGGACAGGCCTGGGTGTAGAGTGAAGGAGGCAGAGTATTATGGCAGAAGGGGAGGCACAGCCTGGGCATTCCCAGACACCAGGCAACAAGCAGCTCAGGGATGTCACATGCAGAGGGAACGAGAGACCCAAAGCTGTGTTAGCAGAATCAGAGCAGAAAATTCTCATTTTTTTGTTGTCGTTATTTGTGATGTTTTGTTTTATAATAATATCAGAAAAAATTATAAATTCAAGTAATTCAAGTACTTGCCTTTAAACTTCCTTGGCTTTAAAACTTTTCACTGAAGTGATACTTTATCCACATTCCCCAAAAATTTAATGACTGACTTCTCTAGTCTCCCATTGTTCAGCATGTTCTTCCTAATAAATTAAGTTCCTCTGTTTACTGGGGTTTTATTTGGGGGGGGGGGTATTTTGTTTTGTTTTTTGCAGTACTGGGGATTGAACCCAGGGGCTTTCTACCTCTGAGTCACACCCCAGCCCTACTTTTTATTCTTTATTTTGAAATAGGGTCTCTCTAAGTTGCAAAAGGTCTCACTGAGTACCTGAGGCTGGCCTTGAACCTGCGATCCTCCTGTCTCAGCCTCACAAGTACTGGGAATACAAGCGTGTGCCACCACACCCGGGTCTGTTTACTGACTCATTCGGTCCAGTACTTCTCTGAGTGTGGAATGCAGAGCACACGATTTTAGATGGTACACAGATGGACTTTTTCTTTTGACTTGCTCTTTCAATGGATATCAGAATAGTTCAAGTAGGTCATCAAACCCATATGATTTAAGTTTCCTTCTAATTATGTTTTAAACTTAAAAGGGAGTAAATTTGAAGAAAATTATTATGCAAACTGTGACATATGGATATGACAAAAGGAGATGAGAGTAATTGAAGTTTGGAAAGTGCTGAGCAGGTGCATTCAGTCATCCTTTGAAGCAAAAAGATAAGGAGCATCCAGGGGGGCAGGATCCAGAACACCGCTGAACGGGTCCCACATTTTTAGCCAAATAATGTTGGGTTAAAAGAGGTATCGCTGCGACCCAGGCCTTTAACTTCTCAGAAGTCTGCTTTCTTTTGATGCTTTCTCTCCTCGGGAGTCTTTCAAGTTCTTACTTGCAAGGCTCCCAGGTAACATAAAACCAGGAGAACAGCTCTACACAGACCCACAGCCCACTCCAGAGAGGAAATCTGGGAATCCACTCAACTTCATGAAACAGAACCAGAGAACAGGACAAAACAGCACACAGCGAGGTGCCACAGTGTGGATGTGTGCTGCTGACCGTGACAATGGCGAGAGTTGAGGAGAAAGCCACGGTCACCAGAAACATCGTCTTGAAAGCGGGTCACAAGATGAATGTAGAATGCTAGTATTATGTATATCACCATTGTATCAGCTGCCACCTCCTGAGTGCCCACTATGTTTTAGGTCGCTGGTCCAGGTACTTTATGAGTATCACTTATTCAGTTTTTACAAGGATCATGTGGGATTAGTTACCCTTGCTTGCGAGCTATGGATTAGGAATCCCAGAAGGGCTCCCCAAGATCACATAGATTAACAAAGCCATAATTTGAATGATCTGACTTAATCCAGAATCTGTGCTCTTAAGACCTCTGTTCTTCTACCAGGGCTACAGCTCCCCTGCGAGTAAAAGCATATGTAGGTTCTTCCTGCCACAACAGCTGTGCCGCTTCCCTTCCAGTGGCATCCTTGCCACCTTCTTCCTCCGCCCCACACCAAACCAGTTACCCAAAGAGCCATTCTACTTCCCCAGGAGAGGCCCATCGTTCACACTGCGCCCTAAACACAGAAAGATCCAGCCGATTTCCAGAGCATCCCCAAAGGAAGAGGAGTCCTTAAGTCCTGGGCTCAGCCAGCCGTGGTGGTGCTTGCCTGTAAACCCAGTACTCGAGAGGCTGAGACAGGAGGATCAAGGACTGAGAGCAGCCTCAGCATCGTAGCCAGGCCCTCAGCAACTTAGAAAGACCCTGTTTCAAAATAAAAAAAATGAAAAGGGCTGGGGGTATAACTCACAGGTAGGATGCCCCTGGATTCGGTCTCTAGTACAAAAAAAGAAAGAACAAATCTTAGGTTCATCAATATGTTTCCAGAGTTCCAAGAGATAAACTCCCCACTCCCCCACCCTGTTCCCTTGGCCTGGCATCTTTGACACTCTCTCACTCATCAGAAGCTTCTTCCAGAACTGAGCCCTCGCACTTGCAGACCCCGCTACCTGGAGCCATTTTCTCCCAGTGGCTCATAGTTTTCTTCCCCGCCTCCAGTAAGTCTCTACTCAAATGTCACCTCCAGAAAGGTCTTCCTCTACCTGTCATTCTACAGGCCCCTTTCCCTGCTCTGTTATTTGTGTCTTCTTGTCCACCTGAGACTTCACGCTGATTTACTGTTTGTCTCCCTTGCCCAGGGAAGGCAAAGCTTTTGAGCTGTTCCTTACTCTATCCACAAATACATTAAAGGCACTAAGTGTTTGTTAGAGGAGTGAATGAATCAATGAATCAACCCAAGGACAAGTCAGTTGTGGTATAAGGAAATAGAAAAGAATAGAAATAGAACGAAAGGAAATAGAAGTGAGCTGAAAACCTGCAGGCCCAAAGAGTCCCAGCTCTGCAACTGACATGTCTCTGTCACTAGATGCCAATCGCTAATCTAGGTGCCAAGGACCCAGCAGGAAAAAAAGAAAGTCGCGCCTCGTGGAGGTAAGTTCCTAAATGACAAAAGAAAGAGAGTAAAATATATAGTATTTTAGGCGGTAATAGCTCTGTGAGGAAAAATAAAGTAGGGAAGTCGGATACAGTGTTGATAGGAGGGACCAGTGTGTGACTTTAGAGGAGCCATGGGCCTCACTGGAGAGGTGACATCTGAGAGCGGGCTTAGGAGCCGGCAGCATAAGCCGTGCAGCTTCCTGGAGGAAGAGGGGCCGCGGTGCTGCCTGGCCTGGGCAGAGCAGGCAGGAGGCTGTGCGGCTGGAGGGGAGGGATCCAGGGAGAGAATTTGAAAATGAGGTCAGAGCTGGGCATAGTAGTACACACCTGTAATCCCAGTACTTGGGAGGCTGAGACAGGAGGTTTGCAAGTTTGAGGCCAGTCTCAGAAACATAGCAAGATCCTGATTCAACTTAGTCAGATTCTGTCTCAATATAAAAAAAAATACAAAGGGCTGGGGGGTATAGCTCAGAGGTAGAAGATCCCTCAGTTCAATCCGGAAGGAAGGAAGGTCAGTCAGGTTGGTAATGGAGTTGGAGAAGGGGACTTGTGGCCACTGTAAACACTTCTACTTTTGGATTCTAAAGGAAAGACGGGAGAATAGAATGGAGGCCGTACCTGACTTATAAAAATACCATGGGAGACAGAAACCTAGATGCCAAGCCTCACCCATAACCTAAGAGGTGGGCACCACCCTCATCTCAGAGAACTAAAACGATATAGGATTTGCTCTCCCTCCGCGACTTCTCCCATCAATCCTTCCTGCGGGGAAGCTCTGCTCTTAATGAAATTACATGCCTCTGCTTCAAGTAAAACTTATTTTCTCCAAGTCTAAACCTAATAAACGCCCTAATAATTACATTGGAGCTTTCAGGTTTACAGGATGCTTTATATACATCCTTTCTTTTAATCTTGCAGCCCACTGACACAGAAGATATCATCTTCACTTTATAAAGGAGGCAGATAAAGCTCGGCAAACGTCGGGAACTTGGCCAAGCCCACGCGCACACCAAGGGGCAGAGTCTGGATATTCTGACACGTCCCCGCTTGGCCACAACTGAGAACAAGCCTCCATTTTAGGGATTCTCAAAGTATGAGCTGCCATCCTGTACGAATTCTGAACTGAGCTGAACACACATATTCCCTCCTGGGTTTCTCGACTGACATGCAGGCAATCTCAGAAACTGATTTTTACATATGACAGGAGCTAATTTCACTGTCGTTTCTAAGTGTGAATGTGGCATTAAGGCTCAGTAAAATTTGGTATTCATGAAAAAGATTATTAAAATGGACTGAAGACTCTAATCCCATTCCCTACTAAGAAGTATGGCTGCTGCACAGTGTTCAGCAAGGGTGCAGAGCCCTGACTGGACAGGAAATAGATCCCTAAAAGGTTAGAATAAGTGGAGCGCAGAACCCACTGGGTCCTTCTCCACCTGAGTGTTGCCCAGGGGTCGAGAGCCACTGCCCTGTGACCACCATTCTACCTCTCTTTACTCTCCATCAAAGAAAAAAAAACTACTCTCTGACCTACATTCATCCCCTCTCATTCAGAGCACGGATTCTTCCAGACTGTGATCTGGGGGAAAGCTTGGATTTCTCTGTGACACAGGAGTCCCCTCCTGTTTGTCCTGAAGCATAGCCTCGGAGGCTGAGGGGGGAAAGGTTAGGCCAGATAGCACAGAAAGTCCCAGGTGAAGGATATCACAGGACTTGGCAACTGGGGCCCGGGCTGCAGAAAGAGGACAGCAAAGTCGTTTGGGAATTAAGTTTATCAGCTGTGGAAAAACACTGATCTTTAGCAAAGGAACTGAGTTAGAAGCACGTGAGCAACTTACTCTTTCTTCTTGTGACATCTATATTTGGTGATTGTCTTTATTAAATAGTTTCCTAAATCACCAGGCTGAGAAATAGCTCTCAGAGAATTGAAGAATCTCTTGGGCCGGTAATTTAGGAAAGGACGGTTTGAGAAGCAGGGGCTGGATTTGTACAAAATCCAGGCTGGGGTATGTGCTTCGGCTAGCCTTCTTCATCCACTGTCCTTTCTGGAGAGTCGTTATTGTCTCCAGAGAACCAGCTTTGTCAACATCTGTGCACTCACCATGAACAGGGTCAGGCCCTGACCACGACCAGACAGACCCACGCTCCAGTCCTTCTAGAAGGGGCATGTGAGATGGGATGCCAAGCTATTAAACCAGGAACTCAGAGACTGGATTCAGGACCTTCTCTCTGATGACCTCTGAGGCTTCACTGAACTCTGCTTTCACTGTACCTAGACTGAAAGATTCCAGATGTCTTCTGGCTCTAACACACTATTTTCCTGATGACCCCCTAGACAAATTCTTAGAGATAATTCATAGGAAAAGCAGGGAAACCCTATGATGTGACTTTGCTGTGGCCCAGTAGAAATTCTGTGATTTAACAACAAAAAAAAGCACTGGAAAGATGTCAGAACTTTCTTTGCAGGTATTAATTGGCATGTTCGCAGAGGTTTGGAGAAGTGACAGCTGAGGCTTCTGGGGTACCGCCCGCTGCTCTGGTCCAGTGCGTGGAACCAGGCTCGGGGCCTGAGAGCGAGGCACTGTCTTGACCACTGGTACCTTCAGTGGCATCAGCTGTGAGGTAGACCCAAAAGTCTACCTCCTGACTTGGTTGTTTGTTGAAGTGATATAAGTTTGTTAAGTAGTATCTCTACAAAATGGAAATCATCTGATTTTTATGACCCTTGGACTACACTCAGACCCCTCGGATGGCTGTTGCTCCGCCATCACATCCTTCCCCTTGTACCTGAAGCACAGTCCTGTTGTCATTGACGTACTGGGGCCCTATAGCCAAGTTCCTGCTCACAAGGGCCATTTGGCCACTCTCAGAGAAACCAGAGTGGTTCCTTTCTCCTGTGAAAATATGATCCTAGAGCAAGATGTGGGGGTAAGAGATAGGAGGGTGAGGAGATAATAGCAGAAAACCTAGGGGCTTTCCTCATCATGAGCACTCAGAAGATAACAGACATCAAACACGCTGCACGAATAGGATGCTTAGATCTCAGCGGCCCTCACAGAGCTCTAGCTCCAGCTCCCCTCATTCTGCTCCACCCACCCCCTTCCAAATAGGTGAACAAGCCTGCCAGGGGCAAAGAGGTAACCGGGTTTTTGTATTGAGGCCTAGGGTTGTGCTTATACAGCACAGCTTATCTTTGGAAGCGGGACTCAACTCACCGTGGAGCCAAGTAAGTTATGCATTTTACTCTAGCTCGCTGAGTCTGTTCCTTTAGCATCGTTTGGCAGAGTGAGGAATGAACGGGCTTCTTGAAAAGTTGAGAGATTCTCAATTAGAAACCCTTGGTGGTTGCAAAGAGTCAGAGTGAAACTTGAGGACAAGCGTATTGGATTTCTCTTAAGAATATATTTTGTGTATGCTCGGACACTCTGTCCTGAGGCTTGGTATTGATACATTTTCTATAACTACCTTAAAAAGCCCTGCATCAGGTGTCTGGATCTGAGCCCCTGGTCAGGGACTCAACCACGAAAAAAAGCCAAGCTCTAGGTGAAGAGGGTCGGCCCCCTATTTATGAAGGGGAAGATCACACTAAAGGAAGAAGGAGGATTAAAAAGAAGAAAAATATAATTTAAAAAGAGTCTCCTCTCTCTCTCTCTCTCTCTCTCTCTCTCTCTCTCTCTCCTTTCTCTCTCTCCCTCTCTCTCTTTCTCTCTCTCCTCTCTCTCTCTCCCCACCCCCAAATCTTGCTATTGACTCTTTTTTTGCTGAGAACTTCACTAAACCAGTCATGGATGGCTCAGAATAAATGATCTCCAAGGTCCTATCCTAGCCCAGTTTTGCAGAGAAAAGTAACATGGTTCCGTCCTCTGTTAGCCCGGAATCTGGGGACTCTACACAAAAGCTCAGGTGCCCACAGGTGATGTAGACATACAGCCACCAAGCTCAGGACAATAGAGAAGTCACAGCCATCCCGGAGACATTGTCCACTGGCTGTCTATTTCAGTGTTTGGAGATGCAGGAGCTATACTGGCTGCCAAGAGTCCATCACTGGGACCAGAACAGAGAATAAGAGGCTTGCAGGTGCTTTCCAAAATGCCGAGTCCCATAGGCATGCACTGCTTCTAACATGGTTAGATATCAATTTTGTCTATTTCAGAGGAAATAAAGAAGTAGAAAAAGGTACATGACTATGGCAAAGCTTTCTGACGATCCTAAAACTGATTGACACTGTCGACACAGACTCTGCCTCTCGGGGGACACTATAAATTTATAGGACTTCTTCATAGCCTATTTCTTCCAGAGAAATAGTGGGATTTGGTGCATTTTCTTATCTTTGGGGGGAGAGAGATTAGAACAATGAAAAGCAGGAGGAAAACAAAATCCTGTTGTAGCTGATTGCAGTCTGATTGATGTTTGGCAAATCGCATCTGAGCAAAAAGCATTGTGTTTCATTTTCCCTTTAAATCATTTCCACTTGAAATTCAGAATTATCTGCAGTGTTCAAATGAAATCTTTGAGGCTGTGCCTTCGGGAGGCTGAGGGGAAAGGAAATTGATGAAAACGATGCTCAGCCTCCCCGTGGGGCACTGGCCACACTTCCCAGCCGTAGCTCTCTGGTCCTCCCCTCCTGCGGCGGTGGAGGGTCAACATGATGATGGTAAGCTCAGGTAGGGGAAGGGAGAATTTCAAACCAGGCCCTCGGTCCTGAAAGCTCTGAAAGCAAAGAATGGCCCCACACGGCTGCCATTTCCTTTTGCCTGCCTCTTGAGTTTGGGTGATGAGATAGAGTAACCCGTATGGTCTTTAAGTTCTGTTTCACATGATTGTTCTAAGCTCCTGAGACTTGTCTCTGGATCCAGAGTCAGGAGAAATTATAAAACAAAAATAAACAATTCAAAGCAAGCACTGGCTTCTCTGACCTGCGTCCACAATGGAGAGCACCAATGGGCTCCCCTGATGGCAGCCAATTTCATATCCAACCCTCAGGTCCTCAGAAAGCCTTTCACTAGGCTCGGGGAATTGAAATCAGACTCTTAATTATTGTGAGACTCACTCTGACTGATGGGGAAAAATTGGGTTTCTTATTAAAAAAAAAAAAAAAAAAAAACCACACAGCAGCATTTGCAACCCAAGAGAGTGAACCAGAGTATGAGAACAGGGCTGGTCTCCACCCACCTCCTTTCAGCCTGATATTCATTGTAAGAAATGTTGCTATCCAGTGTTCCATCCCGACATCAAGCTATTGTATTCTTCTTGGAGAACCCTCGCAATAATATGGAAGTTAAATTGTCCATCTTGGAGGCAGGAAACAGATATCTGTCATCCTTTTCCTGCCCTGTCTCAACCCTGTCCCAGCATCTCTTCATGGTGATTTTGGGCTCACTTTCCTACCCAGTTGTTCAACTATTATTAGCTTCAAAGGGAACAGAGGCCCTGTGTTCTCAGCGCCCTGATCTCACCAAGGACAGCCTTGTAGCTCTCTGAGCTGCCGGCTCTCTAGGCTGAGACACCAGGCTGGGTGGGAGGCAGGGCACAGATGTTTGCACCCAGGCCCAAGGCCAGCCCCAGGCTGGTTACCTGTGAGGCTGTGCGCGATGTGCTCCTGGGACACCCGACAGATGTTTTTTGGAACTGGCACCAGACTCTTCGTGGAGCCCCGTGAGTTGGTCTTTTCCCTATATTTCTATGAATAATTTGAGTTCTGGGACTGGGGCTGCCATTTAGTTTATCTTATAAATTATAACTAATAGATTAACTTGCAACTAGGAGATGGAGTAGGACAGATGAAGTGGGCTAGAGTGAAAACACCAAGTCACTGACATAGTTCTGAAACTATTTTCACTTTTAAATATATAAATATCAAAAACATAGTACTACTTATTGCTAAAATCTTTAATGCAATCTAGAAAACACAAAGTCTAATATATATGTTTATATATTTATATTTAATGCATGTTAAATATAGTCTTATATTTATATATTATATTATATAAATATACTATTTAATAAATTAAATATAAATAAACTTTATATATTAAATATTTTTTTTAATTTTTTTTTGCGGGTCTGGGGATGGAACCTGAGTGCATTTGACCTCTCTGAGCTATACCCCCTGCCCTATTTTTTATTCTTTATTTTGAAACCGGGTCTCATTGAGTTGCAAAGGGCCTCACTAAGTAGCTGAGGCTGCCCGTGAAGCATGATCCTCTGGTCCTAGCCTCCCAAAATGCTGGGATTACAAGCGTGCACCACGATGCCGGCTGTATATATTTTTATATATACTACACATACACACACACACACACACACACACACACACACACATATATATATATATATATATATATATATATATATATAGAGAGAGAGAGAGAGAGAGAGAGAGAGAGAGAGAGAGAGAGTTGGAGCATTCAGGTATAGGAAAGACAGTGACAGAGGCACTTTGGCCCAAATTCCCCAGGAAGTTGCTTGATCCTTACGTATTCCTTCAATTAGCTAGACTAATATGCATGCTTCCTTGCAAACTACAAATGCCTTGCAGCTTGCAAGACTTTAGAGAAAGGTGCTCAGCCTGGTTAGAGCAATCAAATAGAGTAAACGTTCAGAGTTTAAGTTAAATCTCACATTGGCCAAGTCTTGAAATTCTGATGACATTTATCATAGATGTTGTGGTTCTTAGGGGACCAGTAGGATCTCTAGGAGAATCTAAACTAGAAGATGTCTAAGGTTATAAATTAAAGAACACTGTTCAGGAAGGGCATGTAGTTTTTTCTTTATTGTTTACCAGCACATAATCTTAGAATTGTATTCATAATTATAAAAACAGGAAGTCTGAGCTAGGCACAGTGGCTCATGCCTGTAATACCAGTACTTGGGAGGCTAATATAAGAGGATGGCAGGTTCGAGGACAGCCTCAGCAACTTAGCAAGACTCTATTATAAAAAATAATAATAAAGGCTAGGAGTATGCTCAGAACACACCTGGATTCAGTCCCCAGCACCACAGAGAGAGAGAGAGAGAGAGAGAGAGAGAGAGAGAGAGAGACTGAAAACAACAAAGTATCAATTGTCCAAACAATTCAGTTGAAGCACTTGTTGAAATATAACTTTATCCATGGAACAAAAAGAAAAACTATTCTCAAAGGGCAACTAATAAAGCTTTTTTTTTTTGGGTGGGGGGGGTACTGGGGATTGAGCCCAGGGGCATTTTACCTTTGAACTACACTCCTGTCCCTATTTTTTATTCTTAATTTCAAATAGGGTCTCACTAAGATGCAGAAGGCTTCACTAAGTAGCTGAGGCTGACCGTGAACCTGTGATTCTCAGCCTCCCAAGCACTGGAATTTCCAAGCGTGTGACACACGCCACAAAACTCTTAAATCCTACACAAATCGAAATCTTGTCTTAAATTTTACAACCTCAAAAGTAATTTGTTTACATTTATAATGTGACAAATGTATACATGTAATTTTTTACATGACAATGTTATTTGTTTAATTAAAATATAAAATAGACTAGAATACATGAGACAACTACATTGAGTGCATTCTATTTCTAGTTTAAAGGTTTAATTCAATCAGATAGCCTTTTCTTTGGTCACCATGATGCCAAAGAATGAAGTAAATAAGACACTCCTTTCAATTGTTTTGAGCACACAGACATTAATTTAGAAAGAAGGTCTGAGGGGAAAAAAAAAAAAAAAACATGTTTTTACAAAATCAGTCATTATGCTCTTCTCAAAATGCTGGCTAAAAGGTTCAGAGCTTAGTATCCTAAGTGCATGGATTTCTTGAGACACCTGTCTTATCAGCTATATTATACTGTTCAAATTATTCAAAACCAATCTCCCAGCCCAGAGTGATCATTGACTAATGTCTGATAAATTTAGATTTTAAAATCCCAAGCAAGCCGGGTGTGGTGGCGCACGCTTGTAATCCCCGCGCTTGGGAGGCAGAGACAGGAGGATCACGCAGGTTCGAAGCCAGCCCCGCTGGCTTAGGAGACCCCGTTTCCAAAAAATAAAATAGGTCTGGGAGTGTAGCCCGGAGGTAGAAGGGCTTCCAGGAACCCCAGTACCACCAAAATAAATAAATAAATAAATAAATAAATAAATAAATAAATAAAATCCCAAGCAAGCCTCAGTCATCCAACTACTTCAGAATAGTGCTGGGTTGTCCCCTTACATAATCAAGATCTGGTTTGAGGGTTGTGTTGTTGCTATCTTTTGTTGGGGGGGATCTAGAGAGGATCTTTTTATGGAAACCTTTTCTTTCTAACTTCATTATACATCAACCATAATACATCTCAAACCAAAGACAGGGTAGTGAACAAGAAATACCACAGTTGGAAGGGAGGCAAGCGGCCTGTGGTTTTCAGCCGTTAGTGCAGGTTATCTGTTTCTGTGATCCGTGTCTTCGGCTAGGCGAGAAAACAAAACGGTAAAGGATTTCTCACAAGGCTGAAAGCAAGTTCCAAGAAAGCCCTCTGAAAAAAAATCTGTATCCCCTCTTTTGCCTAGAACTAAAACCAAAAATAAAGGAGGAGACAGGTTCTTAGGAATGAGTTTCCTGCCCTGAGTGAATGGAAGAGAAACCAGACTTTGAACTGAACTTTGTGGCAGAGAAAAAACTATGGAATTCTGACTGTGGTGGTAAGGGGGCCTCTCTGAATAGCTTATTCCCTAGAAAAGCCCTCATGAGCCATGGTCCACTTACAAAGTGGTGATCGGCAGGAACTTCCTGGCTAACGATCACTCCCTCTCAACCCGTTAGAACCAACTGATTCAGTACTGCTCACGTGCCTCCCAACAGAAGTTCAAACCCAGATTCAAAGCAAAGTATCAGGAAAATCATTTTCTCCACTTACACATTCATCAGCTCTCTGATTATAATCTTTCAGTATTACTGACTTTCTGTTCCCTGATGCCTAAGGTCTTGATTGTTGACCATAGAAGATAAAAGTACTCTAGAGTTCAACATATTTTTCATTTGATACCAAGAGGCCAAACTCTCCAAAACTGCAAATACTAAGAGCCATATTCACAGGAGCCATTAATATTTAAAATCAGAATGAAGCCGGGCGTGGTGGCGCACGCTTGTAATCCCCGAGCTTGGGAGGCGGAGACAGGAGGATCGCGCAGGTTCAAAGCCAGCCATGCTGGCTTAAGAGACCCTGTTTCCAAAAATAAAATAGGTCTGGGAGTGTAGCCCGGAGGTAGAAGGGCTTCCAGGAACCCCAGTACCACCAAAAAAAATAAAAATTAAAAATTAAAAAAAATAAAATAAAAATAATAAAATCAGAAATGAAGCTTAGGATTGAACATATATTCAGATCAGCATTCTCAGGTTTTCTTTCCTGATTCCAGGTACCAGCAAGCCTCTTTCTTTAGCAGTTATTTGAAGATAGCATAGGAATCCAAGTCTCCATGGACACAAAATTTATCCCAATTCAGAAACTTCAATCGGCACAGTGTGAAAGAATCATTACTACCTTTCTCAAAGCTTTTGGTTTTAAGGAAAGAAAAAGATGCATACCCAGAGTAGCAGACAGATGATAGTTCAAGGCGAGGTATTAAAGAAGAGAAGGCCAGTAGGGGACCCAATTACTGGGACAACATTCCTCTTAGAATAAAACAAGAAGAAATGGCTTAAACTAGTTTTATGTCTATAAGTACTTTCTGAGAATGATAGCTGTTATCCTCTGATTAAAGACCCAGAAGAAACTGTACAGTAGTCTGACCCTTAGGAAATAAAAAGTATTCGCCTAACAGCAAAGATGTGCCACTTAACTTCAGCCCATCCCTTTCAGTTCGTAAAATGGGGATACCGCCCTGAAGGGACTCCCACACCGCCATGCTCAGTGTTGAAACCCATCACGTGAACTTTCTCTGGTTCTTTAATTGGTGTAATGCAAAGCATGAGTGCCTTACTCAAT
Source organism: Muscardinus avellanarius (assembly GCF_963383645.1). Lineage (NCBI taxonomy): Eukaryota > Metazoa > Chordata > Mammalia > Rodentia > Gliridae > Muscardinus > Muscardinus avellanarius. Next base: position 28,432,505 of record NC_137798.1, read on the forward strand.
GTCCCACCAACGGCTGGTGCATTTATAATACTAACTGATGCAAAGAGATATGTATCCTGACCTCACTTGTCCAAAGGATCGGCTGATGAACCATAAATAATTGAAATCCAGATGATCCAGAAATTTCTTTGTAGTTATTTCCCATCTCTGCTTCCAGCCCTTTGCAACTCTCAACTAGAAATCAAACTAACCGCTCTCCTTGGCCATTCTTTATGGAGATAATTGACAAACCCAGACCACTAACAGGATGCAGAGAGTTCTGGATTGTAGTGTTTGATCCCCCCATCTCGGGATAACTGAGGTAAACACCAAAGTGACAAGTAATCGTCTCACAAAGTAAGTTGATTCTATTTGCAGGAAATCAGCCTCCTACCAAACCATCCGTTTTCATCATGAAAAATGGAACAAATGTCGCTTGCCTGGTGAAGGATTTCTATCCCAAGAATGTAAATATAAGTCTGAAATCATCCAAGAAGATAGCAGAATTTGATCCTGCTATAGTCGTCTCTCCCAGTGGGAAGTACAGTGCGGTCAAGCTTGGTCAGTATGAAGATCCGAATTCAGTGACATGCTCAGTTCACCACAACAATGAAATCGTGAAGTCCACTGACTTTGAATTGAAAAGCCTTTCGGGTAGGTATCTGGCCCTGAGGGACTGGAGATTGTGGGGAAGGAAAGTCTGGGGGAAAGAGAAGTTTCAGATGTGAACTCTGGGCATATTGTCCTCAATTTAGCAGTATGCTGGGAAAAATAAAAGACCCAGGGCACTTGTCATTGGTGGGGAAGGAAAAAGTTCTGCATCCCTGGCTGGAATCTTAAATAAAGCCCATCTCATTTCAGCCTCATCTTTCGTCTTTCCCTACCACTGTCTCTTTCATACAAAGTGTCCTACCACTAGATTCTGTCATTGAAGGCTCATACGCTGTCTGGTCCAAAACTAAATGGGACAGCTAAGTCTGTCATGGGGTTAAGGATACTGGATCTATCTGAATGTTAGAGCATGCCTGGATGTTGGCCTCATGTGCCTACAAAGCCTGGAACAAGAAGATATTGTCTATGTCAACAGCTGTTTGACCTTAACTAAGTGGCACCCTCTGGCCCTCAGTGTGCTTACCTTAAGCCTCCACCAGTATTAAAACCTGAAATCCTTCCAGCCTCTTGGTTGTCAATGTGACCTCATCACTGCTCTCTGTTCCAGATAACCTAAATCCAGTGGAACCTGAAAACATGACCCAAATTTTAGAGAGCTGCCATGAACCAAAAGGTGAGTTCAAGTCAAAGGACCAACTTCAGAAATGAGGGTTAGAGCAAACTCTGTGAATGTCAAATGGGACCAAAATGGATCAGATTTCAAAAAAAAAATTTTTTTTTTAACTCTCAGCCTGGCACAGTGGTACATGCCTATAATCTCAGTACTTGGGAGGCTGAGACTCGAAGATCCCAAATTCAAGGTCATCTTGGGTAACTTAGCAAGATCTTGTCTCAAAATGAAAAAAGGAAAAAGAGCTGAGGGTATAACTCGGTGGTAGAGCATCTCTGAGTTAATTCCTTAGTACTATCCACACCCCCAAAAAAGAAAACCTTTAAAGAAGAGAAATCCAGTTTGGGTCAGGCTGGTGTCAGTGTTCTAAGCCCAAAGGATAGAAGGGAATTTGGTTTCTCCCTAAGCTGCCATCTTTACTGTTGTTCAACCACAGTTCATGCAGAGAAGGTGAACATGATGTCTCTCACGGTGCTGGGGCTGCGGATGCTGTTTGTCAAGAGTGTGGCCATCAATTTTCTCTTGACTGCCAAGTTATTTTTCTTTTAAGGTAAGAACTGGCTGCTTCTTATTCCCACCTCCACCCAAAATATGCTGTACATGGGGGAAAGAGGTTTGTAAATGGGACAAAAACAAGCATCAGGAAGCAAAAAAGCACAGAGAGACATGTTTAGAATAATTCAGGTAGGCTAGCTCACACACTTGGCAAAGCGTCTCTTCTCCTATTATCCTTTTATTTAAAACAGACTCAAAACCCATTATGTACTAAAAGGTACTCTTTTCCTAATATGCCAGCCAATAACTACCACTTCTACTGCAGGGAGAAAATCAGAACAAAATAAGGAAAATTAATCTTTTTTAACTGCTATTTTGTTTATTTGACCAAGAGGCTGTGGGTTATTTGCAAGGCCATATATGAGGCTTCGCCTGAAGAAAATTCAGGGGGAACAAAATATGGAAAAAAACTAGATAAATAGAATACCAGCCCCACTCCTTAAACACAGAGCCCTGATGTGTGCACCGCCTATCTTGGAGATGGACCTCCACCCCCATTGGTAGTGGACAGCCCACTGTTAGCTACACAGGATACATGAAGAGTTACGGTTGAGATGTTAATTACTTGCCTGTCACTTGCATCTCATTTTCAGGCAGTTTTGTACATGGAACTCAAACCAGGCACTAGCTTTACCCATGAAGTTCCTCCTCCTTACTCCTTTCCCCAAATCCCAAATACTCATCAGTCCTAGCTCCTGTTCTAAGAACAACCCTAGACTTAGCATATGGGACAGATCTGGTCCGTCATTCTCAAATGGGTGTCCAGCCCCACCTGCTACGTCTCTGACAGTTCCAGGGACACAGGCAGCATGGCTATATCAAGAGTGCTTGGGAGGCTGGGACTGGAGGATCGCAGGCTCACGGCCAGCCTCAGCCACCCAGTGAGGCCCTCCACACCTTAGTGAGGCCTTGATTCAAAACAGAAAATAGGGCTGGAGGTGTAGCTCTGAGGTAGAAGTCCCCTGGGTTCAACTCCCATCATACATACATACGTACATACATACATAATACATACTACATACATATTGCCATCCTATGAGTCAGAACCAGACTAACACTGATTTCCTAGCCAGGTTGCCGCCTCTCTCTGGGCCTGGGTTTAAGAACAACCATATGAGAACACAGGGGTTATCAGGAGTTGTGCCTACCCTGATAGACTGCACTGACTAGACTGCTGCCATGTGTAGAAGGGACACGAGCCAAGATCGTTAGTGATGTCTACAACGGTGCGGCAGAGCGAATACCAGCCATTCCCCTTACAGCTCTCCCAAACTCACAGTCTGAGCTCCCATAACTCTTCTTCATTTGCAGGCTGACCAGCATGAGGAGGCTACGATTCCTGAAAGAAACCAATTGCTTACAAAGATACTGTCTCCTAGGCTTCTGACTTCTCCGTGATTCAAGTTGACCTGTTACGGCCTTATTTAAATGTCTGCTAATCAAACCAGTTTCCCTTTGAAGGCAACACACTCCGCTCATCTTCCAGCCTTGTAGAAAAAAACAAAGATTCCTAGTCCTAATGATTCGTAGTCCTAACTACTTTATATGCTGCTTTATAAAGAGATAGAATGATATAAAAATATAGGACCTATTTTACTTTTTTAACGGATATACTTCAAAAATTATATTTCATTTCTTTTTACTTTGCCTCCACAAGTAAAAAATAGGAACCAACTGGTCCCCAGCTCCATTCCCCATGAGGAAAATAGACCCTGAAGAGAGGAAAAGCAGGAATCCCTTTATCTAAACATGGAAAACTAGTCAGGAGTGGTGGCCCACCCTTGTAATCCCAGCATTTGGGAGGCTGAGACGGGAGGATCACAGGTTCACGGCCAGCCTCAGCTACTTAGTGAGGCCCTCTGCAACTTAGTGAGACCTTGTTTCAAAATAAAAAATAAAACAGGGCTGGGTGTAGCTCAGAGGTAGAATGACCCTGGGTTCAATCCTCAGTACCACAAAAAAGAAGAAGAAGAAGAAGAAGAAGAAGAAGAAGAAGAAGAAGAAGAAGAAGAAGAAGAAGAAGAAGAAGAGAAATTAAATGAAAAGAAAAGAAAACCTAAACATGGAAGACTGTTCAACACAGCACTAGCTTTACTAGATTTATCCCAGGCGGGCTGGCATCTCGTCTTCCTCTTCTGTGTCCCCCCCCCCCCCATTCACTCCAGCAGCCACAGTAGAGATTTCGCATGGCAGTGCAGGGAGGTAGGACAATTTCAGCACTTTCTGCTTTTTTACAAACAAAATAAGAAAATTACATTTGATTTTCCTAATGTTCTCCAAGAAGCAATAAAATTCCTTTTTTTTTTTTTCCAGTACTGGGGATGGAACCCAGGGGCATTCTACCTCCGAACATCATCCCCAACCCTGTTTTTTATTCTTTATCTTGAAACAGGGTCTCACTGAGTTGTTTAGGGCCTCACAAAGTAGTAGCTGAGGCTGTCCTCGAACCACAATCCTCCTGTCTCAGCCTTCCAAATGCTGGGAGCAGTGAGATTCCTGATAGACTGCACTGACTAGACTGCTGCCATGTGTAGAAGGGACACGAGCCAAGATCGTTAGTGATGTCTACAATGGTGCGGCAGAGCGAATACCAGCCATTCCCCTTACATTCGCACATACCCCACTCTGTCAGCAAAGATCAGAGTAAGATCAGAGTAAAGTATGGAGGAAAGGCATTTCTCTCTGCTAAATGGTTTAACATACATGGACTGGATCACTCTAAGTCCCAGGCACTGTACTGATAAGGTATAGGCCCTGCAAGTGTTTTTGGAGGAAGAGATAGGAGTGAGACATCTTTCCACATAAAAACAATATAGTTATTGTCTTTTGACTACCAATTTTTGCATGAGGAGTTTGAGATCATTGGACACTGATTTATTGCCTGGGCCTTTTTTTAAAAAAAATACTTTTATTGGGACAACGTAATTATGCATCAGTGAAGTTGAAAGTGATACAAACATACATGCATCTATCACTTGGCGTATTTTGCCCGGGCCTTTGATACTGATGGTGTTTTGCCTCCTTCTCAACCCCCGTCTTTGTTGCATTTATTAAACTGCATTGCGTACACCTTGCCTCTGGCTTCACTTACTGCAGATCACCGCTGGGAGGAAGTCAGCTCTGTGAACTCGCTAGTAGTCAGCCCTGCTTATAGGTCACACCGCAGCTTCCTGAGCCCCCAGCCTGAGGCTCCTGGGTGGGGGGTGCAGCCCTGAGTTTCCTGCTGCTGTGGCTGTTGCTGTTAGAACAATAGCGACGGCAGCGCCTCCGCCCTCCGCGCTGTGCTGGGCCCGGCCACCCGGCCTCACAAGGCCACAGCTTCCCCAGCTGCACCTGCTCAGGCAGCAGAGCCCTAGCAACACAGTGCTGTGTTTCCTCAGTGTGTCCAGCAGGGTTTACACGTGAAAGAGCAAGTGCAACAACCTCCCGGCCCCCAGTTGCAAACTCCCACGTAAGCTCGAAAGAAAGGAGGCGGGAACAGGATGAGTCCATGGATCTGAGGTAATATAGATGGACAAGCCAGGTCCACCCAGGGAAAAACAAAAGATAACACACAACTTCACCTTGCAATGTAAAGAATGCCTATTTCCAGAACTCACTCCTGTCACTTGTGTAACTTTCGAATATTTCTCCGAAGTTGCTAGGAGTAAAAAGGTCATCTCCACATGTTTTGGATAGAAAAAAATTCATCCCCCTGAAGAAGTATGTACCTTGTTCAAAGTCATTCAGGGAGGCAAGGATATCCCCGAGGAAGACCAACATCTTGAGGCTCAGAGCTCTTGCTACAAGAGCCCACTGTATCCCCCAAATCAGGGCAAGTTGTCAGCCTGAATATCAGCTGGCCTGAACTTCAGGACTGTCCCATGGTCAGCAATAAATGAGCCAGCCTCTGGTCTATGTGCCAGCCAGGAAGGGGGGACACTATAGCACATCACAGGACCATGGGCTCTACCAAAAGGAGCCTCAAGAAAATATTTAAGGCAGAAGCCAGGGAGCATTGGCTGCCTACAGATCTGGGGCCACTATTTGTGGACCATGCTATGCTATGGTTGCCTGACATGCTCAGTAGACAGCAGAACAGAAGTCCCAGGAGCCCAAGGTCTGTAACTGGTTCCCTCTCTCTCTCTCTCTCTCTCTCTCTCTCTCTCTCTCTCTCTCTCTCTCTTCCTGCCCTCTGTTTCTTAAGTGTAAATTGCCACCCAGGTTGCCTATTGGTAAAGCCCCCTGGGGTGCAGCTGCAGGAGACAGCCCTAGAAGTACAGCACTGCACCCTTGCTCCCTCTGCTGGTACGGACCATAAGACTTTGGGAATGTCCCCTACTCCTCTGGGCTTCCGTGTATTTCCTGTAACATGATGTCTAAAGCCTCTTCCATTTTGAACATTATGTCTAATAATAACTCTAATAGTTCTTTTAAGGCAGAAGAAGTCGATAAAATAGTCGGGGGAGGAGGGACTGAGTCCCAAAGACTAAGGGTATATCTATTTCAACATCCATAGTTGATTTTCCCTGAAGGAAATTATCTCCTCTGGGGATACTCCTCCCCCCAGCTCAAATTCAGGGCTTGGAAACTGGGAATCATGGACAACTGAATGGGTGTGCTCTGATGTCCTTCAGTGAAAGAAAAATGTTCTCCAGATAAAGTAAGTAAAATGGAGGTGTCAGAGAACATCTGGGGGTGGGGGATAAGGTGACTAGAAAAAAGAAATGTGAAACATAGGTAAATTGGGGACATTTTTTAAAATTGAACAACGTTGTGTCCAATTTGATTCTTAAAATGAAAACAGATCAATTCACAGTCATGAACAAGTGATTAAAATGAAGACACTGCAGATGCTATTTCTGTAGATTAGGTTGACCCTCCGCCTGCACTGTCCTGATACCCCCGCAGCAAACAGGACACACACCTGGGGACACAAAGACAACTGTCCCTCAACCCTGCAGCTCTCCCTTGCCAACCACAAATCTCTCCAATGGCACATGCCCAGTGGGTCCAAATGGGAGGTGCTCTGCCCTTGGAGTCAGGGTGCCCCTCCCTTGATGTGACCAAGCCTTTTGATAGCAATCTCTTTAGGACACCTCCAAAGGCCAGGCTGGGGTGCAAAATGACCAAGAGGAGGGTGTTAGGTCTCAGGGGCAGCCTGCCTGAGAGTAGCTCTGCTGAGTTGGTCCTCCAGGATATTTGTGTGCAGACTTCCCGGGACCTGGATCCATGTGAGGGTACGGGGTGCAGTAGTGAGTGGCACTGCCTTCCTTCCTCACAGGGGAGATCACTAAGTGGAAGGTTTTTGACTCTGATCAGATCGTGCCTCCCAGAAATAGAACTTCTTGTTGCTCTGTTGTTATCCCCGTAAGGATAAGCTGAAGGGACTCACCTAGCCTTTTCTGGTACCCGTGTAAACCTGGTTTGAGACACTAACACTGCTGTAAGAGCAGAACAATGTTAACTGACCAGCACTCGCCACTGTGCTGGAGAACTCTGGATCACCGGTTACACAGCGTGCCCTTGTCTGTGAGGAGGAGAAATGAGAAGATGGTGACTCCCCCTTGGTGAGTCCAGCACGGCCCAGCTCAGAGGAACCCAGCAGGGAGAGATGAGACGAGACGAGACGAGACGAGATGAGAGAAGGACACAGCAATGAAAGTCGAAGGCAGAGAAAGACTGAACAGCCAAGTGTGCGAAAGCACTAGGCCCTCAGAGAAGGGAAGTGGGTGTGGAGCGAGAGGAATGCCAGCCAACGGAGGTGCTCAGAAAGCAAAGGCTAGGACCCGCAAGGAGAATCACCTTTTCCTAACAGGGCAGAGAGTACAGAATAAGCAAGGTTCCTGAGGCCTCAGAGACCACCCCAGGGCTTCACAGGAAGGAGGAGAGAGTCTCGGGGCTGAATGAGCCGAGGCTCAGAGGCCTCCACACAGGAACCCCTGCCTGTGGTGGTGCTGGCCTTCATGAACTAACCCTTTTGACAATGGAAATTTGTTAAAGAAAGAAAGAAAAGAGAAGCTGGGTGTGGTGGGGCATGCCTGTAATCTCTGTACTTGGAAGGCTGAGGCAGGAGATTCCCAAGTTCGAGACCAGCAATTTAGCAAGAGCCTGTTTCAAAACAAAAGCCTGGGGTGAAGCTAGGAGGCAGAGCCCTCCTGGGCTCAGTCCTGAAGAAAGAAGAAAGGAGGGAGGGAGAGAAACTGCAAGCCCAGTGAGCACGCGCTTGGGTACCCAACTGCCAAAAACGTTACTCACTCCCCACTCTCCATTTCTGTGCCCTCCGGTCACAGACTAGTGAGTGCATCAGTTCACAATCACACTTTGAGCAGCACATCTGTGTGCACTTTGTAGAGCTCAATAAATTGTACAAATAAATGAGTACCTCTGTAATACTCAATAACTGGGATTGATGAATAAAGTCCCTTACTTCTTTATGTAAAGAGGATGGGAAAGGGATTGGACCAGAGGACGTCTAAAATCTGCCTTGGCCGTGGAGAGCTTTGATTCCAGATGCTCGAGAGTGCCCTGATCCTGAGAGCACTTGCGGCACCCAAGCATGACTGCCTCTCTCCCATCAGGGAGCACACACTAGCTCCAGTAGAAAATTCTCCCCCATGCAGACATTCCTGCTGGGTGAACTGCCATGAATGGGTCACAAGCTTGCTGAGACGCCAAGTGTGCGTGGGGTGACGCCAGCCCCTTACCAGCCCCTCCCAGACACATGTCATATACATGTGATGTTCCATGTAAGCCAAGATGCAACATACAGGAAGCATTGCTCTAGAAAAAAGAATACTAACTCACCCCAAACCGAGGCGTCTTCCTAGGAGTACAGTGCCTGTGTCTTCCTTTCCCTACAGCAAGTTCATCGGTAGACCCATCAGTCCTACCATAAACATGTATCGCTAGTCTGTCTTACTTCTCACTGCCACCACCTCCAGCAGACATCAGCATCTCTTAAAGGACCCCTGCAGCAACACCCTAACTGGTCCTCTTACTTCTACTCTTGTCCCTGGACAATTTGTTCTGCAGGCCTCCTTCTATCAAATGTAAAACACGTGATGCCTGCTGGACTTCTTTTCCTGGGCCTCTGCTGCCCTGGGAGGATCTGCCCAGCCCCTCTCCAGCCTGGACCACAGCTGCTCCTGGCTCACTCATGGTGGCCTTCCTTCTGGTCCTCTATCTGTCTCACTTTCCTAACTACCAAGAACTCCAGTCTCAATTTTTCACAAATATCAGCTCAAAGAGGCTTCCCTAGTGACTCCAAAAAAATTAGTTCCCCACCCCACCCATAATCTCCACCCTCCATTACATCTCTGATCATAGTTTCCTCACATTACTATCCGAAATCATCATATTTTTGTATACTTATTACTTACACACACACACACACACACACACACACACACACACACACACCCCACAACATAATCTCCAGAAGGATAAGGACCGTGTTTATCTTTTCCCTGTTATACTCAGCCCCAGGCTTGTGCTATCCACGTGCTAGACAACCAAGAAATATTTATGTAATAAAGAACTGCAACTTTCTCAGCTTAAAAACTTACCCCTGGTACAGATAAGATTGCCAGGTTTCACAAACAGAAATATAGAACACCCACTTATATGTGCACTTCAAATGAACAACGGCAAAAATTTTAGTAATGTCTGGAATATCCATATTTGGATCATAGGTCTCCTGAAAAACTTTCCATTATTATTTGAAATTTAAATTTCACTGGGCATCCTGTATTTTATCTGGCAACCAAAATAAACACTAAGTGAGCCGAAATTTCCACCATGAGCATCTGCAGGACTCCTTGGTGTAGAAAAAGAAGGTTCAGAGCACAGAGGCTGCCCCACCTGAGCAGAGACTGTTTTGGGCAGGGTCCTTCCACAGAACCCAGCCCCTGCTGAGAAGTCCATTGCAGAGCTTCTGGGTCCCCCACACCCCTGGACTGACTCAGTTCCCACCCACAGACTTGATATTTATGCAGATCCAGGGCTCCCTTCCAGATATGGCCAGGAACAGTTTTCAGGCTCCCAAAGTCAGTTACATATGACCATACCCAAGAACAGACCTGTGGGCTTCATGGACTCTCACATACAGAGGGGCATCCCATCTCTAACCAAAAAGGTATAGACGTTGAGTCCTGCTTTAGGGCATGACCGGGTGCCAGCCTGCCTGGTTATATCACCCTCAGTATCTCCTTGCTCTGTGACCTCAGCCGTGGCCTGAGCCCTGAACAGTGGAGACAGTAACAATAGCTTTTAGATAGGACCACAGAAGAATAAAGTGAAATAACACACACAGTACAACCAGCAAATAAATGACTTATAAATGTTAGGTATGGCTGTTGCTATTGTCATTTTTATTAAATAGGCGAATATAGTTCCTTAGAGCATTATTCTCATCAAAGCAACTCAAATAAAAGATGCTGAATACATCTAAAAAATAAAGTCGTGATATCCGGCAAAAGACGTGCTGTACCAATCAATGGTTAAAAAGGCTTTGCATCTTTAATTTGCTGTCGGTGCTGTAAGCACGTTGTCACCGAGCACCGTGCTCCCCTGAGACCTGAGCCAGCTGTGCTCTTCCCAAAGCTGGATGAACATCCAGAGCATGAGAAATGAGCCTTCAAGTCCACTGTTCTGAGGTCTTCTAAAAGTTGCAGCTTATGAATGAGTGATCCCAACGCTTAGGGATAGAGGAAGCCTTCAAGATCGGTAACCCACTACAGACCTAATGCCCTTCAGTATCTCTGCCCCATCTCCCTTGTAGAGGTATCTGTAGCCCGAGCAGCTCTCGAGAGACTATGTATCCTGCAGGCACACTCTCCCACCCATGAAGTTAGCCTGCCTTTCCTCAGTCCCAAATCACCACTCAAGAGGAGCCTTGAGTTGGGTGGGGTGGCTCACACCTGAAATCCCAGTACTTGGGAGGCTCAGAAAGGAGGATCATAGCAGGTTCAAGGTCAGCCTCAGCCTCAGCAAAGCCCTTAGCATCTTAGTGAGACCCTACTTTAAACTAAAAAATAAATAAATAAAATAGGCCTGGAAGTGTATCTCAGAGGTAGAAAGCTCCTTGGTTCAATCCCCAGTATAGAGAGAGAGAGAAAGAGGAGAGAGAGAGAGAGAGAGAGAGAGAGAGAGAGAGAGAGAGAGAGAGAGAGAGAGAGAGGGAGAGAGAGGGAGAGAGAGGGAGAGAGAGGGAGAGAGAGGGAGAGAGAGGGAGAGAGGAAGAAGAAGAAGAAGAAGAAGAAGAAGAAGAAGAAGAAGAAGAAGAAGAAGAAGAAGAAGAAGAAGAAGAAGAAGAAGAAGAAGAAAAAGAGAGAAGGGAAGAGAAGAGAAGAGAAGAGAAGAGAAGAGAAGAGAAGAGAAGAGAAGAGAAGAGAAGAAAAGAGAAGAGGAGAGGAGAGGAGAGGAGACTGAGAGGAGCTCTCTGTACTGGGTGGCCCAGGAGCTTACATAGCAAAGCCCTGTCCCACAGCTGGGATATCACTCCTGTCACTCAAAGGGATGTCCTTTGAGGTGGGTGGCTTAGTTTCTAACCTTGCAGCGCCCTCTGCTGCTCTAATTATCCCATCTCCATAAATAGGTCATACCAGAGGTGAACAGAAAATGGGTCAGAGAAAGAAAACTCTTTGTTCACAACTTAAGTCAAAAATGCTTTTCTGTCTCCATTCCATTTTCAACCCTGAGACTGGCAGCTGCTTCTCTGTTGGCCCACAGGGCCCATTCCTCCCAGTCACTCAAAGAGAATTGTCTTCAAGGATATGAGATAGCACCCTAAGAGGATGCATGGACATTTCCATTTACTAAAAGCCTAATGCAACAGTCAAAGACATGAAATTGATTTGGATGGATGCAGACAACTGGATCTCTTACAAAAGAACAGAAACGTGATTAAGAAGGAAAAGTCTAGGAACATCTGAATGTGTGGTGATGGGTGCATGGCCACAGGAAGGGTTTCTGCACCACTTCTTCCTGTGCCACCTTCCACTCCAAGATCCCAGGGGAAGAAGGTGCATCTTCACTGGCAGCTAGCAGGCAGCATCCCAGGGAGGAGCCTCAGCCAGCGGGCGCCTTCCATCTCCTG
>NC_137798.1:28444598-28472098 GCF_963383645.1 Muscardinus avellanarius
TTCAAATTAGTCAGAAAGATCATGAACCTCTGAAAATGTGCCCCAGGATGCTGTTAACTGCTGCGTTTCTAATTGGGTCCTCATGGACCATTTTCATCCCTGCCTGGGCTGAGCTTTGTGCCTCCAAGAAGCCCCATTTGATAGCTGCTCTTTTCTGTCCCCCTCAGTGAAAAGGTGGCAACTGAGCCCCGAAGTGTAAGAGAATTCCCTAACCCAAATGTAAAAAACACCCCTCTCTCTATCTTGCAATACCCAGAGGGCATTTTTAGTGCTGCCCTGCCATTCTCAAAACAAACCTAATTTCAATTAAATTCAGTGTAGCTGGAATTTTGGCTTCATGAGGGAGTCTGTATTTGCTATGGCAATGAAAGCTCATTCCAAACAATTGTTTGGAGTTTAACTTTTGTTCATAATTCCCAAAAGCTACCAACTACCCAGTGGGTGCCTCAAAACAAATCTATTTTCATAGTCAAATGATTATCCACATTAGAAAGGCTAGAATCAGGCTGGGAATGTGGCTCAGTAACAGAACACTTTCCTAGTGTATATAAGGCCCAGCATTTGACTCCCAGTGCAAGGAAGGAAGGAAGAAAGGAAGGAAAGGAGGAAGAAGAAGAAAGAAGGAAAGAGGAAGGAAGGGATTAGAATGTCCTTGTTATATATTATTTACCTCCATATGACCTTGTTAAAGTCCCCTATGCCTTAAACAACATAAGACAGGAGAGCATCTATGTTGACCTGTGTGTGTCCAGCGGCTAATAGGATTAGGAGCAGGTGTATCAGCTGCTATGTTTCCAAAATAGATTAGATATTTAGAGTCCTCCAGATATTAGAAATGATAATCAGAAAAGGCATGCACAATTTCACTTTTATAATTCTCATCTTTCCCAAAGAACTGTTATAAATTCTTTCCCCAAGGTGTAATATTCATTCTTCTCTTGGCTCCTTTATTCGTGATGTGTGCACAGATGAAATATTGGTTGAGAATCAAAAAACATCCATGAGATTTACCTTAAGCTTTCCCTGTCAGAGAGATTCTAAAGCTAAAAAAGATGGGAAGCTGACATTTGGGAACTAGATTAAAAAGAAAATCCAAATTAATCCCAAAGAGCAATGCTCAAGAGGTAGTTATTTAGATGTAACATGTCAACTCCACAAGCCAAGTCACTCAGTTGGCTGGACTGCCCCTATCCTGGTCTTGCCTGGAAAAGTAATAATAATGTGTTCATTCACAATGTGTCTTGAGTAGAGAGAAATGTCAGCCTCCAGCCCTAAAAACTCTCAGTGCTTGGGCTTATTTCAATAGACTTTATCATTGCACACCGTGTTCTGGAAATAATAGAAAAGTGCATCAGAGGCTTCTGCAAATGGAAATGAAATGTAAATTTTGATTGTAAATATATGACTGCAGTAAATAGATAGCAAGAAAAGAAGATGAAAAGATTAGAAACTTACCATATTTCTCTAACCCTAAAGGGGATGTTTCTATAAATAGCTCAAAACTATTGAGAAAGAGCCAGAAGAGGAAGGAGGAGAACAGAGGCAAACAGATTTTCTCCTAATCCACTTCACATTGCGAAATTGGAAACTGTTTCTCAATCAAATTTCCCCGAGCTGAGGTAGAAACCATGTCTGTTTCAAGACTAAAGGGCATGTGGATAGTGTCTCCCGGTATTGATTTTGAGGTGTGTTTCCTGTTAATGACAGGTGCTGGCAATGCCCGAGTTGGGGGTGTTGGGAGGTGGGGCGCACACAGATACATCCAAGGAAGTGTGGGGAGACAAGGCCTCAGGGAGCAGGATTTCCCCTGGCTTTTCTGCGTTGCCTTTTAACCTTTCTTGTCTATGCTGGATGGATTGGTGTCCCAGAAGAGCCAGCCCTAGGATTCGAACCAGAAACTTTAAGGAGAAAGCCAGCTTCACTTCACTCAGGAGACCTCGCACATTCTGGCTTTAAAGATTATTTTAATCCAGCTGTTTTAGGGAGAGCTCTGTAAAGGCTGAAAGAAAGGTGAGGGGGAAAAGTTTAAATTCTATGAAGGGAAAATAAAGACATCAGATATTTGACTGGCAACGAAACTGAAAAATCAGATACACGTCTACAATTGGTAAAGGAGGTTTTGTGAAGGACAAAGTAAGCACCGCAAGGTGACATGGCCCTGATCTCTGGACAGCGAGCTCCAGGCCACAGCCGGCTGTGGCAGCCAGGAGAGCCCATTGGGCGCCTCCCTTTAGGGGGCCTGGGCACGGTTTGTGTAAAGCTGTGTGCTGCGGTGTGACTCTGGGAGCGGTTACTCCAAGCTGGTGTTTGGACAGGGAACCAGACTGGCCGTTCACCCAGGTAAGGATGGAGGCAGAAGCTAAGCACAGTCTTCTTTATGGGCAGGGTGCTGCAAGCTCTCCTGGAGGGGCACCTACTTGTTTTGCCTCCTCCATGATAGAGAAGCAGACCAGGATAAACAGGAAAGCCCTCAAATCTCACCTCTAAGCATGTCCCCTCAGCTCATCTCCCTCTCTGCAGTGAGCTCCCAGTAAACCAGAATGCAATGAGTTGATGTGAGTGATTTTAATAAAAAAGCAGAGAAATAGTGACCCCTGAAGTACAATAAAGTAGAAACTACGTGGTTAACTAGCCAGGGGAAGACAATTAAGAAAGAAGAAAAGGAAATTGATTGCCAAAATGAAGGTAGCAGCTTAGTCATAAAAAGAACAATAAGTTGTTTAAATTAAAATTTTTATATAAATAGCAAGGATGGATAGAGTTGTATAGATTTATACCAGATATGTATTTAGGCTCCACTGACCTCTAGAAGCCCAGGTTTCACCAGCAGCAGCTGCCTTCTGCTTTTATGTTTAAATAACCTGCAAACCTGCCGTGTAGTGCAGGGTTGAGACCCCAGCGTCCTTCTGCAAAGAGCAGCCCCCGTTCCTGTTTTTGTAAAGCCTCTTCTGGCTGTGGGAATAGTGGAAGCAGCAACTTTAAACTGACATTTGGAAAAGGAACTGTCTTGACAGTGAGTCCAAGTAAGTGTGGAGGGTGTGGAGAAGGAGGGCACCCAAACCCTCCCCCATTTCAATTTTGTGCCCCTCCAAAAAGCCCAGCTTAGCTTCTAAATCTGCCATTTGTGCTGGGGGGATATGGTCCCCATTAGAGGGAATAGAACTCCCCATACAAAGACTAAATTACCTTCAGCCAAAAAACATTCCTATCATCCATCTTAAATGAAATTATTGGTGCAGGGAGGAAAATTGAATACGGGATCCTGAGAGATTCAGCTAAGACCAGGAAATGTTTGCCAAAAAGATAGAGAGGAAATCGGCATATTGTGACTATGCAAATCCGCCGGGCCAAATAGAAATCTTCCTGATGCAGATACTAAAACTCCCCTAAATTTATCCCCTGAAGCAATGGGACCCCACGATTTCATTAACTAATGCTGGAAATTCTACAGGCCGACTTCTCCTTTTACCTTCACTGCGTCTCTCCTAAAGGAACTGTTCGTGGTCCCCAGTCCAGTAACTGAGGTTTCCACGGGTAGAACTGTCTGGTTAACAGGCACAGCCTTTAACCCTATTTTTCCCTTGCTTACCAAAATAATTGATTCAGCCCCCACTTTGCTTTGTTCAACTGAGAATAGAGGAAAAATTCATCTGTCCTCAGAGTCGTGAGAATAGGACAATACATTCTCTCCTCCAAATACACACCCACCCTCCCCTTCTGGAAAGAACTGTGTGTGCTGAAAACGTTTAAAACGGTATACAGAAAAGTAAGAAGCTGTAGTTGCTATTGACACTTATTGCAAATCTGTGCTGCTGGTGGGCTTCTGAGAGAGGCGCTTTCAAACTGATACCGTTGAAGTCTGGCTTGCTAGAAAATTCAGATAAAGTAAAAATGGGGAAAATGTGAAGAGCCCCCATCTCCTTTTGACATAAGCTAGAGGTCCTGGGTGTTAAGTAAAGGTCAGACAGCAGATACCCCAGTTTCTTCGTTGCTTTTGTGTGTTTGGGTTTTGGGAGGCTGTTTGTTTTATGTTGTGAGGGGTGTTTGCTTGCTTGCTTGGACCAAGGCTTGAACCAGACTGAGGCATTTTACCTCTGATCTACACTCCTAGCCCTTTTTATTTTTGAAACAGTATCTCTCTAAGTTGCCAAGGATCTCATTAAGTTGTTGAAGCTGGTCTGGAATTTAAGAACCTTCTGTCTCAGCCTCCCAAGTAGTGGGATTACGTGAGCACATCACTGTGCCCAGCCAGATACCCCAGTTTTATTTATTCAGCTCTGCTTCCTATGAGCAAGTGAGGCTGCCGCACCACGTTGGGAAACACAGCCCAGCAAAGTTTTTTTTTTTAAAAAAGACTGGCTGGGGAGAGGGGGACAGGTACATGATCCCATGGCACTGTGCAGGGGTCCTAAAGGTGTTCATGCCTCCTGGTGCACCTGGCTCAGAGTTCTGGGATAGTCCTTGTCATGAAGTTCTCATGCGCAGAAACGCCTGGATCAGCAGGGGCAAAATCAGCACGTCTGAGATGACAGAAAGAATGAATAATACATGATGTTGCTAAATCCCATGCGTTCAGCAGTCTCTGAGATCTTACCAAATTAAAGCTTCAAGGGGATTCATATGAGCAGACCAGGAGACTCAAGGACTTGGTTGCTTCCCACGGGGTGGGCAGGAAAGGCTGGGAGCCAGACTGACTGTAGGCTGTATTCTTGGTATCTTGCTGGAAACAGGCAAGGATCTTGGGTAGGTTTTCTAGAATCAGAGAATCTAGGAACCCCTCTCAGCACTTGGTTGGTCTATGAGGGTCCTGAGAGCTGCAAACCCCTGCGTTTTAAAATGTGAGAGAGGCCAGGGAGTTTGACAGCCCAACCATGCAAAGAAAATATCTGTGTAGGGAAGGGGACTTCCAGAGCTCTGGACAGCAGGCTCCCACACAGTGGATCCTTTTTATATGCAGGGGCTGAGAGGTGAGGCTGGAATCCAGAAATTCTATGGTTGAACTCTGTTTCCTTCTGTCAGCAGAACGTGGAGATTATTGCCACAGCAACACTTTGGTGCCCACATGCTCAAGGGTTTCACCAGGCATCTGGTTTTGTTTACGTCATATGAGGGGGCCAAGGTGGGCTCTTTAAATAGTCAATACTGTGAAGGTGAAGAGATGGGAAGTGTTGTTTAAATCGCTAACTACTGTCCTTAACACATAGATACTCCTCCTTAGCTAAATAATAACCTTTTTCTCTCACCCCTTTCATAACAGTCAGCACCTTAAAGCTTTAACCTTTTGCAAATAAGTAATTGCTAGAAAAAGATGACTAGAAAGGCTAGCATATACCCTGTAGGAAAAGTTTAATAGGTTAAAAGTTGAATTTAATTAAACACCTAAAATATTATTTCATATTCTGTGGATAGGGTTTGATCACTCATACCACATAATGAGACTTACTGAATTTTGTTCTTTACTTTTTTTTTGTGGCATCAACCAGACAGAGCCAAGGGGACCCCCAGAAATCCTGTAGTTATGACTGTCATCAATGGGAACTTCACTTAGTCAAGGAATGAAGCGCACAGTAGCCCTAAGTCAATAGTGCGTGGGCATGGCTCTGTGGGACCCCACTAAAGTGCGGCACTGTGGCCCCGGGGCCATTCTGTGAGGCCAGACACCGTGACTGAGACTGTAGGGTATCCAAGTATTCAGGTTTTCCTGAATGAAAGGGCTTTCCAGAATAAGGTCTTTCTTTGTTCACCCTAGAATAATCCTCAGGATAGTCAGTCACCATAAAAGGCTCAGGTGTAAACTTTCTGAGAGCTCCTGCTTACATTTCACCAGGCTGAGACTGAAATAAAAGCCATGTGTGTGAAGGCTCAGCTCGATGTGTCTGTCATTTTCCTTTCTCATGCCAGGGCGTGAAGGGAAGCTCAGGAGACAGCGTTTCTTGGGGCCGTAGACTCCAGCCTCATCTAATTCTAGTCAGCCTCCTAAAGGCTGCGCACTCTCCTCCTGTCTCCTTGTAATCAATTCATTGTCATCAGAAACGTGTGGCACTTTGAGGGGAGGGAAGGACATGTCTTGAAAACTGATCAGAGAAATTGTCCTGAAAATGATGCTGTAAAATGGAAATGAGACCTTTAGAAAGAGAGACGCTGAACATGAGAAAGCAGTGAGCCTCAGGACAGAAGCCAGAGGCAACAGAGACAGAGGCAGGCCCCCGGGTGCGGCAGGTCAGCGTTCCAGGGCCATGTGTGAAAAGAGTCCTCTGACCTCCAGAGAGAGGAAGCTCGGTCTCATGGATCCTGGCCCCTTGGGACGAGTTTGTTTTCCCCAGAATTAAATTAGGAAGGCATCTGTGAACCTTGGGTCCCCCTGGGGGTTCTTGTAAAGGCCCCCATCACAGTGTAAATTCGGGTGCTAACTATGGAAAGCTGACATTTGGACAAGGGACTCTCTTGAGTGTCCATTCAAGTAAGTGTAACAGGACACAGCAGTATATATGCTGGGGATTCTGGAATCTGACCCCTGGTGTCAGATTTAAAAGAAATGTGTGTTTCCTGGGAGCCAGATCTTGCTTGAAGTTAGGCGGTATTGACCAAGGTCCTTTCTCTTCTTCAGTCTCAATATACAGAGATTCCCTTTCGGACCTTGAGCCTTGCTCTCTGCCCCTGCTGTGAACAAAGTTAACCTTGATTTGAATAGCTAAAATCTTCTCTGCCTTCGTAACCTTCTCTGGGGGTGAAGTCCTAATTTTTTATGGATGGGGAGAGTTCACCATTTCCAACGGACTCCCTTTGAGTACTTATTCTAATCCTTAGCACCATCCCCTGTCAGAAAGTTCTTCTTTGTATCAATCTTAAATTCTTCTTGGTGCATCTGAGGCCGTTTCCACTGGTATCAACCACAGTGGAGAGGGATAATTGAGAGCAGAGTTTGAATAGGAATGTGGTATTCGATTCAGAATGGGTTTTAAATGAAAGCGGAAAGGGAAAAACTGAAAACTGAATGGGAATAGGAGGTCTTATTTCAAATCCCTCTATGTCCTCTGCATGTCTCCTACTGTTTCTATAAATGCAAAACTACAAAAAGAGGGAGAGAAAGGATGGACAGAAATAAGCATCCACTGTGTCCATTCCTATCACTGAAACCACAGGCAAAGGATTACAATTAATTCCAAAGAACTTCAGATACCAGGCTTAATACCTTTCTCCTCATGGTGACTTGTATCCTGGCTGATAATTAGAGCAGATAGAAAGATTTGGCTTTGGTGTGTTTGCAGCTGTACCCCGCTGGGAAGAGAGAGAAACGCGACTGTTTTTTAAGATTCATAAAGTTCCTTCTGTCAGTCGCTGTAAAACTCCCCTGCAGGGAGATTCATGACAGCTATGAGAAGCTGATATTTGGAAAAGGGACACAACCACCAGAGACTCAAACTCAAACTGCTCCCACGTATCTTTGCTCCCTTCCCCATCCCAAGCCTCTCTGCTCTTGTAGGGACCCTACAGGTGCCAAATGGGCACGGCTTCAGGAGAGCCTGGAGCCTGGAGAGCGCGGGTGCCTGGGAATTATATGTGAAAGGAATGAGACAGGAAGGGAAGAAAGTTAAAGAGCAGGAATATATCTTTCACTGCACTTGATGGGACTGAACTGGGGAGGCGGGTATAAAAAAAAAATGGTGTCATCCCTCCATTTACTGCAGGGCACGGTTTTCCCTGGATCTCCACCCAGGGCAGCGTCCCCGGTGTTCCTGGAGCACCTGCTCTTGTGCCGGCATAGCTGCTCAGGCCGACAGTGCAGTTCCAGTTCTGTGTGAGCAGAGAGAGTCTCTGACACCCTTGTCTTTATCTTCCATTTCAGTGGCAGCCTAAATTCACACTAGGTGGGTGTGAAGCTAGAAGGTGCCAAGGCCGCTCTCAGGCTGAACACTGGGTAGTTAGAATGTCTCCCGTAGGCAAGATGCCTCCAAGTGAAGTCTGATTCTAATGAGCAGGGCGCAGGTTGGACCAATATTGCTCATTTTTTCACTGAGTTTCTCCAAGCCCGGTAATGTGGGAGCCAACACTGAGAGGCTGACATTTGAGCTCAGGATCCACATGACTGAAATACGCCAACGTGGTCTGAAAGGCCAAAAGCGCCTTCGGAGCTCAGCCTTTGTTGTTAGCTCCCTGGCAGTTGTCATTTCAGCAAAGCGCATCCATTTAGAAAGGTCAGCTCTTCATTAGCCAGACAAATGAGAACAACATATTGACCAGAGATAAGGCGCGGGGAGCCCAGATCTCAGCCTCTGAGAGCCTGGCATTTCCAGTCCTTTAATCACCATGTGCTGGTGAGCATATGCTGTCTTGGGGAAGGCAGATCAGTGGTGCCTGAGGACCCAGTGTCACCAAACTGGGGCGTGGAGATGGCAGTGAGATGCAGATGGGGATGCTGTATGGATAGGGGGATAAAAGAGAAGAGAAGAGGAGACAAGGGAGCTGCCTGGCGCTTTTTAAAACCTGCAGCCTGTCAGAAATTGTAATGACACCAAGGTGGAGAACGTACATTGCCAGCAGGTCCCCTGCTCTCCCAAGCAGAACCTCGTCTACCCAGGGCTGAATGGCACCTGGGTTGAGAAGAGTGGGGTCCCGCTCCTTAAGAGTGCCCTGTCTGTTGCTATAAAGGGTGGGGTGGTTGGGTGTCAACGTCCTTGAGCAAGTTGACCTCTGGACAGGGGACGAGCTTATCAGGCATTCCAAGGAAGCCTCCCATCTTGCTGCCTGTGGAGTACGGAGGAGGGTGGGGCTGATAGTCACAGAAGGGGTTCAAATGGCTGTGCAGGTAGCTGGGTGGTTGAGGACACACAGCAGAAGGAATTAACATATAGTAACTTTGATCAGAAAAAAAAAAAAAAGGTCAAATCAGGAAATGTACGTTTAGTCCTTAAAGGGCAGCATAGAAAGCCTGAAACTTGAAAGTGGCGCTTTCTAAGTGACTTGTGGTCTACCAACACATCCTCCGTGCACATGGAGGAAAAGTTGGGTTGGACACTGCTGTCGGAGGGATGAGGCAGGCTGGAAAGCGGCCAGGTGACCAGCGTCCCAGGGAGAGTTCATCTAAAGAGAATGGATTACTCCAGAAGTTTCTCATAAAGAAATGAGACAAAAGATGTCAGAAGCAGTCCTGATTGGAATGCATTTCAGAATCATATGATTATCAGGAGAGAAATTAAATGTTAAAAGAAAAATAATTTTTTAAATGCCCACGCATAAAGCAAACAGACCTATACCTTTAATTAGACAGTGAGCTGTGCCGGATACACATTCATCTTCCTTTTAATCCCCTCTCAGGAGGAATCTGTCCCTCCAGCTGCACATGGTCACAGCTGCTCTAAGCCCTGGAGCTTCCTACTAATACCCTTGCTCCTGCGCCCTCACAGAAAGAGACAGCCCGCCGGCCTGGCGGTCAGGTGGGGCCCCAGGTGTAAGCTCTGGCTGGCTCTTCCGCGTGGTTTTTGTTGAGCTTCCTATCACAGTGGAACACCAGTAGCCAGAAGTTCTATTTCGGGACGGGGACAAGTTTGACTGTCATTCCAAGTAAGTCAAAGGGAATTTTCCATCACCTTTGGGTAGAACAGACCCTTAAAATGGCAGAAAGCTGTCAAAAATCTGCTAGTCTGTTGTTCTCCTTCTGGGTATAACTTTATCTGGAACATAGTTAAGGGCTCCTTCCTGCCACCCGGAGGAGAATGATTTATGCCAGGACAGGATTTAACTGCCCTGCCTGAAAACTCCCTCGGGGAGGGGGATAGACAGCGATGTTTGTGGGACTCCCCTCCTCTCACTCAGACGTCTGTACTGAGGAGCTGGGCTCTTCATGGCTCAGGCCTTGGAGCAGGGAGGAGAGATGGCTTTCAGCTGAGGAGGAGGGACCACAGCCAGAGCAGGGCAAGAGGCGACTCTACAGAAAATGCAACTATGGGACAGTAGGAAGGAGAAGAAAAACAAGGGTGTCCACACTCATCCTGTGTTGGATCCGAGGCATACACTGACACACCTAGAGAGAGAAAGAGGGTTTCTAGTCTTCTCTCTAAAGACATATTTGGCAGAAAAATCTAAATATGTTAGCCTCTCCTAATGCAGTCTTTTGTCATGCCTTTCCCCAGTCGTACCAGCAGAAAATGGTAGAAAAGTGTCACTGGGGTGCTGCAGGCAGCAGGCTCACAAGAACTGGGGTGAGAGCTCGCAGATGAGTTTAAGGTTTGGAGCAAGGGTTTATGTAATGGCTGAGAACACTGTGTGCATAATTATGGAAATGAAAAAGTAACCTTCGGCGCTGGAACCAGACTTACCATTCTCCCCAGTAAGTTCATCGCCCTGCTCGGGAAGTCCACCTGTGGCCGATTCTAGGGTTCACACTGAACCACACAGGTTGCAGCAGAGAATTTTTATAATTGATAGAGAGAGGGGGCAGCCAAATATCTGAGTTTTCTGGGGGAACTCCAATCTTGAATGTTTAATTCATAGCTAGAAAATATGATTCATAATTCTGCTTTGGCTGCTGCCACCCTGTGCTAATGTGACATGTGAAGAGAAGTCCAAAAGAATGACTGCGCCTTCACTTTTATCTTGCATGATAATTTTATCTTTGAGTACTGCAAGCATTTGCAAGAAATGGTTGAAACACAGGATATCAAAGAGACAAGCAAACCCACAGAGCCAGAAAGGCAGACACAAGGTCAGGCAGCAGCGTTTGACACAGCTGAGCCAGGGTTGTGTCTCTTTTTGCAGATGGCAGAGTTATTTGGAAAAGTGCTAGAGCTGGTGCTCAGGGTGGGGCAGGGTTACTATAAATAGGAAGACTAAGCACTAATCCCCAGAGGAAAGCTCAAAATGGGAAAACTCAGCCCCACACCCATGGAGCACAGCAGTATAGCAGCACATCTGCATTTGGTTACTTATAGTACAGACAGGCACAGAATGAACAGCTAAAAAAAACTATGTCACCAGGCATGATGGCACAGCCCTATAATCCCAGTACTTGAGAGGCTGAGACAGGAGGATCACAGGTTCAAGGCCGGCCCACCGTAACTTAGCAAGACTCTGTCTCAAAATAAAAAATAGAAAAGGCCGGAGTGTAGCTCAATGGTAGAATGTCCCTGGGTTCAATCCCAAGTACCACCAAAAAAAAAAGCCAGAATTGGTGGCGCAAGCCTGTAGTCCCAGTACTTGGTTAGGTTGGAACAGAAGGATCACATGTTCGAGGCTAGCCTTGGCAACTGATTATCAAGACTGTTTTAAAATAAAAAAGTAAAGGCCTCCTGGTGCTTACCACAGGCAGTGTTCCTATGCTGACTGTACAGAAAGAGGAGGCAGAGTAAGCCCGCCTTATATACACCTCAGCCCGGGCCCTGTGCCTGGTCTGTATTGCAAATGGGGAAACATGGAAAATAAATAAATAAAATAAGATAAAAAAGTAAAAAGGACAAGGGTTTAGACTGAAGGTAGAACACCCCTGGGTTCAATCCCCAATACCAACAAAACAAAACAAAGCAAGACAAAAATTTAAAAACTATGAAAGAAGATTAGATAGACAGACAGACAGACAGACAGAAGTATACTGGATATAGAGTAATATGAAAACAAGGGGCAACTAGATTTCTTACACCTGTAATTAAAAGCAATAGAAAGTCTGATTACGTTCACTTTATAACCAAAGACAACCTCACGAAAGAGAGATAAAAAGCAGACTGAGAGAGCAAAACCTAGGGATATGGAACCTTCCAAGTCTGGATTTCCCAACTGTCTTACCCACTCCTTACCTAGAGGACTCCTTCTTTTCATCTTTCTGCATTAGAAATTAAAGGCATGAATATTGAGGATTTGGATGGCTCCAACTCTTATAGTGAAAATTACATTATAAAGCACCTCCCAGACCAGGCTGAATAAAGAACTTTAGACATCAAGGACTTTTTCTCCTCTCTGAATAAGATAGGAAAAGTGGTCTCTCCTCATTCTGCATCGAGGGACGGGGAGCTCAGAGTTATGAAGCAAGACAGTGGCAGGCTGAGCTGTGGGAACTGGGGACCCGGTGACAGTCAGTCTGCTCCCTCCTGGGGGCCAGAGTAGCCAGAAATATTAAAGAACTGTCTCCAGGTGAACCCACAAGGTACTCAGGGAAATGCCATGAGGAGCCACGCAGCGCACGAATGCTCCATCCAAAAGGGGACCGAGTGGCTCAAAGCCAACTCAGAGCCCCAAATATTTGAAAACGATGTGGAAGCCAGCTATAACAAGCTCATTTTCCAAACAGTGCTTCCAAAAATTGTTTGCAGTCAGTGGTTGCTACGTGTGGGTTTGGAGCTTGAAGGGCATGAGTGCAGAGTGGAATTATCTGCAACAGGGGGATCTGATTAGGATTGATGAGATGAAAGAAAATTCTGGCTAGAGGGACAGAAAAGTCCGGAAAGAAAAGATACAGTAAACCTGGGAGGAGGTGTAGCATTTATTCTAGTCTAAGCAGCAAAGAGGAAGCAGAAGCCAAATTCCAATACACAATCGACCTTTTCGCATTTACAAGATTCTGCAATTATTACAATGTCTTTGAGTTCTTGGCTAAATACCAGCAGGTCCTAAATGCAAAGTGGAAATGTCCTCTTGTCTCCAGCACTCTAAGTCCCTCAGCCCACCCACCCCACGCCCAGGCACCCCCGAGCTGTTTTTGTAAAGGGGTGTGATACTGTGCCGACTATGGGAACAAGCTGATCTTTGGCTCAGGAACCATTTTGACAGTCAAGCCTCGTGAGTATAAAAGACATTCTGCTCCACCCGAATTCCAGCCCCAGTTTTATTACATATTGAAGAGTCTCTGACTTAGCAGTATTTGATTCTAAAGAGGAAAACGTGAAATTCCTTGTGCAATACATGCACTTTCATTGGTGTGACTCATTTAAGATTTTCCGTGCATTATCTGGATGTGGTGGCGCACACTTGAAATCCCAGTATTTGGCAGGCTGATACAGGAGGATCACAGGTTCCAGGACAGTCTCAGCAACTTAGCTAGACCTTCAGCAATTTAGCGAGATGCTGTTTCAAAGATAAAAAGTAAAACTGAGCTGGAGATAGAATATCCCTGTGCTCAACTCCCAGTACCACACACACTAAAAAAGAAAACAAAAATCCACACATTGCTTTGGAGAGCTCATCATCATACCAATTCACTGGTGTGACCCACAGCTTTCTGAGTTTAAAGTTTTGGGGGGAAAAAATAGTCTCTGTGGACCTAGCTTCTTGCTGTTTGGGTTTCTAGACTAGCATAATGGTCTAGTTTTGAGCTTTAAGATTTCTCCTGAGCTTGTGACTTTGGTATAAGAAAAGCTGCATGCTGCTTGGCTTGCAGAGCATTCCTGGGATGAATGTCAAGAGAAAACCCAGGCAGACAGGTTGGTGAGGAGACTCTGTGACAAGTGTCTGTCCTGTTCCTGCAAAGCCGCTGACAACCCGAGAAAGGCAGCTGGACAAGCTGGCTTTTAGGACGGGGACCCCTTTATCAGTTGGGCCCAGGAAGTCTGAGTAGAAAATGAGATCTGTATTTTTTTTTCTTATTATTTGCTCCAACCTGACATTTGAGTTGTCCTCCTTTAGATTCCAGATACACAAACCACAGTGTCTTTTTATGCTCCTTTAAATATTCGTGACTAAGGGCTGCAGGTCACCCACCCTCTCTTACATGACAGGGGAGAGTTTTGTGGCCATGGCCACTCTCCTGAAGAAGTCGACAGAGATGCAGGTGGCAGCTCCTCATAGCACCCCCAGTCTCCTTTCCAGGCCCCTCACCCTGGTTACAAGAGTTTTTAGCTCTTATGCAAGGAAGAGGAAGATGTGACCCATAGCCCAGGACAAGACTACAGGCTGTCACTGGGGTTTGTGGGCTCCAGACAGCTGTGGAGGCTCGGGACCCAGGATGTGAGATGGAGGCAGAGAGGTTTGTGTCAAGGCTTGTCCCAGGGTGTGAATACAGGAACTGCTGGCCGGCTCACCTTTGGGAAAGGAACCCAGCTGATCGTCCAGCCCTGTAAGTGCTTCTGCCTGTGAGATGGGAGTCTAAACACAGTCCCCATGGGAACATTTCCAAACTGCTCCCGCGCCTCCCGTACCACCACCCTCTCTAGCACCATCCACAGCGGGGGGGGGGGGGGGGGGGGTTTGAGCCGCGTGGATGAGGGAGGGCGTACGGTCTATGGCTCGGGGCACTTTTGAGATTTGCCCTTTTGCAATTGTTTGACTACAAGCCCATTACTGAAAAATCTGGGCTCCTGTAGACAAAGGATATGAGTTTAGGACTGGGACACAAACGTGTGTGGGTCGCTTTGGCGGCGGCAGCTTTGCAAGAAAAAAAAAGACAGTTTTCATAGGAAAGGTTGAAATGGTTGCATAGATGGATGTTTTGTTGCTTCTCCTTTTCTGTCTTCATGCCCTCTTCTCTGCCTGACTTAGGGACATTAAATCAGAGCATTATGAATCATTTGATTCCTCAGCCCCATCACTCACCAAGTGTGACCAAAGGGATCCATTAACATAAAACCAGGAGAGAGAAAGAGCAAAGGGTTCATTTCCCAACGTCTCCAGAGAGGAACCTGAAACTCCTGGCGCGTGTGTGTGTGTGTGTGTGTTACTAGGAATTGGCCCAGAGGAGGTCTGCCTCTGAGCATACCCCCAGTCCTATTTTAGTTTTTTAGGTTTTACTTGGAAAGAGTCTCACTAAGCTGCTGAGACTGGGTTTAGTTACAGCCAGTTCCCCGTGATCAACAGAAGCCAGAGAGGCCCACCATCAGGTCCTGTTCACCAAGCAGGAATGTGGCCAGAGCCCTCAGCAGAGAGAACAGAGGGGGAGGTGATCCCTGTAGGCTTCCCAGGGCTGCCCACCTGGGAAGAGGCCACCGGGAGGGCACTGAGGAAGGCCCTGGGGCCAGATGCAATGTCACCAGGTTTGTGTTATGGCACATCTCACAGTGTAACCTCTGGCGGCTCCAGGAATCTCATCTTTGGGACAGGAACAAGGCTTCAGGTCAGCCCTGGTAGGTAATTGGAGCCATGAGGTAATTTACTGTGTGTTCTGTTAAAAGAGGGAGTGTGACGGAGGGGACATCCTGGCGGGAAGCCGTCCCCCCACCGTCCTTCTGAGGGAGGGGACCCTCGGAGGATACCTGCCTAGTGCCTGTGATATTTTGATTTCCATTGAATAGGCTTTCCTTTCCACCTGTGAAAACGACTTCTCTGTGCTCCAGCCTTCTTCGGTCTTCCATGCACTCTCCTTTGGGGCAATGGGTTTGGGAATTAATTTATCACCAGTGATTTTGTCACCCTCAGCAAATGAATGAAAAGCACTCTCCAAGAGAGACTAGCTTGTCCTGCTGGCTCTGATCACTTCCAGGGGTGATACTTGTGAACGCAAGGCAGTGGGCTGGAGTGAACTTCTAATGACTGTTTTAGACCTGAAGGAAGCTTGCCTACCAGCCTACGCACTCCCTTCCGAAAGGAACCATTTTGTTAGACTCTTGGTGGAGGAAAAGCAAAACTTGACCCTCTGGGACCATCATCAAATGCCAACCCCTTTCCCCCAAAGCACGGCTGTGTTTCATTATTTACCAGTTAGGAAACGACTGCGTGATAATTAACATGAAATTACATAGATGAGTGGCTTGAGCATTTTGAACCGATGATTAAAATGCAAATCATAGACATTCTGGAGCAAGCCACCAGGCAGCTCCTGCACACAGCAGTCCCCCAAGACAGACAGTGTGCCTGGGTGTGATTTCTTTGCTACATTGGTTTGTACATTGCTCAGGGACCTGCTGGAAAAATGATTCCATGCCTCAGAGTGTCAATCGAGGTTCTAGTTTAGCTGGGCTTGGGGCACTGAGAACTACCCATGTTACGGCCTAAAAGCATGGCAACATGACTCCATTCCTGTAGGAAAAGAAGGAAAGGACTGTTGTTGGTGAGGTATTTGTCAGTGCCTCTTGGGGCTCTGGGCTGTCCCTGCCATTCTGGGAGCTGGCTGTGAGTTTTCTCCAAGAGGTTTTTGTTAGAGCCTATACTGCTGTGGCAATAATAACAATGACCTTCGATTTGGAACCGGGACCAAACTGACAGTAAAACCAAGTAAGTTGGGAAAGTGGGCCAAAAAGCTGACCTAAGGAAGTGCGATGCTCTGCTGGGCAGTCTCCGTGGGATTAAGGCACGGCTACTACCAAGAGATCAGTGTGCCTGCTTTCTTTGTGCCTGAGACCCTGAGCTAGTTAATTGGTAGATTCTGGCAATCTGAAGGATTGAGCCAAAGGATGTAATTAATTATCTCTGGGTATATAGAAATGCTAAAGATCATAGGTAAAACCTACATGAAACAAAATATCAGCAACTCGGGAATCAGGTTTTCCTCAATAAGAACCCCTCCACTCCAAGAGGAGGGAAATGGGCTCTTTTGATGTTTTTGTTTATGGTTTTTTGCTACTTTTATTCTTCATAAAAACTACTGTTTTATGTAACTGTTATTCTTCATAAAAACTGACCCTAATGTGGACCACCTGTGCTAGGTGACATGCATCTGGCTGACCTTGAGGTTGTCCTCATATGTCTTAGGCAAGGGCAGAGCATCAGAACCCAGTGTTGGGGAACCTAGCTGGGGGCCTAAGATCAAGCTCAGATCTATCTGCACACCAGCTGCTGTTTTAGAAAACTGCCCTAACCTTGCCAAGGAGCTGGAATTGAAGCTGCAGGTGGCCAGACATCCACTAGAGGGGATGATCTCACCTGCTGGGTCTCCTCAGTCTTTCCTCCCTGCTGGTTATTGTAAGGCCCCATTTGACTGTGATTCTGGAGGGAACCAAGGAACGCTCATCTTTGGAAAAGGCACTAAAGTCTCTGTTGAACCAAGTAAGTACTGGGGATTTCAAAGACTGTACTGGTGAGTCTAAGCAAAGCACCACTGTGAGAAGAAATTTACCAGCCCAGCCAGGTAATGGTAGCAGGTACCTGTAATCCCAGTGCTCGGAAGGCTGAGACAAGAGGATTGCAGATTCGAGGACAGCCTCAGCAACTTAGCAGACCTTGTTTCAAAATGAAACATGAAGAGGAGCTGGGAGTGTAGCATAGAGGTAGAATGCCACTGGGCTTCAATCCTTAGTATCACATGAAAAAAAGAGAAGAAAAAGAAAGAAGGAAAGAAAGAGAGAAAGAAAGAGAGAAGGAAAGAAAAGGTAGATAGAGGATAGGTAGACAGATAAAGAAAGTTGCCAACCCCATTCTCTGTGGAATCTTTCCCCACAGAATTGCCCCTGGTCAATGGCCCTGCCAGTCTTGGTCCAGGCCGGCACTTCCCTCTGCTTGACATGGAAACTGTAGCCAGGTCCCCTTCCCAGGATGGCGCCCCCAGGAGTGACCACCCCCCACTGTGCACATGGTCACCTTCTCATCAACAGTCTTTGAAAGAGGGAAGCTCTATTGATGCTATCAGAGGCCCTACATGAGCCAGGCTAGGGCTGCTCTGTGGTTGATTTTAAGATATTAGAAATTAGCTTTGCTGTGTGTATGTTTGTAGGGGGCACAGATGCTGGAATTGAACCCAGAGGTGTCCCAACCACTGAGATACACCCACCCACCCCCCTTTTTGAGGTACTGGGGATGGAACCCAGCAGCATTCTACCTCTGAGCTACACCCCCAGCCCTATTTTTTATTCTTTATTTTGAAACAGGGTCTCACTGAGCTGCAAAGGGCCTCACTAAGTAGCTGAGACTGGCCCCAGACCTGCGATCCTCCTGTCTCAGCCTACCAAATGCTGGGATTACAAGCGTGCGCCACCACGCCCGGCTTTCACCCAAACCCTTTTTAAGAATTTCTTTTTTAATCTTGAAATGGGGTCTCACTAAATTACCACATGTCCTCAGTGAGCCTGTGGTCCTCCTTCCCAGATTCCCAAGTTACATGTTAGCTTTCATAGGAGCTCATAACAGGAGGAAGGGCAGGCTGGCTCGTCAGGGGTTTTTGTTTAGGGGGACTACACTGTGAGAATAAGTAACGGATATACACTCCACTTTGGCAAAGGCGCCTCACTGTTGGTCACACCCGGTGAGTTCTTGTGGTGAACAAATTATCCTTTCTGGAAAGAAATCCTGTGGGACCTGTTGAAACACAGCAAAATTTAATTGCTTCGTTTAGCATGCAGTTGTTAACTGTGTCGGATGTGTGAGAAAGATATGAATACGTGTTTCCCTGGAGGCTGGATTTGGTTATCAGGTCTATGGGCAGTTTGATAAATTGTACTAATACTGCAATCGGGTGTTTCTCGAAGGTCCACAAAGCACGTAGTGGCTTTGGAAAAGAGGCAGAGATAAGAAGAAAAGCCCTATGATAGAGACAGAAACAAACCAATAAAAAGGGAGGCAGTGTATAGCCAAGGAAGCGTGTCCTTAACAGATAAGTGGGGAGGACACAATTGAGTTTATGCCTGTGGCATCTGGTAGAACTGAACTGAAGAACAAGGCGAGGGGGCTGAGGCTGGCTTCCTCCTTCCACGAGAGAGCAGCGCAGTCCAGCTTTCTGTGGAAAGAGGACAGCCCTGGAAGTGGCCCATGAGTGGACTTCTTTCTCTCTGGACCACTGCCTTCTTCGCCCCAGGGACAAGCTAGTTCCCACACAGACTGCACCCCTTTGCCTAAGCTGGCTGAGCGAAGCCTTTGGGGAAAGCAGAGGGTCCCAGGGCAGTGGACGCTCCCCGTCTCCACTGGCCCGTCTGCGGTAAAGCAGACAGAATGTTTATCTGAGTTGTGAAGCTGTCAGGGAAACTGTAATAGGGATGGATGGCAGAAAGCAATATGGGGCGTGTACAGGTTCTCTTCACCTTGCAGAGAGTTCGCTGTGTGCGTGTGTGTGTGTGTGTGTGTGTGTGTGTGTGTGTGTGTGTGTCTTGGTTTTGCTCTTCTCCTGTGAGTTACACAAGGGGCACTTCCGTGCAGACACGCTGCTTATAGAAACATTGGCCATCCCACGCTGCTGTGTTTCATCAACAATCCTCGTGCCTGAACCAGGTGTGACAGGAGGGTAATGGGGCTGACAGGTTAACAAACAGGGTTTGTCCATTGAAGTGAGCAGCCAGGTCGACGTGCTCAGCCGGGGGAGGGCCACGGTCAGCCCCACACACTGCCGCCGCTCACCTCCGCGTCTGAAACTGCCCTCACAGGCCACGGCACTTACTTCTTTGTAGCATCCATAAAGGCTTCATCCTTTGAAGGTGGATTTTGCTTTGCTATAATACTCTGAAGCTTTTCAGAGCCAAGACTTACCGATAGGGGAAGGATTCAAGTCAGTTATTGGTCCTGTTTGGAATCCAAAATGAGATGTAATCATAAAATAATGTCATTGGTTTGTTTCTGTGGCTCATAGACTGACTTCTGAGAGAGTCCTACAGGCAATACTTTGAAGTATTCAACAATCATTTAGATGTTTAAGTCCTAGTACATTTGCTAAATCGGGCTCTTAGTAAACATGCTTAAGATAATGATAGCATGAAATTGAGGACGTTTTGCAAACTCAAACCCAAAAGAAACAGAAGACTTTCTGTATAGATGGAGATACAACCCGAAGTAAATTCCTTATAGAAAAACATGAGGTCAAGGCCCTTCAACAGAGAAACCTATGGCTTCCTATTGTTAGTACAGTTGCTTCAAGAAATGGTAACTTCCCCTTGGTTTATGTAGAGACATGTAACACTGTGACTAACACAGGCGCCTACAAATATGTCTTTGGAGCAGGCACCAGGCTGAAGGTTTTAACACGTGAGTATTGCCAGCAAGAAAGACTTTATTTTAAAATTGTTGATGCTGGGCCATTCTACCTCTGAGCCACACTCTCAGCCCTGTTTTATTTTTTTTAAATAGGGCCTTACTAAGTTGCTGAGGATCTCAAGGCTGGCCTCAAACCTTAAATACTCCTGGCTCAGCCTCCCAAGTACTGGGATTACAGGAATCTACCACCACAGCTGATAACCTCCTCCTCTTCCTCTCCTCCATCCATCTTCTTTTTCTTTTACCAAAAGAGGCCAGAGTAAGAGATCTAACAGACAAGTTATAAAGAAGGAAGGAAGGAGATGGCTTCTGTAAACAGTGTGAGGAGGTGGGATCTGTCCATGGGATGCGATTCCCTGGAAGAGAAATAACATGGACTAAACCCAAGTAGGAATTTTATGGGCTGCCATTTCCCCAGTCTGGTTCTTATTTCCCCCTAGGGTGGTCCATTCCTGATTGTTGGTTATTAAGTCCTTAATTATCAAGGTGGCCAGTGATAAGGGAGGGAGAGGAGGCCATGCCGACACTCTCTGGTGGTGCCCATGGTTTCTGACTCAGATTTTCCATCAAATTATTTCAAAATTGAGAGACTGAAAAAAATCACCTAAACAATATGGGAGAAACTGCCTTTTTAATTATAAGGGAATCTTTCAGGCTAGACCTGACCTGTGTTATCTCTGAGGAAGGGACAGGGCCAATGGAGAGAGACATCTCTTCTAGGACAGGACAGGAAGTGGGGGAAGACCTTTCCCTGGTGGCCTAAACAGGAGATGAAAGATCTGGAGTTGGAGTCAGACCATTTGCAGGTGACTGTTTCTAGTTCTGGAAAATAAAGAAGGTGGGCATCATTTAGATATTCCAGGAGCTAGACCTTCACCTGAGGTGCCCGGATCCAGCACTGAAGGTGTGGATCACAGGCCGACCCCTCCTGCCAGGTGGGCAGTGGCAGCCCCCACTGTGATGCAGTATGCCTGCTTTTGTTTTGGTGCCATGGACATACACTGTTTCTACTTTGTCCAAATGAGGAATATGATTTTCAGAACCCTGGGGAATTATTATCTTAAACACTATAGGACGTGCTGGGATTTTGGCAGTCAGCATTCCGAGCCTGTGCAGGAAAACTCCTTCTTTAGAATATTTAGAAAGAATATCCTTCATTTATCCAATGTAGAAACAGTCCTGAAATCCAAGCTGGTGCTAGGATTCTGTGCCAGCTTATTACTGTGACAATTACTTAATATTCTCTGTGCTCACGGTATCGCTCCTTCCAGAAGATCTTCAGGGAAAACTTAGTTCGGTTTCTGGGAGGTTTTTGCTGAGCTGAAGATCACTGTGTGAATAATAATGCAGGCACTGTGCTCACATTTGGAGGGGGAACAAGGTTAATGGTCAAACCCCGTGAGTATCGCTGCTGAATTCATAATGAATGCTCTACTTTCTAAAGGAAGTCCAGCTAAGCTTCGTTTCCTGTTTTGTCCACTCCATTTTATTTTCATATTAATTCTAATGATTTTAGGGGCTATATACACGACATAGGCACATGTGAAAATGAATATATCTATGTGGTTGTCTGGCACAGGAGCAAATGTACTGTAGAAAAATAGATTCTTTGTCTTTTTTTGTCTTAACGATTTGGAGCAGAAAGTTTGTGTTGAACACGGGAGCGGGTGAGCACTGGAGTGGGAGAATCCTTCTCCAGTGACTCTATCAGGATTGCACTAATCCTGGCTGGCCTGTTCAGGGGACAGCTTGGTCTGGAGGTGGAGGGTTGATGAGCCTTTCCGTTCTGACTGTAGCCTGAACTGACCACCATAATACACAGTCTTCCCCACTGCCTCTTTGGCCAGGATTCCAGCTGAAGGAGCACGTCGGTGGGCTTTGGGGATTGAGAGGGATTTCCTGGTATGCATTGGCTGGTCCATTTCTGTAAAGCTTTCTATGACTGTGTAATGTTGGCAACAACCGTAAGCTGATTTGGGGATTGGGGACGAGACTGGCAGTAAATCCAAGTGAGTCTTCATGTTAACTATCTCAAGCCTGTCTGTGCAGTTTGAAATATCTCAAAAACACCTCCTTTTTTTAGCCCTAAGGTTTAAAATGTCCAGTGATAGCCAGTGTTTTGTCCTGCCCACCAAAGCTGGATCCTTGTCTATTTCTCAATTAACATAACTAGAGGGATACCAGAGTGAATGTTAAGAAGGACCTTAGAGTTAGACTGTTTTCCTACAGAGCAAACAAGTTGGCCATCCCAAAAAGCACTGTCAGGGAGCATTGGGAGTTGGAGGGAGTGAGAAGAGGCACCCATTATGTGTCCTCTTTAGCCCCTACTACACCAGCCTCGACACAGGCTCTGGTCAATACTGCTTCTCCCCAGCCAGGAACAGGACAAGTGCTAACGGGCCCGCTGGGACTGTGCTCAGCCCGGTGACCATCCTAGGAACATCTCCCCCATGGATTATCCAGAGCAGCTCTAGCTGGCAGGAAGTTTCTGTATAACTCAGTTCTCTTTGGATTACAGCCTTATTGTGTTGCTAAAAGTCACAGGAAAGGAGCTGCTTTCATCCTAATTCTGGCTCCCCTAAGAATTGATTCTCTACAGGAATCCTTGAGAAGAACCACAGAGACCACTGGCCCTGTTCAGAATTGTGTTTCATGTAACCCAGTCATATTCCCAGCAGTGTCTGCTGCGTCTGTGTCTGTGCCTGAGGCTGGGTCCTGGGTCAGACTGGAGGAGCACTGCACAGTGAGCCAGGGGCTTCTGGAAATGAATTCTAAGTAAGCTTTTAAATAAGCTAACCTGATAAGGCTCTCAGGGGAGAAGGTCATTGTCTAAATGTAAGAAATGTGTACTCTAAAAAAAAAAAAAGTAGGGTGTGAATGTCAGTTGCAGTGCCAAAATGAAGAGAGCAAATGTAAATATTGGACCAGCTATAATATTAAGTTTATAAAATGTAAGCCTTTCAGAAGAACCATCTCAGAATATATTAGGTCACTGAGCTAACAATTTTGTCAGTATTACTTCATGGAAAACCCAAAATAGGAAAGAGAAAAAAAAAGGCTAGTAAAAGGTATGTCCTGGTGGCTAGAAACACAAATTTACAGTCAGATTGCTTAGGCAAATCTTTTTTTTTCCAGGTCTGGGGATGGAACCCAGAGGCATTTGACCTCTGAGCTACACCCAATTTTTTTATTCTTTTTTTTTTTGTGTGTGTGTGGGGGGGTCTGGGTATGGAATCCAAGGGCATTTGACCTCCGAGCTACACCCCCTGCCCTATTTTTTATTCTTTATTTTGAAACAGGGTCTCACTGAGTTGCAGAGTGCCTCACTAAGTAGCTGAGGCTGTCTGCAAACCGTGATCCTCCGGTCTCAGCCTCCCGAATGCTGGGATTACAAGTGTGTGCCACCATGCCCGGCCCTAGGCAAATCTTAACTCTGCCACTTATTAGATGTGTGACTTTGGACAGCTTATCTAATCTCTTTATTTTTCTCATCTGTAAAGTGGGGGCGAAATTAATCTAGCTTACTGAAATGTATGTGATTAAAAGAATTACTACCACTGGTGAGGTAGCACACACCTATAATGCCAATTCTTGGACACTGAGACAGGAGGGTCACAGGTCAAGGCCAGCCTCAGCAACTTAATAAGATCCTGTTTCAAAATTGATAAGATAGGGTTGAGGATGAAGCTCAGATGCAGAATGCCTCTGAGTTCAACATCCAATACCAAAAAGTTAAAAAAAAAAAGAGGTAATAATACCTGGAAAGGGCACTGTACAGTGGCAGGCACATAGTATGTCTTCAGTAAATGCTTTTATAATCACTAGATCAAGTCACTGGAGGGAAGGAAAGAAAACATAGACATGATATCCATTGACAGTTTTTGTAAAGTACAGCATCAGAGTGATACTGGCAACACAGGAAAACTAATCTTTGGGCAAGGAACAACTTTACAAGTAAACCTAGGTAGGTCTGAATATTGCCAAGTGGGATGCAACTATCCATTATATCCCCTTTTTTATTTGTGGTTAATTTTCTTCTCAAGTTTTATTTTCTTTTAATGAATTGCGTAAAGTGGCTAATACGTCTTTTCTAGCCTATGTGGTTTCAGCTGGTGGCAAAAGTGGGGGCAAGGGTTGGGTCCTGAATTTCTAGGCTGAGAGAATGTATTCAGCTGACAGGAGAAAGCAAAACAAGCAGTGTGTGAGATTCACAAAAAACCAAGGTGGTTTTACATAACAATATTCTAAGATAAAAGCCAGCCCTATGGCCACCGGAAATCAAGCAGTCTTCCAAGAAGAAAATAGGTAGCTGGGAGTGGAAATCTTTTGTTTGGGGGAAAAAATCAAGAGAGGGAGAGAAAGAGGACTATTGATTATTTGGGGGCTTTTGTTTAAAAGTATAGAATACAGCCATTTTTATAGAATTTTTTAGGGTTATCACCAAGTAAGTGTCAAAATGTGTATAGATAGCATAGCCCCGGTGAGCCTTGCAGACGAAGAGGAAGAAAAAGGGCAGAGTAGAAAAGTGTTTTTGTACTGGACAGAAACACTGTGCCAACTTCGGGGATAAACAACCTCATCTTTGGGTCTGGAACAAGGCTCACCGTTATTCCTCGTAAGTCCTTCACCACTTGAGAAAAAGCCCTTAATCTCTAATGACCAGCTCTCACATCCCAGACACCTAATGAATTTCTAAATGAGCTTCTGAGTACTCACCTGATAAGACTCCCCGGGGAGAAGGTCACTCCTACTTTGCAGCTCTAAATAGGAGACGTGTTGTAAGAAAAATTGGGAAATGTCAATTGCAAAGCCAGAATGAAGCGAGTAGGTGTAAATATTGGGCCAGTTTTAATGTTAAGTTTATAAAACGTACGCCTTTCAGAAGAACCATCTCAGGACACATTTATTAGTTTGTGTCTGTACAGCACAATTGTCCAGTTAATTTGATTAATGTCTGTCGCTGATCCAGATATTTAGCCACTTCCTTGGGCAAACTTCTTTGGACTCAAAATTGCTCAAATTGACTGTCACATTACCTAAATAATTGCCAAATCTGTTTTACTTTGTGCTGTATAGACTCAGCCTAATAAAAACAAATGCTGCCGCGTTCCTCCCCAGTCTGTCTCCTCTCCCCACAGAAAGTTTTCCTACTATTAAACAGCATCTCTCCACACAAAGGAAAGCTCCCCAGCAAGCCATTTGACTTATTGCTGCTGCTATTTTGCATTTATATGACTCCTTTCCCTGGAAGAGATTAAGACGCTTTATACGACTTATTAGCTAAACAGATTGACAGCCTAATTAGGAAGAGAGAAACAGATTCCACGTATCTTTCTTTGTGGCTGCTGTTCCTACCCACTTGTGTAGAACACTTGGTCAGATGGTTCTGCGACACAGGAGCAGAACAGGGAAGGGGTCCCCATTTGTAGTGCAAGGCTTCTCAGCTGCATGTAAGAGGTTGTCACAGGAGGAAGAACGGTACTAAATAGGTCGAGGCACCTGACAAAGCCAGGAGAAGTTCTTTCCCCTGGCACTTGTGGGCACTCTCAGGGCAGAGCCTGGCAGCGTTGACATCAGCTGTTAGTGTGTCTGCTCTTCCCACTCCTGCATCCAGACCCTCCCCAGGTCCCGTGTCTCCATCACTGACTCCTACGTGGAACCCTTTCTCTTGCCTTTGAGTTCCTGACTGCCCTGCCCATCCCAACACCAGCACCCCTTCCTTCCTCTTGGGGAAGAAGTACTTTTAAGAAGCTTCTTAGTTCCATGAATAATGCTCAAATGGCTGTATCCTGGAATTCTCCCTGAGGGTGGACCACCGCAGAGCCCCTGTGGGGTGGTGATGCTGCCGTGGGTCACTGAATGGCTACCAGAAGGCTGGGGCCGGAGCAGGGTGAGGAAGAGTGCTGGAAAGAATAAGGAATGCCATCGCTCTCTTGGTGCCCGAGAAACTTTAGCTTCCCCTTGGGACCCAGGTCGGCCGGCTGTGAAGAGGTGGCAGGGTCGTTGTAGGGGAGCCAGCCATTGTGGCTTTGGGGGTGTACTCCATCTTGGGTCCAGCACTCGAGTGATGATTATACCATGTAAGTGTGTCTTTTTTTCCTTTTTGTGGGTTTGATGTGTCTATAAATCATAGAGTTCTTATCTTCCCTTTCCTGATTTCCAGCATGTCGCTGATGGGATAGTTTCTGGATCTACCTAATGCAGCCAGTTTGACCATGAAAAAGGTCAAATGCATATTTTTTAAAATAACATAGACTGATTCCATTTAATGCTGCTGGCAGCAAAGGGGAATCAGTGTGTCAAAGGATCTAATCTCCACTCAATCACCTCCGTGGGAGGACAGTCCTGTCTTCTTCTCCCCCTTTCTTAGGCCTCAGAATTCTCTGACCTTTTCCATGCTCGTCTCTTCTGGCAGATGAAGTGGTTATGTCCACTAATTTTCTTGTGGAAAATCACCCAAGACTGATAGATTCTCTTTTTGCTTTACTAAGAAAGCTTCCATGTTAGTAATTTTGACAATAGACCTCAGCTAACATATTCTCTGCTATTCATGTAAATAATACCTTGACTTGAACAATCTCATTTTCCCCACATTATTCAAAATGCATCTCAGTTCTGTAACCCACTGCACCACCACCAGCCTTTCTTATCTTCACAACATTCACAACACTCTCTAATAAGATAAACAGGATCACACGTCATCAAATGTGCTACACAGACAGAAAAGCAGAAGCACAGACAACTTAAATAATTTAAGTCAAAGCAAAAAAAAAAAAAATCAGAACCAGGATTAGAGCTTGAGATTCCCTGTCTTTTACAGTGAATCATCTCAAGCTATCATTTTTTAAAATAAAAACATAATGATCAGGAGCCATAGGCATTTTCCAGGAGATGAAACTTAAACCAAAACAAAAAGTGACTGATTGCAGCGGAGTTTTAAATGTATTCCCAAATCTTTTTTGCTGTTGGTTGTTATTTGGTACCAGCAGGAAGAAAAGAACACAGGGGGTCAGGAGGATTTTGTAGACCTCAGTATCACTGTGTCCTCCAGCACTGACAAGCTCATCTTTGGGACTGGAACCAGAATGCATGTTTTGCCAAGTAAGTGCCAGAAACCAAGGGGAGGGTTCAAAAGGCATTTTCTACAAACAGCCAGAACACCCTTCCCAACACCATATTCCATAGGGGCCTTCCAGGCTTCTAGCTGGGTCTGTGGTCCCTTGAGAAGTCATTCCTTAGAGACACAGCCCTCCATAAACCAGATCCATTTAGTCTATGTGTGAACATCATGCTGTTGACTAAAGTCTTATCAGCAGCAAAAGTAAGACACGAGAGAGTCAGATGCATTGTGACTTTGAGCGAATCATCTGTTTCTCTTTCTCACATTTTTATTTAAAATACCAGGGAAGGTGAAGCAAGTTCAACTTCTCCAGTTTGAAAACTGCTTATGAATCATGCCTCCCTTATATGCAGAGAGACCTAGATTGGCTTTGGGTGTTTAGTCATTTGGTTTCATCATCTGTGTCTAGAATCTATAATGGGCGAGGGAATCAAATGTAATTAAATGAGCAAATAATCTTCAATAGTCAATATCCTTACATTGTTTTATGTGCTTTGCTCTAGAGTT
Organism: Muscardinus avellanarius; assembly: GCF_963383645.1. Taxonomy (NCBI): domain Eukaryota; kingdom Metazoa; phylum Chordata; class Mammalia; order Rodentia; family Gliridae; genus Muscardinus; species Muscardinus avellanarius. Next base: position 28,472,032 of record NC_137798.1, read on the forward strand.
TTTATCGGGGCTTTATCTCTAATAGACTCCCCAGAAGGACAGTGAAGGTTTTTGTTAAGGTTTTTGT
>NC_137798.1:28477098-28667098 GCF_963383645.1 Muscardinus avellanarius
GATTTTTGGCTCCAACTAAAAACTCACCCTGGGTTTTGAAATGACCCCAGCAGTTTCCTCTCCTTCCACCCTTCATAAAAGATGGACTTTCTCTGCCTGGCCTCAGTTGAGGTCTCTGGTCTGCTTTCCTGTGCCCTCTCACTTGTTCCAGGGATGGGCAGGAGATAACTTCTTTAGAGCTGCTTTCATGTCAGAGACAACAAAGGTGGGATGCTGGCCAAGTGCAGCCCCTCCGCTGAGCCTTCCCACGCTGCACTCTTTTCCAAATCGCTTTCTTCTTTTAAAAGTGACTGTGGCTCCTTATGCTTACATTCAGATATAACAGAGAGTTCATCATGAGGCCAGAATCAGGGCTTTCCTCTGGAATATTTTTCACAGGCTAACAATAAGTTAGAAGCTTGCAGGCAGCTCAGAAATGGATTCTTGGGCCATAATTCCATCTATGGAAACTCTCATGGGCAAGGTTGAGAGGCGTTCTGATTACACCACACTTTGTAGAGGATTAGAGGGAGGGGGTAAAAGCATGCTGAGGAAAAGCAAAACCATGGGTAAGAAGGAAGATTTCTGGGTGATCTACTAGGAAAGCAGGTTAACAAGAGGAAGGGTCCAGGAAAATAGGCACTGGGGTTTTTGTTGTGAAGTCGATGACTGTGGGAATACAGGAAACAGAGAGCTCATCTTTGGAAGGGGCACAAGACTTTCAGTGATAGCAAGTAAGTGCTCCTGGCCTTCCCTGGTTTGATCAACAATGACTTCTTCTCTTAAAAGAGCTTCCAGTGTACCTAGAAATGGGTTTGCCCCCAAAAAAGGCATGTTAGGGGATAGATGGGAGAGTAGCTCAGCGGTCAAGCAAATGCTTGGCTTGCACGAGGCCCTGAATTCACTCCCCACTCTGCTATAAATCAGAATCAACTACGCGTGCTGCCACACCTGTAATCCAAGTACTTTGGAGACTGATACAGGAGGATCAGAGGTTCAAAGCCAACCTTAGCAACTTAGCTAGATCTGTTTCAGAACAAAAAAATAAAAAGGACTGGGGGTGTAGCCCAGAAGTAGAATGTCCCTAGGTTAAATCCCCAGTACCAAAAGTAAATAAAGAAGTGAGAAGCCAGTTGGTCAGTCATGAGCAAGCACAGAATGGGGCCCCCACTGCACTCTCCTCGGCTCTCCCAGCTTATTCTGACCACAAGTCCTGGCCCGTTTCCTCCTCTGATCCCAGAAGACCAAAGCCTTAGCACAGAGAACCCGAGGCTCATAGCCTGGAGGAGGAACATAGAAAGGCTTGTCCATTTTTAAATACATTGTAATTTTCTACTCAATGTTATGATTAATTTTAACTTGCCTAAAAATAGATTTTAAAAAATTGTTGTGACCAATTCCAATTATAGAAAATGACAATATTCACCTTGACCTTTTCATTCAATGTCTGTTTCCTCCCAAAAAATGATCACTGAGACTGGTTTGGTGTCTTGTGATGAGTATGTTGATGTGAAATGCCCTGTGTTCAAGTAGGGAAGCTTACAAGGGATAGGGCTAGAATTGCACGCTGCAGGATTCCAAATACAGGTTGTATATCCCTTTTCTGAAATACTCAGGGCCAGAAATGTTTCGTATTTTGGAATTTTTCATATCCATATTGAGCTTATCTGAGGGATGGAACCGAGCCTAAACACAAACTCAGTTATGTCTCATATACGCCCTGTATACCTAGCCTGAAGGTGATTTTATGTGATATTTTTATTGCACTCCATTTTAACCGACACATCACTTGAGATCAAGCATGGAATTTTCCACCAGTGGCAGCATGTCAGCACTTAGAAAGCTTCAAACTTTGGAGCATTCTAGCTTTCAGTTTGGGGATTAGGAATGATCACCTGTAAATATAAGAAACAGTTACTTGAAAATACAGGCTGTTGGTAAAGGAAACCCTTAAAAACTAGGAGCTCTTAAAAGACAGGTCTTTGGTCAGAAAGCACCTTGGCTGAACACAAGAGGATGGGCTAGGTGACTTCCGAAAGTCCAGCCAGGCCTCTAGGACACTGGGGACTGAGTCCCTTTACCAGCGAGCTCTGGAATGAATGTCCGCTTCTTTCGCCTGTTGTCTGGTTGTTGTGACATTAGAACTTTTCTCAGAGCTGATCCTGTGCTGTGGTCTGATTCGCTCAACATCTGTGGGGTTTTTGCAAAGAAAGGAAGCTCAGTGTATACTCTGGAGTCGGGGGTTACCAGCTCACTTTCGGGAAGGGCACCAAACTCTCAGTCACACCAAGTAAGTGCTTCTTTCTGGCTAATTATTTTTCCCAAGAAGCCCATCTTCCATCACACAGAAGCTGTCAAAACACAGGTGGTGTTTTCTTTGCTTGGTTTGTGTTGGGTGGTTCGTGATACCAGTTGGAAAACAAGATGGTTAATGCACACATTCCCTGGGGCGCTGTACTTGGGCTTTTAATATCCATGTAGTCTCTCCCTGAGAAAATATGTTGACCCTCCATGAAAAGCAAGGTCCAGGGAAAGGGAGGAAGAAAGGCAAGAACTGGTTGAAATAGACAAAAGGCCTGCAGAAAAAAGCAACCAACAATCTGGGGATCCTGAGAGACAGAATGGGGGCCACTTGGTGTGAATTTCCCAGGAGACGCTCCCGCCAAGGCCTGTTCTTTCAAGGAAAATGACGGCAAATAGAATCCAGGCTGGAAAGTTGTTAGTTATTAGCATTCCTCCCACGTTCTAACCTAATTACAAGGAGATTGTTTTGGCCATGGGCAGTCATTTCGGGTTTTGTTTCGCTGCCTGCCCTCCCCTTCCACCTGTCTTCCTAGAAGCCCCAGTCAAGGTTACCGCACTAGCACGGAGCACTGTGTAACTCCAATACAGGCAAATTAACCTTTGGGGACGGGACCACTCTCACTGTGAAGCCAAGTAAGTTGCGTTCTTCTTTGCCTGGGCCTTTAGGGGCAATCAATCAAATCATTAGTTTGAAAAATACTTTAATCCTGTGCATCTGCTTGGGCTCTTTATTAATGTTCTTTCCCCAGGCCAGAGAGAGCTGGTTCTCTTCCCTGGTTTAAAATGAGATGGAGCACATGTGTGCGCACACTCTCTTGCCCTAGCTCACCGTGAGGGCTCTCAGGAGCATACACAACAATTTGAAAGAAATAGAAATAAAAAACAATAATTGAGCCAACGAGGATGTCAGGAGAGACCCCCAGAGGACCCAGCACCCCTCTTCCCAGCAGGATTCCTGGCCATACGAGATGCTCTCCGGCTCTGTCTGATGCTCAAGAGCAGGAAATTCCTCAGCTTCTTGCTATAGTCAACCAAAATTTAGCAACTGTTGCTGCCAGCAAGTACTTTCTCACATCTGACATTCCTCGTCCTACTGTAATTTAAGTCTCTGTCTAAAAAGAGCCACTAGAACTCTACATCTGGACTAAGAATAAAATATATGCCATATGGGTTTGATCCCCAGCACTGAAAAAAAAAATCTGCTATAGAATGTGAGGTTCAGTACTGAGTCCACTTCTGCAGTGGCTCTAAGATGCCACAGGTCTCCTCTGGTCACCTTGAGCTCAAGGGATTATGCATTCAGCAGGAGAGCCTGAGCTCTGGAGACAGCAAAACCTGGATTCAAGTCCTTGTTCCGCTAGTTAAATGGCTCTGTAACCATGGGCAAGTTACTTAACCTCTCTGTCAGTTTCCCAATCCATAAAATGAAAGCAAAAACATACCTACCTTGCTGAGTGGTTGTAAGGATCAAATAAAATAATGTGGCTAAAATATTTAGCATAGTGCCCAGAACATAGGAAGAGCCCGTTAAGCCCCAGCTATTAACAATAATGATAAGCATCGTCTCTAGTGCACAGCAGAGCCTTCGCTGCACCCCGTGGGCCCTTCCGCCAAGGCTCTATCGTGCATCAGGAGCAGAGCTGGAAGAGGAGGGCGGGTGGAGAATGCCAACCTGTTCTGTGAAATCCTCCACCTGGGATTTGAAAGTGGAAATAGAAAGAGTCTTGACTAATTTAAATACAAAACCATCCGCATGTCAAAGGCAGAGGAGAGGTTTCTGCAGAGGGCCCCATGGCGGGGGCTCTGGTGGCCACGCATGGGAACCTGGTTCACCTGCTGCCAGGCAGGCGGTGCGGGGACTGAAACCTCCACCCCAGTGTGACTGCGCCCAAGGGGCCTGACCCCTTCCCAAGAGAGGAACAGTGGCAAACAGAGATGGGCACTCCGAGAGGGAAAAGCAATCTGTCCCCAAACTGTCCTACTCTTGTGGGAGGAGATGCTCTGGAGAAATGCAGCTCCTGAAACGAGCCACTGATCCCGAACCTGGAGAGAGGATCAGAAAAGCCAAAGAAAAGAGGGTGAAGGTCACAGAACAAAAAGGGAAACGGAGTCCCGTTTCTAAATGTGGGAGAGAAGCATGAGAAGATGAAGGGGCTGTGCTCCAGCGGCGCCAGGACGGGCTGGCGTTGCAGGACGCGGGCGAGGTTAGCGGGGAAACCTTCCTAATAGGTTTCTGAGCGGTGAAAATGAGCTGTCAGGAGCCCTTGCCAGAGCACTTTCTCCAGAGGGTTTTTGAAAGGAGATAGACACCCTCCTATCAGGGGTGAGTGAAGTGCAGCCCTGCCTGCAGGCAGGAGGAGGAATGAGAACCTCTTCAAGCCTCTTCCAGCCCCCGGAGCCTCTCTGTGAAAAGACCCAGGCTCATTAATGCAGGGCTGCAGCCTTTGGGACTCCGGGTGGGTGGCTGTTGGGGGACCTTTGTTTGCTTGGCTCCCAAACTCCCTTTATTCTCAGGACTCAACAGGACACATGGGCTGCCTTTTTCACCCTAAAGCCAAAAACACAGACTCAGAGTCCAGGATCATGTGCAGCGTTGAGCTCTGGCATGTCGGGAGGAAGGTCTAGTAGGTTTTTGCTGAGCCTGGAAACACTGTGGGAATAACTATGCTCAGGGACTGAGCTTCGGTCCTGGAACCAGACTGTCTGTGCTACCCAGTGAGTACGGGGGGAAGAGGAGATGCGTCCCGTGCTCAGCGTGGGGGTGAGCTGGGGCCTCGAGCCCACTGTGACCTCAGGAGCAGTGATGGAGAGGAAGGTAGATGGGGTGAGGGACAGAGTCCATGAGGACAACGGGAGCGGGAGGGAGCTTGTGGGGAGGGAAGTGTCTGCACTGAGCTGAGGAAAGGCATCCGAGGTCCCCTCCCCAAGGGCTCTGTGTGGGGAAAGCTGAGCCGGCAGGTTTTTGGTGCTGAGATAATCACTGTGGGGGAGGACAAGGCTTCTCCTTTATCTTTGGGAAGGGGACAAGGCTGCTTGTCAAGCCAAGTAAGTGGCATGTAATTTGAATTGTGTGCTGAATATGAGTATCTCCAAGAGGAAGGCCTGCTGTCTTTTCCCTCCTTGGATGGGAAGGACATTAAAAGGGTGGCAAACCAGAGCGATAGCCTGGAATGCCAGCACTTAAGAAGCTGAGACAGGAGGATTGCAGGTTCAAGAACAGTCTTGGCAACTTAGCAAGATCCTGTTTCAAATTCAAAAGGGAGGGGGGTGTAGCTCGCAGGTAGAATGCCCCTGAGTTCAATCCCAAATATCACATACACATAAAAAAAAGGGTGTCTAACCTTGTCACCTTCTTCATCCTTGAAGGGAGCTCTGGGAAGGCTAGAGGGGGAAAAGCCCACCAGGACCCCACAATAACCCGGCCTCAGGTCCATCCCTCTGCCAGACTTTCAATAAATAAAACCATGTGATATTAAGGTCTTCCTAGCAGGTGACACCAGCATAGTTATCCCCACTTGACAGATGGCAAAACTGAGGTAAGTAAAAGCCAGTGATTAATACTGTCCCAACAGGGACAGAAAGCAGGGATCTGGTTTTTCCACCAGACTCATGAACCCCAAACACCAGGTTATTAAAACGTGAGAATGAGTGTGGCAGCGAGCTAGGGGCCGAGCTCCAGCGGCATGGGCACGGGCTCAGCGCCAGGTGAACCTCATCTGTGCAGAGGCCCACGCCTGCGCCAGGCTTCCTTAACCCCAGTAGCACCGCTCTCTGGCCGCCCTGCCCAGGAAACACGCTCTGGGCACACGCCATCCTTGGTGTCCTGGATAAAGAGAAATTAAAAGAGAAGGGGGGGAGCTTGTATCTCATATGAGGCAGTTGCCTCGTTTCGTAGCAAGATTGTTTCCCCATGAGCAGTTTGTCTTCATTTAGCAGCTGTCTTCTCTGGGGAAGCCATTTTGTAGAAGTGTTTGTCACAGTGTGACAACTGACAGCTGGGGGAAATTGCATTTTGGAGCAGGGACCCAGGTTGTGGTCACCCCAGGTAAGCCCTGCTCCCTGGAGCCTCACCTGCCCTGATTTTAACCCTCGCATGCTGAGTATTTCTAGCTGAGCCGAAACACATGGGAAGAAAGGATGTCATTTCCTGGAACTATAATATCCAGAACCACCAGGTGAAAATGAGAGAACAGTTTGGTGTTAAATAGAACATTTTTGGAGAACAGGTATTCTCATTATTCTCTATCAGTCCCCTGTGTGTGAATACCTCCATTCCCCTTAAAAAATAAAAGTACCAATGGAAGAGTATAACCATGATTCGCGCTGTGGCGTGGGAGCGATCGGCTGTGGATTTGGGGGTGGAGGATTAGAAATGTGTTCAGGCAGATTGGATGTGTTTTTGACAGGGTATGTAACACAGTGTGAATTATAACCAGGGAGGAAAGCTTATCTTCGGACAGGGAACCAAGTTATCTGTGAAGCCCAGTAAGTATAAAATTGTATATCTGGATTAAGCAATGTCTGTGGATTAAGGGCTGATTTAGACCCAATTATACAGTATATGAAGAATGCTTAGAAAGGAAGAAAGAGCGGCGAGTAAGAGGCCAAAACCTCCTGGCTAGCACCTGGCACCTCCGTGCAGAATAAGCCATGTAGGGATGTCTCTGGGAATTGCTCATACAATATATGTGTTGGGACTAAAGATGTATGACTGATTACTTGGGGCATTGGCTAGGATCATGGCCCTGGATTTGTGCAGTAATCAGTGACATGATGTCTAATTCCTCGGTAAGCCCTCTAAGGCATATTCTCATTGGCTGAGATGATGTCAAGGTCTAAAAGGAAACTCGTAAATAATCATCATTAACCAAAATAAGAGTGATTAGTCTGTCAAAATCTGAAACTCACTGGGAAAAATATATATATTTTTCTTCTTCTTGTTTCTGAGACTTTAGGCCAAAAATTTATACACCATAGCTTCACTGAGCAGAGGAAATCGTTCAATTGATCATCCTTTCTGATTATCTTCATTTATAATAAAAAAGAAAAAAAACGGGACCCAAAGAAGGGACTAATTATCACACCATAGCCAGTGTGTTGCTGAGCTGGGGCTGGACCTGGAGTGTCTGGTCTGAAGTCTGAGGAGACCACAGGATTCATCTGACAAATGCTCTTGTGCACCTATGGTGTACAAGGCTCAGCATTCAGACTAGGAGCCGGGTGGTGGGGGGGACCCCAGTGTGATGGGTCCTAGAGGAACTTACATGCAGGGGCGGATCCCATTTTTTCTCCCTGACATGACAATGCACATCCTGATCCTTCTTGGGCTTTACCCTTTTCTGCCATCCTCACTATGTTAGGAAATATTAAAATTGATTTTTGTTGCAGCTTCAAAGTCCTTTAGAAGATAAATCAGCATAGATAGCACTTTAGTAATGAGAAAGAATATAGCCCAAAAGTGAAGTCGAAAACTAGCAACTTCCCTGATAATCTGATCATTATAAAATTATTTTATCAATGTGAAACTGGTGGCCAAATTAACTAGACAATCCCAGCTCTAGGCCTATGCCATTTAGACACCGTCCACTCAGACTAAGAAGGACTCAAGAATTTGGACAGTTCCCTGGTAATATAGCCCAGTGGTGCCCACAATGGAAATGTTCTTTGTTTTGGACTTTTCAAGTCTCCTTAGAGGAAAAGATCTGAATGCCGGTTTGCCATCCAAAAGCAAAGAGCGTTTGCTCTACATACATTTAGAAACATACGTTTGATGCTTAGAACTCCGTAGTAGAAAATGGAAAGCAAGATTTAAAGGAAATGGGACTGTAAAGACAAAGAAGGAATCATTCAGAACTTTTAGACTGTCAACTTGGTTACTCCAGACCAAACGCAGATTGACAGTGATCCAGGCCTACTTCATTAGGTACCTGCTAACACATGACTCTGTTCTCCGCCGACCCAGCCCCTTTGATCTAGTTCTTGTTATTGGGCATATCACAGTGTTTCTACTGGATCAGGCTGGCAGCTGACCTTCGGATCTGGGACCCAACTGGCTGTTGTGCCTGGTAGGCCACCACAATTAAATACTTTTTGTGCTGAATTTTAATCTACAAATGTAGATTGGACATCTCTGTAACTTAAAGAGCTTGAGGTTGAGGATGAGGGAGGGCCACCAGCAAGGCCTACTAGAAGGGGAAAAGTGAGAAGAGAATTGTCTACCAAAGACCAAGACTAAGAAGAGAAGCCACCCTGCCTAGACGATTTTCTGAATAATGGGAGCAGATTCCATAAAGGGGGGCCTGTTTCTCATAATATTTGCACTAAGAAGCAGACAGAATGCTATATGACAGTTTTACCAAGAACCATCTTGAACCAAATCTAGTTGGCCATCTATGTTTCTAGCTTATTCTAGCTTTTTTCTCTTTAAGTCTTAAAACACAAGGGTGCCCATTTAGTACATTTAAATGAGACTCTATTTCTGTAGTTCTCTGGTGCCCTTCCAGCAAAGCATTCCTATAAAGCACTGCATATCACTTCTACAAGTAAGAACAAGTGAGCCCCTTGCCCTCCAAAACTACACGAGTATTATAATCACTTGGCTTAGACTGAAGTCACCTCTACTTTATTTCTCATAACTGTGTTCATTTGTTGAGATCTGTTGAAATCTAAAGCGTGTGGGTGTCTAACTGTTGGCACTGAGGTTTTCTTTCTCTTGAAATTGTCAGCAAAATATTTTGCCCATAAATAATGTTTCATCTAGACTTGCAAATGACAGCCAACACTGCAGCCTCTTTTTTTTTTTTTTCCTCTTTGTTTATTTTTTTTTCCCTGAAGGGAATATACAGGCAGGAAGCAAAAGTAAACCAAAGTGTGGGGGATGGAAGGAGCTGTCGCCACGGACGTTAAAGTACTTTTAGTTGTATGATGTAGACACTCTGACAGATAGGCTATAGGGATCCTTCTGGATCATACCTGAAGACTCTCCCTGACCACTGGCATGACTCGGGATGTCCTTAAGAGAAACTCGGGTCTGGTTGTCAAGTACAACCTGGATCCAGGCACAGGGTCTGAAAGAGAAACTTCCAGGTAGCCTGGATGGAAAGGCAGAATAAGGATTTTCCTCACAGTCAAGTCCCCCTGGGGGGATTTTCACTTATAAATTAGCAAGAGAAAGAGGTAAAGTGTATTTCCTTGTGGCGTCCTTGTTTCAGATGTTGTATGCAAGGAGCACAGAGGGCACAAGAAAGAACCCAAGCAGAAAACTAAAGAAAAGAAATCGATAGAACCATTGAAGAAAATCAGCCGCCCTTATCTTGCCTGTCTCTGATAACGAATGTGTCTTCTCGGCTCATTCCTCACCTTGGTTCTCGAATTTTCTAGGGAATAGCAAAGAACTGGAGGGTCCGGGTTAGTCTCCACCTCACTCGGCCAGTCACCTCTGGATAGTGCGCCTCCCTTTTAAGACATTCAGGGACCTTTTTGTAATGATGTTAAACACAGTGAACAACCTTAACAGATTTTACTTCGGATCTGGGACCAAACTCAGTGTAAAGCCAAGTAAGTTGTCTACTAAAGAAACTTACCAGCCCATTACACTAAATCTCTCTCATCAGTCTGTATTTGTTTTGAGCTCTTTTATTTTATGTTTTGGGTCCTCACTCATAATATTTTATCACTCCTTATTCCTAAGGCTCATGAACAGATAAAAAATATAATTAAAAATCCTATCATTCCATAAACATTCCAAAACTGTCAACTATGCTCTTAATTATCCTCTATAAGGAAAATCTTCAAAATTTAACTATTGCTACTTTTACTAGTTGGCAAAAGAATGTTTAGGTATAAAGTATCTATGATACTGGCATGATGGCCCATGATTATAATCCCAGCATTTGGAAGGATGAGACAAGAGGATCTCAGGGTCAAGGCCAGCCTCAGCAACTTAATGCATCCCTTTTTTAAAATAAAATTTAAAAAGGGCTAGCGGTTTTGCTCAGAGGGCTCCCTTTCAACTTTAAGTGCTAGACTCAAGTCTAGAGGATAAAAAGGTGAGCTCAAACCTGCTTCTTCTATTTTTATTATTTTGATAGCCAAAGAGATAGAGCATCAAATTATTCACAAGTTAAAACCTACACTGATATTTACACCTAGAAGATGATGAAGTATGATTTCCCAGTGCAAGAAATGGAAAAATAAAAGGAGCTGTCAGAGAGGAAGAAAAGGAAAAAAGAGATAAAGAGCAGGCCTGGAGGGAGGACCAGAGGTTGAATGAGGGGAAATGGGGTGATTTTGCAGAGGGTAGATCTGGCCTATCAAAGTTTTTACAAGTTCAGATTTGGAAAGAGATCCATACATAATGTCAGTCCAAGTCAGTGAGCAGCCTTTTATACTGGGAAATAGGCCCAGGGAGCGTCATTCCTTCCAATTTAAACACTCTCAAAAGGATGTGTAATTGCTTTCTGATGGGAGAGGACTCTGAAGGCAGAAAGACTATTGTTACCACAGATCATGTGTCCCTTGGGATACAGCCCCTGAGGACGGACCGTCCAGCTTAGACTGCTGGCTGCACAGAAAAAGATTCAAAGCCACTTAAAGAGAATGGAGGTGAATTTTCAGCTTCATGCCCCACAGCAAGGGAGAGAGAGGATGGAGAGCCTTTAGAGCAGTTCATGTAAAGGGGGCCGGCACTGTGCCCACAAAGGATCCTTCTTGGGGAAGCTGTACTTTGGCAGAGGAACTCAGCTCACTGTCAGGCCTGGTGAGTGGGTCCTTTTCTTCTCCAGGGAGACATTACCGTGAGGAAACGGAAAAGGGAGAGAAATGGATTCCTTTGGTTTTAAGACCAAATATGCACATGGGCTGTCCTGCCAGACACTGGCCCCTAGGTAGCCTGGGGTAGAAAAGCAGAGGGAACCCAAACAAGACCACCTAGGGTCCCTTTTAGCAGCCCAAGAATCTGAGAGGAGACTGTGGTAATCCCCACCAAAGGCAAAGGAGACGGCACCACTAGACGGCATGAGGTGTCCAAACACTGCTGTGGTCCACACCCAACATTCAAGGAAGGATCTGTCCCTCAGCCTGGAGTGGGCAAACCAAACTGGGAACAGGTTTACAGTATTGACTTTTCCTGGGTCCTGTGATTCTTGGCCCTCTCCCTGTGCGAGGCTTCCGCCACCAGCAAGTGCATTCCACTCTTGTTGAGAATGGCTTCCCCAAAGTCCTCTGTAAACCTTCCCCAAAAAACCTTCTGGCCCACAACCTTGGCCTCATCCATAGATGTGCAGATAGAGGGAACCTGGGTCTGGAACTTTGACCAAAGAAAGAAAAGCAGATCCGTAAGTACAGCATCTGGGAGGGTCTGCGCAGACCCAGGACTATAGAAGTTTCCCTTCTCTCTTTGGGGCCTCCCCTGGGCATTCTGTCGGGTGGAGAGACCCTGTTGGCAAGTACATGTGTGTGCGTGAGAGTGTGTTCATTGGCATTTTCACCTGGATGTATGAACAGCCTGACCTTGAAAGTTCCAGAGTATAGAGGGCTCCTGTTCTCAAGTTACTTTGTGGGTTAAAAATAGTCAAATGAGCCTTTGAATAAAGTGAGGGTTCGTAAAAGTCACAGCCTATTTGTTATCTTATTCTTACCTAAGATACCTGCTCTATGATGAAGAAGTTTTATTGTTTTTTTCCTGTGGCTGACTTTCCTCAGCTTTAGTCAGCATGGTAATGTGCTACCTATTGGATAAAATTTATTCTATTAGTGCATTGATTTTTTTACTCTGATTTTGGGAAGGCAGATATGATTTCATAATTTGAACTATGCTATATTTCTAATGAAAATGTGAGATATTATCATAGCACAGATATTATCATGGCTTCTGGACATATTTCATCTGTAACACTGTAAAATTATTCCTCTTTATTCATTATTTAATTATATGACATCCATTGTATTCTATTTTCATCATGTAAAAACATTACCTTTAGGCAATCAAATATAAATGAAAATAATTCATTGTTTTAAAAAAAGTGAGAGTTTGGAACTATTGTCCCTACCCACAGATCCAGGGCCAAACAGCCAAGGTAGAAAAGTGAACAAGTGTACGAATGGGCTGGACCCAAGTGTGTGCCCCCCTGCACACATTCCTGTTCTGTGAAGAGGTGCAATGCTTGGAGATAAGATCACCCTGAATCCCACCACCACGCCTTGCTTTTCCAAGGCTGCAGGGAATGCTCTTTGTTGAGTATCTACTGAGTCTAATTCCCCCGGTCATGTGTTTTTGCTGGGCCTTTGATCACTGTGTGAATAATAATGCAAGGGGCAAGCTAACGTTCGGAAGAGGAGCCAGGGTGCTAGTTAATCCGAGTGAGTACTGGAGCTTCAACCGTAGTTTTCTTTCCAATATTGAAACAGAAGCCTCGTCGTCAATTTTAAGTTGAGTGGGATGTGTTGGCCCACATTAACCCATCTTAAGATCACCTTAAAGACGTCTAGTGTTGCTCTTCTGCACAAGCATTTGTGCCTGTGTGTCTGTGTGAATTCAGCATGGGATGGTGCTATCTTGATGCCTGCTGGGGTATTAAGAAAATACTTAAGAGAAGAAAAACAATAAAGTTTCTCCATACTTCTTCACATCATTTACCTGATTGTCTAAAGAGGCAAAGGTAGGTAGAAAGGGGTCATTCTTTCTATTCAGAGTAGTTAAGTGATTTGAACACAGCCACAGTAACAGGGCAAGGGCCCACATTCTCCACGGTTCGATATACTGCTGTCTGTGCCAGGCTGCGGCCTCTATAACCACCGTTCTGATTCATCTCCTCTAGCTCTCATTTTTCCCAATTAATATAACTGAAATATTTGTAACCCTTATCTCCTAACTCACAGGAAGTATGTGAGGATTAAAAAGACACTGCTCTGAAAAAGAATCGAGCTGGAGGGCTTTGGGGGAGGGGATTATTTTTTAATTATGATATCGCTTTCATTAGGGGAGGGGAAAACAAGGGAGAGACGCTTGGAAGGCGAGGTGACGGGATCGATGCATGATCGTGCACAAAATAAAGCATGAAGGCGCTCCACCTGGAGCCAAAGGCAGCGCAGGCCCCATCAGCGCTCACTCGCTGGGTGGCAGCGTGGCCAAGTCTCCAAACCCTCTAAGCCTCAGCTCATCTGTAACATGGCGATTAGGATTCCAGCCCTGCCTGCCTCAAGGGATCCCGTGAGACTCACATGAGATAATGTAGGTGAGATCTGGATACGTAAACATAGCCAGATGATTCCTTATTTCTAAGAGTTAAATTTTATGAAAAATTCCATCTGGGAGTAAACGTAAAGGCAAACAAGTTTAATGGGCTTTGGCCATGGCAGCAAAAGGACTGAATGTGGAAATCAGGTGGACCTCTCTAAGTATGAGAAGAAAAAAAATGTGAGAATTGGTGACTAAGACTTTGCTTGGGGATCTTCAACCTGAGATCACTTGGGAAGAAAATGTGTGAGTTGGTGAAAATGGAGTAAATGATTCCTGGGGCTTTCTATCCTTTCAAAGAGTATGTGAGTTCAGTAGTTTTTTTTGTCTTGTTTTTTGTTTTTTTTTAGTTTACCTAAATAAATGCTTAGTGTTGGGATAGATTTCAACCAAGCCAAAAAAAAAAAAAAAAAAAAAAGGCCCTGGGAGAATTCTTGTGCTGGAAAATGAAGAAGGCTCTGGTTTTTGTGGGGATGTAGATCACTGTGGCATCTTCAAGCGCCCAGAAGCTGGTTTTTGGAAGGGGGACCGTGTTAAAGGTGGATCTTAGTGAGTATTGCCTTGTGAATTTAATCATTGAGATGGTAGCAAGCTTTTCTGACTATCTAAGAGAAGAGCCAAATGCTCTCCAGATTCCATGAGAAGCAGAGCGCTCTCCATGCCCCCCACCCCGTCCTAACTAGAACTCATTCTGCCTAGGAAGGTGCTTTGTTTTCAAGCTCAAAAGGGAAGCGGAATGGACGCTCTCTCCTCCGCTCAGTGGCCAGCACTGCCACAGAAATCCGCCATGAGATGCCACTGCCCCTCCACTTGGCACCCTCTCACAACCCAGTGCCCTCAGTGGCACCTCTAGTTACCCAGATAGTACCCCAACAGTCACTTGCAAAGAATCAGGGTTATGTTTCTATCTAGTACATCCGCCTGGGAAGAGTTGATCTAAGTGTCCATCGCTGCCACACTGTGATTCAGAGCCAGGCGTCGATCTTTCAGCCCTCAACTTGCTTATCTGTAAACAAGAGTGATGATTAACTCTTCCATATCTGGACTGCAGTTCAAGCATCTTCTCCTTTGAGAGGGCTTTCCTGCCCAGCCAGACTAACGAGCCCTCAAACACAGCCCTCTGTCCTGTGACCCGGCTTGATCTGAATTCACACCCTTTCATCACTTGACCTCTTGTCATCTACGCAGTTGTCTGCTGGTTTCCTCCTGGTAGAGCGTGAGTGCCGTGAGGATGGGGCAGTGGGTGGCTCTTGCTGGCTGTCTTCTCGCGCTTCCCGTGATGCTCGAGAAATAATTACTGAGTGAATAAGGGACCGAGCACCAACATCCCTCTTCCTCACAAAATCACAGAGCTTTGCTATTGCATATGCAAACCTCCAAAACTCACCGAACTCCTGAGCAAGGGAAAGGACCGAAACGAGTTTCCACTGTTTAGCGTTGTGTGCAGGCTGGGTCTGAGTGAGCAGGACTGGGTATTTGCAGAGCCCCATTTCACTGTGCTTACCAGGCAGGAAGGGCCTGGACCTTTGGAACAGGAACCACTGTATCAGTGAGTCCCAGTAAGTACCCGGGGCCTATTCATCATGCTGCCTGCACTTAAGCTGTCTTGTGTTGCACAGGTGACTACATGTCTCCATATCCTTTAAGTCAAGGAGTATTGGAGTTTAATGAGGAAAGCAATTAAAACAAGATTTTAAAAATGGGTGCTGTCCTGCATCCCCAATAACCCAGCCATCTCCCATGTCCCACTTTATACCCACAACATTTTTTTTAATATAGTAATAAAGAAGCTGGGAATGGTGGTACACACCTGTGATCCCAGTACTTGGGAAGCTGATACAGGAGGATCTCAGGTTCACAGCCAGCCTCAGTTACTTAGTAAGGTCCTGTTTCAAAATAAAGAATAAAAAATAGTACCGGGGGGTATAGCTTGGAGGTAAATGACCCTGAGTTCAATCCTCAGTTCCACAAAAATAAATTAATTTAACTAAATTAAAAATAAAAAGAGCTGAGGTGTAGCTTGGAAATAGAATGTCTCTGGGTTCGATCTCAGTACCAAATAATTTTTTTTAATATATATGGTGATAAAGAAAGAAAGATTACCTATAAGGATATGAGCAGTTCTAAAGACTGGCAAATGAGGTGTTGGTTCCGAGGTAAAAGTGGGGCTGAGAGAGCCAAAGTCTATCCGGCTGCTTGCGGTGGTGTGCGCCTGTAATCCTAGAACTCAGGGGGCTGAGACAGGGGAACACAGATTGGAAGCCAGCTTCAGCAATTTAGTGACACTCTGTTTTAAAATTAAAAAATAAAATAGGGCTGGTGGTATAGCTCAGAGGTAGAATGCCCCTGGGTTCAATCCCTAGTACCATAAAAAAAAATTACACGGTGGCATTTTGCAAATCTTTTTGAAAGGAATAAGTTTCAGAGTTGTCTAGAGAATATCCCTCAGACTCTGCTCGGGCTTTCTGCCACATATATTGTGCCACTGCTATAGTGCCTGAAAAAGAGGCTTTTACAGGCTAATTCCATGGCTTAGCCTTTATTCCACAATCGAAAAGGGAGAATCCCAGCCGAGCTCCCACAGGGAGGACAAATACATGCTAATCACATTAGTCTATTATCAAGGTAGTTGGGCATTTTTGTCAGGCAGCACAGTGCTATGATTTATAACACATTCATCTTTGGGAACAGGACAAGATTATCAGTAAAACCTAGTAAGTATGCAATATGTCACCAAAGTAGGAGGCTTAATGTGGCTACTGAGGCCCACTGAACTTACTGCAGTATTTGTAAGACCCAAGTGTCAAGAAATTAATGGCTTGTGCAGACTTTAGCGCATGCCTATGTAGAAAGAAACGTTAAGTAACAGCAAAGGATAGAAGGAGCTAGCTGTGGAAGGGGGCGGGAAGGGGGGAGAGTCACGAAGATTAGCCAAAGATAAGAGACTGCAACAGCCCAGAGAGCTGATCCTAAGAAAAAAGTAGAAAGTTATGACTCCCAGCTCTTTGAAAGCTGGTTTGATAAGTATAACAGGGCCACAGTTTCTTTATCTATAAAAGGAAAGCATTTAATAATAGTGCATAAGGTTGCCAGGTGTTGTGATGCACGTCTATAATGCCAGTACTTGGGAGGCTGAAACAGAAGGATCACAAGTTCGAGGCCAGTCTTGGCAACTTAGTGAGACCCAGTTCTAAATAAAAATAAATAACTGAAACAGTCTGGGGATGTAGCTTGGAAGTAGACTATGCCTAGGTTCAATCCCAGTACCAAAACAGTAATTAAAAATATTAAAGCACATGTTATTTTAAAGATAAAATAAGTTAATATATGTGAAAACATTAGCAAATTCTTAAGGACTATATGATACAAAATACAAGTTATCTATAGAACAAAAATGCGGGGTCAGCCTCTTTTAACATGAAGAGACTGTGCACATTCTTAGTAAAATGGCTGTTTTCATGTGGATCTGTAGCCATGGGCATTGAAAAGAAGCAGTCTCTCTCCCATGGAAGTGAAGTGACTGAGGGCTCCCCAGATGAGACCAGTGGGGAAAGGCAGCGATTTTGAAAAGGCCTGCCTCGCAGTGGGGACTGGGGTTCCCAAAAAGTCACCTATGGAACTGGGACAAAGCTACAAGTTATCCCGAGTAAGTCTTCCTTTTCCTTCTTTTTCTTTGTTGTGTTGTCTTCTCTCAGATGGTAACATCCAAAGCACATGAGGGCATGTAGCAGATCTTCCCTTTCCTGTCATTTCCAGGAGGTTTAATTAAGGGGATTGCATAAAGACCCCTCAGCCATCCCTTACCACTCTAACTGCACTGCTCCACCCAAGTTGTGTTCTTTCTTAATGGACAAGAAAGCCAAGACATGGGTGGGGCATTCATTTGAACCACCCCCCATGCCATTCTTGCATGGGGCAGTAACTAGCTTCTGTATTTCTATCTTTTTAATAAACTTCTTTAAATCTTCAGCAAGAGTCCGGGCTGATGTGTATTTATCCTTAGCTCAGGACAAGAACCCACGGTTTTTCTGTTTTACTGTTTTTCTGGTTTTTTGGGGGGGTTTTGTTGTGGTTTGAGAGAAATTGTGTCCGGGATCTAACAGGGGTCCCCGGGGATAGTTTCCCCAAAACCATAACATATTCTCTTAAAAAAAAAAAAAAAAGTAAGCCGGGCATGGTGGCACACGCTTGTAATCCCCGTGCTTGGGAGGCGAAGACAGGAGGATCGCGCAAGTTCGAAGCCAGCCGCGCGCGCTGGCTTAGGAGACCCTGTTTCCAAAATAAAAATGTAAAAATAGGTCTGGGAGTGTAGCCCGGAGGTAGAAAGGCTTCCAGGAACCCCAGTACCGCCAAAAAAAAAAAAAAAGAAAGAAAGAAATTTTTAAAAAAAGAAAGCCAAGACATTGCCTATGCAGCCAATGGAAAACAGTAGATTTGCAAAGATAGAACTATAGAGAAGAGAATGAAATTTGTTAAAAAAAAAATTTTTAACAAATTTGTAGCAGAGGGGGTGTCATGTACTCAGAGGGTCTGGGGACAAAACCAGACTCAAGAAAGTACTAAGACTACCACCGAGTCTCTGGCCTTGCAAATGGAGGTGACTAGGGGAGCAGAAAGTGGCCGGTCACAATGATCTGGATGCTACTCCAAGAAGTTTCAGATTGATTGGAGTTAAAATTAGGTGAGACATTATTCCAGAACTCTAAAAACTGATGACTGTCATGAAAATGAAAGAAAGGCTACATACATCTATTACATAGATTAAAAATCGTGAGTTTGATAGACCCAGAGTGTGTGTACGTAGAGATTTCATTTCACGTGTTGCACAATAAATGCCCCAAATCTGAGTCAAACGGCCCAGTGCTATGTGGATTGTGGAAAGAAAGTTAAGACGCAGCCCCCCTGTAAGTGAACGGGCCACCTCCAGGTCTTGGGAATGAGAAGGATGCGCGGGCTTGTGGGCGTTTTGGGCTGACTGTGAAATACTGTGGGAATGATGGGGGGTCTAAACGGACCTTCGGGCGTGGGACCAGACTGCAGGTCAGCCCTGGTAAGTAGGGTATCACAGGAATAACGTTAAGATTGAGGGTCAAATGACTTCATGTCCCCAAAATTGGTCATGTAGTGAAGGAAGAGCTAGAAAGATTTGTGTTTTTTTGGTCCTACGGACTGAACTCAGGGGCATTCTGCCTTCAGGCTACACCCCCAGCCCTCCTTTATTTTTTTATTTGGAAACAGAGTCTTGCTAAGTTGCTAAGAGCCTCAGTAAATTGCTGAGGCTGGCTTTGAACCTATGATCCCTCTGTCTCAGCCTCCCAAGTACTGGAATTGCAGGCACGTGCCACCATGCCCAGCTAGAGCTAGAGTTTTAAGTCACTGTTACTAGAGAACTAACATCTGGTCTGGGTCTAGTAAAGCACTAATCTCAATACAACTGCAACCCCATTCTAGAAGGGACAAGGAGGAGGCGTGCATTTGTTTGTTTGTTTGTTTGTTTGTTTCATTTTATGTTGTTGTTGTTGTTGTTGTTGTTGTTGTTGTATTTTATTTTTTGGTGGTACTGGGGGTGGAACCCAGAGGCTTTCTACCTCTGGGCAATACTCCCAGACCTATTTTATATTTTATTAGGAAACAGGGTCTCACTAAGTTGCTGAGAGCCTCACTAAGTAGCTGAGGCTGGCTTCGAACCTGTGCGATCCTCCTGTCTCTGCCTCCCAAGCGCAGGGATTACAAGCGTGCACCACCACACCCAGCTTATTTTGTTTTTGTGTGGTATTGGGGGCTGAACCCAGAGGCATTCTACCTTTGAGCTACAATCCCAGCCCAATTTTATTTATTTGGAAACAAGGTCTTGCTAAATTGATAAGAGTCTCACTACTTCCTGAGGCTGTCCTCCAACCTGCAATCCTCCTGTCTCAGCCTCCCCACTACTGGATTACAGGCATGTGCCACTACAACCCGGCCAGAAGAGGCTTTTATCTTATTGTTCCTCCTAAGATGTTTCTGTCCTCTGCTAAAATGCCTTTGGATTCCAGATATGTGTGCCTTTGCTAGCAATGCAGGCCCTGCTTGCTTAGCCTCAGGTCACCTGTTGCTAATTTATAAGGATAATAATATCTAACTTCATGGCCTAGTTGTGGCCCAAATGAGGCACTGTAATGTGTGTAGATTGCTAATCTGCTTTTCACATCATAGGTTCTCCATAAATGAGGGGTTTCTTTCCCTTCCCTAAATAGATGACAGGTTGAAAAGCCTGACACGTTCGGCCATTTTTGTATGGGGGTTTGCAATAGTGTGAGATCAGGCTACAACCAACTCACTTTTGGAAAGGGGACTATGCTTCTAGTCTCTCCAGATAAATTCTGACCCTTCCCACCCTTGGGCCCCTTGTCTGGTTTAAAGCTTCTAACCATACTTGCCGTGTTTTATTCTCGTGGGTTGTATCATTCTTGTTTTATCAATTGAGCTTCTATGATTTTAAGGCTAAGCCTCCGTGGGTGGGCTCTTAATTTAAACACAAAAATGACTGAAGGGTTGCAAATGACAGTAGAACTATTCCCTAGGTTGGACTGGAGTAGAAACTAACACCCAAAATGATCTGGACAAACATGGTTTCTCCAGAAATAATAGCCTGGCTTCTGGGCTAAAGCCCCGACTGTGGTTTCTGCCCAGGCATCCTTCACATTCCTCTGACTCTGTACCCAGAGTTAGCTGTGCGGGCCTAGATGATACGTGCCACGCCCCACTATAGACATCTTTTGTGGCTTAGAATATCTAACTATTGCCGGGCGTGTTGGCGCATGTTGCAATCCCAGCATTCCAGAGGCTGAGACCGGAGGATGGCGGTTTGTGGACAGCCTCAGCTACTTAGTGAGGCCCTCGGCAACTTAGTAAGATCCTGTTTCAAAAATAAAGAATAAAATAAAAAAATAGAGCAGGGTGTGTGGCTTGAGGTCAAATGCCCCTGGGTTCCATCCCCAGACCCGCAAAAAAAAAAAAAAAAAAAAAAAAATATATATATATATATATATATATATATATATGTATTTATGTGTATATATATATATGGCTGGGGGTGAGCCGGGCGTGGTGGCACACGCTTGTAATCCCAGCACTTGAGAGGCAGAGACAGGAGGATCGCACAAGTTCGAAGCCAGCCTCACTGGCTTAAGAGACCCTGTTTCCAAATAAAAATATAAAAAATAGGAGTCTGGGAGTGTAGCCCAGAGGTAGAAGAGTTTCCAGGAACCCGAGTACCACCAAAAAAAAAAAGAAGAAGAAAAAGAAAAGAAAAAAGAAAGTAGTAAGACTCGCATCAACCTAGAAAGGCCCTGTTTCAAAATAAAAGTAAAATAGAGCTGAGGGTATAGTTCAGAGGTAGAATGACCCTAGGTTCAATCCTTAGTACCAAAAAAAAAGGAAAGAAATAGACATTTAATAAGTGTAGATGGATAAAACTTCTCTAGCTTCTGTCTAGAACTAAAACTCCATAATTATATGGGTGACTTTTGAACCTGAATATTAGTGACTTTCTTTATATAACTTACTGTACACAAAGCAGAATCTCCTGTTGGGTTCTGCCTTATTTCTTGTGGTCTTCCAAGGGTCTTCGGAAAATGAAGATTAAACAGTAAAATTCTATGCCTTCTGTGGTAACTCTATATCAAAGTGGTAACTTTGGTGTGTGCACACACACAGGAACACACTTAGTAACAAACCTGAGTGCATCATAGAAATCCCAGCCATGGCCCACCTACAGGGTGACATTTTGTACAGAGCTCTGTCAGAGTGTGAACACTGGCTTTCAGAAGCTCCTATTTGGAACCGGCACGCAACTTTTGGTCAACCCAAGTAAGTCAGAACTCCAGAAATGTGTAGCCCAACTCCAAATATTGGGTTTAAATATACATACTATATAGCTATTACTCTGTTCTGTGTAGGTTTTTGTTATTATTGCTATTTTGTTATTAATCGCAACAGTGCAACTAACTGAGGGTATACATTTTCTGCCATACTATTCTTTTACTCTTTAAGGAGAATTACTGTCAAGATATTGGGAAGAAAATGTTTGCTCCTTTGAGGGAAGTTTTGTTATTTGTTTATTCGGTGCCCAGCTCTCTGCTGAGCGTCAACATGAATTTCACGATGCTTTGACTTTTATCCTGTCTCCTTATTTTCTCTCTCAGAAATGCTTCCCTGGTTTTTCCTTGCCTAAGCGCTTCAGTTTTGAGCTCACATTTACCCAGAGTGCATTTAGCTTTTAACCTCTTCAACACTGGCCTCCTTGTCCCAGTAATTATGCACAGTGAAAGTCAGTCCCGCTCAGTAAATGATCAGTATCGTCAACAAGCCAGGGACCAGAGTTGGCTTAAAAAGATAGAAGCCACGCCGGGCATGGTGGCGCACGCTTGTAATCCCCGCGCTTGGGAGGCGGAGACAGGAGGATCGCGCAGGTTCGAAGCCAGCGGCGCTGGCTTAAGAGACCCTGTTTCCAAATAAAAATATAAAAAAATAGGTCTGGGAGTGTAGCCCGGAGGTAGAAGGGCTTCCAGGAACCCCAGTACCACCAGAAAGAAGAAAGAAAGAAAGAAAGAAAGAAAGAAAGAAAGAAAGAAAGAAAGAAAGAAAGAGGAAAGGAAAAGAAAGAAGCCAGGCACGGTGGCACTTGCCTACTATAATCCCAGACAAAAGGATCGCAGGTTCGAGGTCAGCCTCAGCAATTTAGTGAGACCCTGTTTCAAAATAAAAAATAAAATATGGTTGGGAGTATAGCTTGGAGGCAGGATGCCCCAGGGGTTCAATTCCCAGTACCAAAAAAAAGGAAAGAAGAAAAGGAAACCTAAGATATGGCTTCTGATCTCAGGAACTTCCAGTCTTATCAGAGAAACAAAACACTCCCAATGACAGGGCTAATACTGTGGGCGAAGGGCAGGGAGCCCTCTGGCCCGAGACAGGCTGCGGGTGACACGGAAGGCTCCAAATTCCTTAGCAGAGAACAAACACAATGCCACCCCACGTGTTTCTGGGGAAGGATTAACGTCTGTTCTGTTCTGAGACAAGTGCCTTTGAGGACCCAAAGCCCGTCGGCGGTTAGCATCCCTGAGCGAGCTGAGTCAGGCATGAGTCACCAGGACTCTTGCTCGCCCCCAGGGCCCAGTCATGCCAGAGCATGTTTTTAGCATGTGTCCCTGGGCAGTGGGCTGGAAATGCTCTCGATCCTACTCTTTCTGGCTAGGTGAAAAACACATATTTGCATATGTCCCCACGAGAGCATGGCAGATGAGGTAGGAAATGCCCGCCTGCTCCCTGGTATCTTTAGAAATACACCCACCAGGCCCACATGGGAGGCTGTGGGTTTCACAAAGTTTTGTAAAGACTTTGTCCCGGAGGAGGAACAGCCAGAAAGGACGTTCCTTGGTGGTCCGCGGGAGGAAAGTGAGGCTGCGGCCAGGACCAGGGCTGCGCTGTTCACACCTGCGAGGGAGGCGCCTTCAGGTCCTCAGACCTCCCCCATTACAGGGGGCACTCCAGGGCCAGCTCTTCCTGGGTTCCAGCTTTCAGAACCACTGTGAAGGGTGTGTCCTCCATGGCAGGGTGGGCCAAACCCCGTCCTTTTGTAAAGTTTTGTAAAGACTTTGTCCCGGAGAAGGAACAGCCACTGGGAACAACTCATTTTTGGGAAGGGAACCCAAATGGCGGTCATATCAAGTAAGTGAGCCAGGACCTTCCCGCACAAATGGCTTCCACCCCACCATCCCTGGCCCGGCCCGGTACTGGACAACTTCTTACCATATTTCCATGGGAGGGAGAGAGTTTGTACCGTTCATCAATGCCTCACCCAAGGTTCTCAGATGAGCACCGTCCAAATCTTTGTCTTCTCCCGGCGTCTCCACTGACCGCGCTCCCGCTCGCTATGTAAGGCGCCCCGCTGGCCCCCAAGGCTGGCTGGCTTTCAACCGAACAGTGGGCCACAGGAATGAGAGCTAGAAGTGACCGTGGGGACAGCGTGCCTTGGCATGGCAGGGGCAGCCCGAGGTCCAGGCCTGAGGTCTGTTCAAGGCCAGGCTGAAGGTCAGATTCCCCGCCCATGCCCCCACTCAGGCTCAGTGGAGACACACGGCCCTTTGCTAACCTGACCCCCAACCCAGTTGAGACACAGGCACTGAGGGGGACTCCCTGCCTGGCTAGGGTCGGTGGCCCAGGCTTGGATTTCTGTGGGCTTCGCGCCCTTTGCATCTGCGAGGGAGGCAGAGCCAGCCCTGCTTCCTCCCATCCTTCAAAAGTCTCGTGGAAATCGCTGTGACTTTCTTCTCTGTGGTCCCAGGGTTTTATAAAAACAGATCTCAGTCTGAATGAAGGTCACTAGAAATAAAGAAATCAAAGGGCTCCAGGTGCCTTGGCCTATTTCCAGGCAGTAAAGAGGAGAAGATAAAAGCAGAAATCACAGGAAGGGCTGAATCCTGCTCAGAGTCTTGCATCAGACAGGGTTATGCAGGAATCAAGCCCGGGGCCTCGTTTAGGAAGAAGGCTGGAAATGGGAAGCCTCAAAGAGCTGTGGCCCAGGAAGGGGGAGCAGAAGGAGTCTCCAGGACAGGGGTGGGACGGCTTCAGCAAAACTGCAAGACACCCTGGTGCTCACAGCACTCCAGAAGCAGCTTGTATCTATCTGACAAAAGAGAATCAGAGTCAGACCCTCAGAAAATCCCCCAACACACAGTGATGGTGGGGTGATGCGTGGGGATGCTCTGGCTCTCTGTGGTGTCAACTCAGGATAACTGGGGGCTGAGAAGCTCCTGTCCCCCACCCTTGACTCCCATCCTGCCCCCAGGCTCCAGGATAGCCACGCTGGGCGTGTGGCCAGTGCTTCCCCCGGGTGGCCACCCAACACCGCTGGGGCAGAGGTAAAGGGAGGTCATGGGAGGCTGGTTTTATCAAAGGCTTTGCTGGCTGTGTGCATCAGGGTTGAACTACAAATTTACCTTTGGAAGGGGGACCCGCCTCAGTGTTCATCCATGTGAGTACTGTAGACGATCAGAGGGAGTTTTGTGGATAGACTATATTATGGAAGGATGTCGCAAGAGTGAGAGGGTGGTGTGACCTGCTCCTGGTTAAAGGGGTCCTTTGCTGAGCAGAAATAACGATCAGTGTGTCGGAACTAAGAAATTGAGTGAGGCTGTGCTGGGCGAGGACTTTGCTTTCAGAGGACAAGTGCTCACATTTTGAGAAAGGACACTTCCCTCTTGTTAGGTTTATGAGGTGGACCTTTGTTACTTCAGCCAAGGGGTCTGCTGCCCCTCTCCCCTGTACAGGGCTGAGACTGCCACCACCTCCCCTGTTCCACGAGGTATCGCCCCCAGATTGGAGTATCCCAAACAGGATGCCGAGAACCCATGGGGTGCCGGAGTGGGTGAAGCAGGATGGGTTTCCCTTGGCCACCAGAAGACCATGCTTCAAAATAAAAGCTGGGTGTGGTGGCACACACTTGTAATCCCAGTATTGGAGCTGGAGACAGGAAGATCTCAAGGCCACAGCCAGCCTCAGCAACTTGTGAGGCCCTCTGCAACTTAGTGAGACCCTGTTTCAAAATAAAGAATAAAAGATAAAGAATAAAATCAGGCTGGGGCTATAGCTCAGAGGTAGAACAGCCCTAGGTTCAACCCCTAGTACCTAAAAATAAAAATGATAAATAAAAGGGGATGTGGCTTGGAGATAAAATGCCCCTGGATTCCATTTTTAAAAAATGAACAAAGAATGCTTTGTTCCCTAAGGGAGAAGGCTGTAAACCTAAGAAGGGGTCGTGGGCAGCTGCTCCGGTGGCAGGGCAGGTATTCATATTGCGATGCACTGGGTTGTAAACAGAGGCAGAAGGTTCACTTTTGGGTGTGGAACAAGACTCCAAGTGCATTCAAGTAAGTGCCTGACGTTAGGCCCTGGCCAAAGACACAGAAGGCCCCTCTTCTGCTTTTCTAGGTGTTGAACTAGTACTTCCTGAGCTAATTTTTCTTGTTTGTGAGCTTTGAATGTTTTGAAATCTGAATTCCCAGGCACTGGCTTAATAGTTTGTTTTCTAGTGGGGACTGGCCTTTTCATCATTACAGAGATCAGCTCTTTTGTGGTTTCTAGATCTTTATCAGAGAGAGGAGCTGTGACTGATTATGCCAAAAGACTTAGTTTTTATTTTTATAACCATTCCATTTCCTGGAAGGTAATGAATGAAACTTCCCAAAGATGCTGGGCATTGGACACACTCTCCCACAACTCCAGGCCCAATCGAAAGATCCAGAAAGAATTTAAAGCCCAAATGATGCCAGAAAAACAACACAACGTTTAAAAAATGAGCCCGCCCAGAAGTTAAAAGAGAAATGAAATGCCCCCCCCCCCAAAAAAGAAGTCCTGCACTCCAGCATGACTGCATTAAAAATGAGTTAAAATACTTAGAGGGTCTATGCGTTCAACAAATATTTATTGAGCAATTATTTTATCCCAAGCACTATGTAAGATATGAGGAAAGACAGGAAGGGAAGGAGAGGGGATGAGGTAAGGAAGAAAAAGGAAAAGAGATGCAGAGTCTCTCCCTCCAGGAGCTCGGGGTGTACACAGGCCTTACAGCCCAGGGTCCCCGGGTTCCTGTAGGGGTATGAAGGAAAAGGCATGCTGTTCCTCCCTCCTAACGCGTAGCACCCTCCGCTGCACTTCACCCTGGGAGCGCAGGAGCTCTCTCCTTCCTTCCCAAAGCTCTGCAACTCAGCACAACGCCAGGTACATTGTGTCACCAAACAAGTGGTTGTTTAAAAAAAAAAAAAAAAACTTTCTGGCCAGGACAGTCAGGGAAGGCTTCTTTTATTTTTTGGAGGGGAAGGTAATCGCTGCTTAAAACATGTCCGTTTAGACATTAGCAAATATTTCCAACAGAGAAAGTCGTTAGACCTCAAAACAAGATCACAGAATCCACCCAAATTCAGGTATGGCAGAGAGGGCAGTAGGTAGGTTTCTTATGGGGCCTGCGCATCCCTGTGTGGGGAAGAAGCCGCGTCAGGGGCGAGCCCCCCTGCAGTTACCGGTTCATTCACAGACTTCACCAAAGCCTCTTCCTGGCATGGGTCAGTTCGGGTGGATTTAGAGAGGCTGAAACCCACCATATTTCTCAAGAACCAGAGTTCAGAGGCATGAGGATTACAGGGTCTGTGAGAGGGAGGCAGCACAAATGGATTTTAGCAGCAAAAAGCAAAGAGGCCTGATGATACATGTGTGAAATCCATTCCGTCACTCGAGAGACCACCCAGGAAATAGGTTTTCTAAGGCAGCGTTCTCCATGAGGCCCAGAACCAGCTTTGAAGTTCACACCATTTCATGGTGTGTAGGATGGTGTGCGAAAGAAAGACCAAATATTCCTATTAGGAAAAGTTGCCACCATTTCTCATAGGTAAATCCCGCCAAGTGTTGGGGGTGCAGAGCCCGCCCCTCAGCGCCTGCAGATCAGCCCCGGAAGCTTGCAGACGGTGGCAAGAGCGCGTGCCTCTCGGCTGCCTAGGTGCTCCGCAATCGCCTAAATAAAGTGAAGCTGTTTTATGATGATTCAAAAGAAATAATCAGCACCAATGAGGCCCCTAATTGTGGCCTCGGGAGTGGGTAGAAGAACAAATGGATTTGGAGCACAGAAAACTTAGTGGATAAAATTAGACTAACATTTAAAACAAGTTTTAACTTCCTGGAGCTGAAGAAGGCACGTCTAGGCTATCTATTACATGTGTGTGTGCATGTGTAAATTTGCATATGTGTCATGGATGTTAATGAGTGTTTAAACAAAAGTAGTTGGTGGGCCGGGCATGGTGGCGCACGCTTGTAATCCAGCATTTGGGAGGCTGAGACAGAAAAATCGCAGTTCGGGAACAGCCTCTGCTACTACTCAGTGAGGCCCTTTGCAACTCAGTGAGACCCTGTTTCAAAATAAAGAATTAAAAAATAGGGCTGAGGATGTAGCTTGGAGGTAGAATGCCCCTGGTTTCCATGCCCAGTACCACCAAAAAAAAAAAAAAAGTAGTTCTTGGGTCAAACAAATTTGAAAATCTCTGGTTTTCTTTATTGTAGGGCTTCTCAGAGACTTTAACATGCTAATATGAAGCCAGGCATGGTGGCACACGCTTGTAATCCCCGCGCTTGGGAGGCGGAGACAGGAGGAGCCAGCCTCTCTGGCTTAAGAGACCCTGTTTCCACATAAAAAAAAAGTTAAAAATTAGGTCTGGGAGTGTAGCCCGTGGGAGTGTATCCCAGAGGTAGAAGGGCCTCCAGGAACCCCAGTACCACCAAACAATAAATAAAATTTAAAAAAAAAATAAAATGCTAATATGTGTTCTCCGTCTTTAAGCCTAAAATATAGTATACAACATTGTCCAAACTTATTTTGGCTTGGAACCTTTTTTTTTGGGGGGGGGGGCCTGGGGATGGAACCCAGGGACATTTGACCTCCACGCTACACCCTCTGCCCTATTTTTATTCTTTATTTTGAAACAGGGTCTCACTAAGTTACGGAGGGCCTCACTAAGTAGCTGAGGCTCCACGATCCTCCTGTCTCGGCCTCCCAAATGCTGGGATTACAAGCGTGCGCCACCACGCCTAGCTAGAACCCTTTTTTTATAGAGTACTTTTGAAGGACAGAGCATTGTGAAGTTCTTAGTAAAAAGTATTTGTCTAAACCATTCTCAAACTTGGAGAATCTTTGAATATCAATCCTAATTATAGAAATCTCCACAGAAAGAGATTCCCAGGCCCCCTTGTAACTCACTCCTGAATCCTACGGCCTTCCCAGTCCAGCAGTCCTCCTGTGCACTTCATGTGAATATTCCTATGGCCAGGGAAGTCTCTCTCTGTGCCCTCAAGGCACAGTAGATGCCACTTGTGAGAGGGGAGACCTGCTTAGACCTCAGCTCCAGCGTCAGCCCTACCCAAAGTTTCCCAACTATTACCAGTGCTATCAGTTTTCCCCTCAGCATCCTAATTCACCTCTGGCTCTTCTCCACATGCTTCTGTTTCCTCTATCACCCTCAATTGTGGAACCCAGAATGGGCGCCCAACTTCCAGGAAGGCCCGGCCAGCTCCAGGCTGGCCAAGGGAAGGGTCTGTGGGCCCTTTCGCACAGAACACTGAGGAATTTGACCTCAAAAAGTCTTGGGGCCAAGACTTTTCTTTCTCATCAGAGAAGGGGTTACTGGAGGGGTGCTGGATTGCAGGGGTGGGAGGCGGGTACCCAGCCAGGCTGGTTCTGCCCAGGTTAGAGTTCTTGTAAAGCACCCTCCTACTGTGTGGTATCTAGTGGCTACAATACGTTGATCTTTGGAGCAGGGACCAGGCTGGCCGTGAGCCCCGGTGAGTATGGCCATGACCAGGGCAAAAAGAATTGCTGATTTGACCCTGAGAAAACCTGCAAAGATTGAGGGCAGGCTGGGGATATATAAAGTTTTCGTTTTCCATCTCGACAAGCTCTGGTGGTGACTTAAAATGTTTCCATTTCTCATATTAAAGTCAGAAGTGATGCCGGGCGTGGTGGCGCACGCTTGTAATCCCCGCGCTTGGGAGGCTGAGACAGGAGGATCGCACAGGTTTGAAGCCAGCCTCGGCTACTTAGTGAGGTTCTCAGCAACTTAGTGAGACCCTGTTTCCAAATAAAATATAAAATAGGTCTGGGAGTATAGCCCAGAGGTAGAAAGCCTCTGGGTTCCACCCCCAGTACCACAAAAAAAAAAAAAAAAAAAAAATCAGAAGTGCCAAGAACCAATTGAGTAAATGAAAATCCAAACAGAATAATTTACAGAAATATAAAAAGGGAATTCCAGACACTCAGTTCTTTCGAGCGAAGCTGATAATATCAGCACCAGATAATCTGAACATTCAGGAAATTAGCTAAGTGCCCTTGGGGAAAAGAGATGAGTTAATGGCAAACACAAGTTCTCTTTTAGCGCAGCAGGAGACTAAACTGCCTGGGTTGGCTTATAAGCAGGTTATGGGGATACTCATCAGAGTCGTCCTTTCTGGGGTTCAGTAGGGTCATGAACCCTCACCCAGGGGCAAAAGGGGCCAGGCCCCCATCTTAATGCAGGTAGCACATGAAATAACAAGATACGAAGGCAGAAATGCAGAGGGGAGACGGCAGACCTGGGGGAAATCTAGTTCTACACTCGCCAGCTGTATTTAATACAGGCTCCACTCTCCACAGCAAAATGACAATTACCACATCATAATGTGAGATAACGTCCCACGCATAACAAGGAATCAATAAGCGGTAGCTTTTCTAATATATTGCTGTTATTATTTTTGTGGCTTTGCTATACTAAGGTTTATATTGTTGTAAAGGGAAAGAGGAACGGTTTCCTTTGGAAACAGGACAGCTAAGATTCCGAGACCCTTTTGGGGTCTTAGCATTTTAGGATAGTGATCTGGGACCATGACGAATTCCAGTATATTTGCATCAGGAAAGTTATTACAAAAGCCTTACCCGCAGTGGGGGTACAGCGGTGGTACCAAGATAATCTTTGGAGCAGGGACCAGACTGAGCGTCCAGCCAAGTAAGTAGAGTGGAGCCAGGTAGAAAGGACAATTATTTCTTCTTTGTCCGAGATACTGAATTGAGTCCAGGTCATTTCTTCTGTAGAATCCCAAATGGTTCTTTTTACTCATCCCCAGGAAATCCTCCCACTTAGCACTACGTGCTCTGGGGACATTATCCTTAGACTGGGGTCTTAAGAATCATAAGGCAGGTGATACAAGCTAGTAGTCCTGGACCTTCCACTAAAGGATCCAAGGTACTGCTTCTGCTCTACCAAATTTATGGAAATCTCGTGAACTCACAACTTCAGCTCAGGGAACCATAGCAGAATCAGGCAAGAGAAACAGACTGTACAGACCAGAGACAAAATCACAAAGATAGCAGGAGATGAAACTCTTAGGAGCGTGTCTCCGCCTGTGGGAGCTCAGTGCTTCTGAGTAGTAGGGAGGGCCCATGAGCTTCTGTAATGGTGTTACCTCCAGTGCAAATGCTAGAGGAATAATTGGGAAACTCATATTGGGGACAGGGACCTGGGGGTCCATAATATCTGGTAAGTCATCCCAGGCGGCACCATTTACAACCTCACGGGCCAGTGCCGTGGACCCTGTCACCATTATTACTGTGGTGAGGCTAAGAGTGGATGTTGTAACTAATTGTCTTTCAGAAGCCTGGGAAGGGAAAAGGCATCGCTATCAATCTTGAATAGCTAAGTTTCTCTAGGTCAAACACATTCAAATTTGACTTTAATCATTCAGTGGATATTTTTAAATGCTTCTAATTAGCCATCACTCTATGTCATGTGAGACTGCATATGAAGAAAACTAAGATAGATGCCTGATCTGTCCCCAAATAATATAAAGACCTGCCAAAAGTACAGAACTATTGTACACTTAGCAACCTGAAAACTATCTCGGTATTAACAGTCTTTGCTATCAATAACACAATGGGATTCAGATAGTTAGGGTCCTGGTTAAAAAGTTGCCCTAGAAGAACATTTCATATGGCAGAAAAGATTCCTTGAGCCCTGGAGGATGGGTAAGATCTGTATGGGCAGAGTGGAGAAAAGAGGAATTCTAGGCATAAGAACACCAGGGAAAGAGGCATGATCTGGAGAACAAATAAGGCTTCTGCCTTTGGGCTTAAGTTAACACATCTGATAATTAAGTTGGATCGAGCGAGCAAAGCAGTAGAGGTAAGGGATCCCAGAACCTTCAGGAGAATACAGAAATTAGGGCCAGGACCAGGACCAGGATCAGCCACCAGGAAACCAAGAATCCAATTTAGAGATGCAGAGGGGATGTGAAATTAGAGGGATCAGCTCTTCCCATGGATGGCTGGTGGCACAGGGACCGCCACTCTGCTTCCTCAGAGGGCTCTTGGAGGGGTCGCCTCCTCTCAGAGGAGAGAAATCTCAGGACGTCAGTGAGGAGAGATGGAGGTGGTATGAAGGTGTTAGTCCCTGGTGCAAGTTGGCAAAGGCATCAGAGTTTCCATTATTCCCAAGAAGCCTGCCCACACTATTTTCTGATGCTCTCTGGAGCCTCTGTGGACCCAAAATCAGTGTCACTAACTCTCATCACTGGGTCCCTGGTGCCCTACTACAGAGCACAGAAGTAGTGGTCAGGGGGCCCTCAATCACTGCTGTGCCCCAGGGATTTAAGCTTCAGACATGTGCTTTTGCAGTTAGTTTTGAATTGTGATGACAGGTTAGGATCTAGAACAGCTGAACTTTCTTGCTGAAAATTGATCCAGCCTTGCTGAGGCTATCTTTTCATATCACCTGTGGGAGAATGTGTTTTTCTTGCCAAAGTGGAATAGAATCTCTTTCCCCATGGGGCTCTGGAAGATAAACTTCTAAAGACCTCCAAGTTAAATGTGGAAGGTTTTTTTTTTTTTTTTTTTTTTTGTCCCAGAAATAAAAGGTATGGTTGCTTTAGAGATACATACAGATGAGATTAAAAGAGAGCTATAAAAAAAATACCTCTACTGTAACTTATCTTTTTGTCCATTAAAGGCCTGGGGTCTGACCACAGCACCTCCCTCTGCTGGGCAGCTCCAGAGCAGCCCATCCACAGGCAGCTCTGCAGAGCATCCCAGGACCACGCCAAGGGCTGATTTTTTTGGTTTGGGATCCTGCTGGATGTCTACACCGCCAAGCCCACCAGGGCTGGTTCAGCAAGCAGGGTACATCCCGGGGGGTCTGAGAAACTTTGTGTGGGCCACAGGAGCAGAGAACCACAGGGGCCGGAAGTTCTGATCCCAGCCCTCTGCAAACGCTCTGGGTGGCCACAACATGTTAATCCTCCTGGCAAACCTCTGCTTCCTCCTTTAAAGGTGGAGGTCGGAAAGAATAAACAATGAGAGTCATGTTAAAAAACACAGAATCCCGCAGAAAGACTAAAAAATGAGTCTCGGCAGCTGGGCATCGTAGTGCACGCCTGGAATTGCAGTACTTGGGAGGCCAGGACAGAAGGATCACAGGTTTAAGAACTCAAGGATCACAGGTTCAACCTCAGCAACATAGAGACTCAGCAGCCTAGCGAGACCCTGTTTCAACATAAAAACACAAAAAGGTCTGGGGGTATAGCTTGGAGGTAGAATGCCCCTGGGTTCAGTATCCAATAGCGCGTGCACGCACACACACACACACACACACACACACACACACACACTAAGGAAAATCCTCCCACAAACTTGAGCTTCCTGGGATGAAGAGAAAACACTGTGTGTTACCCTAACGTGTCAATAACAACTGCCAACATTTGTTTAGCACTTTATATTTTATTCAGAATAATTATATGGCGAGAACTCATTCATGTCACAGGTTAGCCTCGTTAGGAAGGTGAATGAAGCAACAGCTCTGTTCTACAGATGAAATCTCTGAGCCCTGAGGAGCTGGCACGGCTTCTCCGGGCCTTATATCTAGTCACTAGCAGAGCCAGGGCTGGGATCCAGGTGTTCTGGCTTGTAGTCCAAAACTATAATCAATGAGAGAGAAATGGCCTGCTGATGTGAGAAGCTTTTGTAGCTGAATGCCAGCATATCAAAAACTTTCCATGTCAGCCAAGGCCCAGCCTAAGGAGGGAGACCACTCAGGGGCTGAGAGGTATAGTTTGCTCTGCAGGGTCTTTTCTTTCTATGCTAGCGTTTGTCCTGCCACAGCAACGTGCTATGGAGGTTTTAAAGATGTTCCTATTAAGTAGAAAAATGAGCTCTAGCACTCGTTTCCTAGATGGCAGGCAGGGCCTGGCAAAGAGCATTCTCTGAAAGCCTTACTAATCATCCAAGACCTATGGCTTGTGTCTATCCCTAAGCCCCAGCCCATCACCAGCGGCTGGTTTCTCAAATGTTACTTCCCACATAAAACCTAGAAAGAGAGAACCTTACTCCTATCCATCACTAGTACCTGGGCTCTGGCCCGGGTTGGGACAAAGAAGGAATCAAGAATATCTCCCGGCTGGTGGTGCACGACTGTGATCCCAGTACTTGGGAGAGTGAGACAGAAGGATCACAAGTTTGAAGCCAACCTCAACAGTTCAGGAAGGCTCTCAGTCAGCAACTTAGACCCTGTTTCCAAACTTAAAATAATAATAATAATAATAATAATAATAATAATAATAAGGCTGGGAGTGTAGCTCAGAGGTAGAATGCCTCTGGGTTCAATCCCCAGTACCAGAAAAAAAAAAAAAAAAAAAAAGAATATCTTCTAACCCATTCCTCTTGGCCCACAGTCATCAAGGACGCTGACCCGGTTGTATACCAGCTGAAAAGCCCCAAATCCAGCGACACCTCTGTCTGCCTATTCACTGATTTTGATTCTAAAATCAATGTGTCACAAGTTGCTGAATCTGAAACATTTATCACTGAAAAAACCGTGCTGGACATGAGATCCATGGGTTCCAAGAGTAACGGTGCCCTGGCCTGGAGCAACAAAACTGACTTTGCGTGTGCAAGCATCTTCACGGAGAACAGCTCCTTCCCCAGCTCAGGTGAGTGCCGCCCAGCCTTCCCTGTGTCTCCCGGTCTGCCCCGAGCTCAGCTCAACAGTGTCTGAAAGCGACTCTGCTTGGTGGTCTCGCCTTGTTTTTAATAAGGAACCGTGAGCCCCGTCCTGACAATCCACAAAGCTTCCTGGGCAAAAGGCAGCTGAGGGACAGCAGCGTGCAGGTGGAGCCCAGCCCGGGTCTCTCAGCTCTGGGTCCCCAGCCCCTCTGCTCAGGCTGTTGCTTCTGTCTGCTCTCCCAGCCCCTCCTGAATGACCCTCTCCAAGGGGGCATCTAATGCCTCCTCTTATTTCTCTATTTCCAAAAGATCTTTCCCAGCTCATAACCTCTCAATCATTCATTCATTCAGCAACCATTGATTGTGCTCTTCAAATCATCTGGTGCTAGAGTAAAAAAGTAAAAAGTCAGACAAGGGGTCTGCCCCTAGGAAGGTCCATTTTAGCTGGGGAAGATCGCCGTCAGCAGAAGGAAGCCTAGGTAGCTTAGGGTAATGTGTGCTCAGGGTTCAGGAAGGAACCACCTTGGGGATAAAAGTCAAGGAAGGGCTCTGAGGAAATGTTATTTGAGCTGTGACTTAAGTGACGATAAGGTGCCGGGTGTGGTGGCGCACGCTTGTAATCCCAGCATTTGGCTGAGACAGGAGGATCGCGGTTCACAGACAGCCTCAGCTACTTAGTGAGGCCCTTTGCAATTCATTGAGACCCTTTTTCAAAATAAAGAATAAAATATAGGGCTGGGGGTGCAGCTTGGAGGTAGAATGTCCCTGGGTTCTATCCTCAGTATCGCAAAAAAAAAAAATGATAATAAGGTACCAGCTGTGCCAGGCCAGAGAACAGCCTGAGACAGGAGCACACCCAGAGCCAGGCAGAGCAGCAGGAAAGCTGAGTTGGGAGACACGGGCCCCGGCTAGGTCTCAGGGCCTGAAGGCAGAAGGCAATGTTCTGTTACTGGGAAGCTATTGATTGGTGGTCAGCTAGAGAGTCACACCCAATTTACTTTTTCAGATCAGTCTGACTGGTGTGTGGAGAATGGTTCATGGGCCAAGGAAGGGAGAAGGAAGGAAGGGATGGCAGCAAAGAGATGGTGGAGGCCTGGCTAGGGTGGTAGCAGGGAACTGAATAGCCAACACGGCTTGGACTTCAAAGATAGAGCCAGAGCTGGGCACAGTGGTGCACACATGGAACCCCAGTACTTGGACTTCAAAGATAGAGCCAGAGCTGGGCACAGTGGTACACACATGGAACCCCAGTACTTGGGAGGCTGAGACAGGAGGATCACAGATTCAAGGCCAGTCTCAGCAACTTAGTGAGACCCTGTTTCAGAATTTAAAAAACAATTCAAATGGCTGGGGATGTATCTCAGATGCCCCTGGGTTCTATCCCTAGTACAAAAAAATAAAGATAGAAGCCCACAGATGAAAAAGAAAGAAGGTGGCTGGATTCTGTGCCTGTGCAGCTGAGTCAGTAACAGCCATATACTAAGATGACAAATAAGAGCAAAGGAGCAGATGTGGACACAGAGGCCACAGCCTTTAGAGCGGGTGAGGGGGTCTAGCCCCACGGCCCTCGGCACTGCGTTTGTCTCGATGCCTTTATTAGACTCTAGCCTGGAACCGGCCCGAGTGTAGGGTCTGTGTTGATGGCTCCCTGTGGCCCAAGTCCTGCAACACGTACTTTTTACAGCCAGTGTTTGCTGAGTGAATGAATGGTGCCCGGAAGCCAGGGGGTCGATCCTACCAGGACTCTCCCCTGGAAGCCAGCACGGGAGGCTGTAGACTAGACAGACACACGCCCAACAACCGCGGGCCTGGGAGGGAACGTCGGCATGCTCTGGACACTAAGGAAATTTTTTTCTTCTCCTTTTAGACGTTCCCTGTGATGCCAAGTTGATAGAGAATAGCTTTGAAACAGGTAAGAGAGGGGTCTACCCCAGCCTTGCACAGCCCTGGAGAGGCCATGAGCCCACAATAACTTTGACTGGATAGGGGAGGGGGCCAGGGAGCAGATCTGGGAATTAAGTGAGGGAACAGCAATTGAGACCTGCTAGGAGCAGCCTGGGATCTTTACTGATCCCTCTCAGCAGGTCCGATTTTCTTTCCCATTCTAAGCACTTTGAGGATGAGTCTCCAGTTTTACTAGGCCAGCAACTCGCTCCTAGAGTTCTGTACTCCTTTTAGCCAAAGAGAGCTGCTAGAGGCCCAGCTGTGAAATTTCTAACTCCCTTTGGCATGGGGCTGAAGTAACCAGGTCATCCCGAGGACGAGCTCCTCCACAGTGGGGGGGTTGTTCCTGCCTTCAAGAAAAGCAGCAGAACCCACGCCAGGCGCAGGCGGGGGCCCTCTCTAGGACCCCCCAGTCTGCACCACCTGCCCGCAGTTCCAATGCGCTGTTCTCACTGAGTCATCCCCTCCTGTGGTTCAGCCACTCATCTCACTAAGGGGCCCAGACCTAAGGGATTGTGGTGCAAGTTCTGAGTAACTACCCCATCCCTCCCAGAGGCTCAGAAAAAATAAGGACCAACTCTAGTCAGTGTTTTGGTTCAGAAACACAATACTGTCGACATGGGAGGAATGCACAGAGGTGTTTGCAGGAGACGGGGCATGGACGCTCAGAGCCTGGGGTGGATCCAGGAGCCCCAGCCCTCCTGCACCTGCCCCACCCAGCTTTGGGGAAAACCATTGGTGTCTGAGGAGTAACACCAGACTCTAGCCTGCAGCCTCCTAACGGCTGTGGCCTCTTGGTTTTACAGATATGAACCTAAACTTTCAAAACCTGTCAGTGATCGGGCTCCGCATCCTCCTCCTGAAAGTGGCCGGGTTCAACCTGCTCATGACGCTGCGGTTGTGGTCCAGCAAGGTGAGAGGGAATCCAGGCTGGGAGTGGGGCGCGGGCCTCTTCTTTACAAGAATTTGCTTTGAAATTCTAAGACAGGGCCCACTGAGCCCTTCTATTTCTTCCTATGATAAGTTCCTGCTAAAAAAAAAAAAAAAACAATGGCCTGAAACATTTATGTAACAAAACACTCTTACTTCAGCTTTCTCTGTCAGCCCTGTCTCCCTACACATGAAGACAGTTGTTACTTATCACCGTTTTAGAAATAAGGAAACCGAGGCCAAGTAAATCCAAGGGCCGCACAGCTAATGAGGAGAAGAATAAAGGGGCTGGGACCCGACTCTTTCATACTCTGTGTTTTCTGTGGTACCTCTGTCGCTGTGTAACTGGAGGGAACCCAGTTCCTTTCCTCATGCCCTCTCCCCGGAATGGTTCCCTCAGCCCAGTGGTGAGAAGACATTAAGTCATCACACCTGATCCTGGCTAGAGTCTCCCTGCCTCCTCCGCAGCGTCCCCAGACATCTTGCTGACAAGTGCTTCCTGTTTCACCCCCATCCAAAGGAACTCCAGGCTCTCGGCTGAGAACGATAGCACGTGCCTGTAATCCCAATACTTGAGAGGCTGAGACAGGAGGATCACAAGATTGAGGCCAGCCTCAGCAACTTAGAGAGAGCCTGTGTCAAAATAAAATTAAAAACGAATGGGGGTGTAGGTCAGAGGTAGAGTGCCCTTGGGCCCAATACTTGGTCTCTCCTCCCCCTACACACACACCAAAAGAGAAGTCCAGGGTCCATTTGCCCCTAGAGCTCTACAGCACAGCCCAGAAGAGAGCCATCCCCGGCACATCCCAGCAGACCTAGTCCTGCTCAGCACACAGCCTGACCTCCACTCTTCCTCCTCCTAGGCTGTCAAGACTCTAAGCGCCTGAGAGCCCACCCTCCTTCCTCCTCATCGGCCGCCGCTCCCTCCGGCGGGAAGAAGGCTCCGTTGCCACACTGGCAATGCCACCAACTGGATCCTACCCAGATGTGTGCTGAAGACCACCGAGGACCTGCCCAACCCTGCCGCCGCCCCGCTGTCCCCGCTCCTGGCTGTGGGGAACCCCTGCCCCTCCCAGACACCGCCTGGGGGACCCCCCCGGGGGCTCTCTTGGACTCTAGCTCCTAGAGAATGTTGCCAGAAGTTTATATTTTCAAATAGTGTTCATAAATACATTATTGTTCTTTTTCTTCCATGTTCTGGGGTGGGGATTCACTCATTATGTAAGCCCTGCGGTGCTGTGTATTTGAGCCACAATGTTATTATTCTGCTGCCTATTGCTTCATTAAAAGTGGTTTAGAAGAGCAAAGAATATGTTCCTGTTTGACTGGCTTGGTGGGGTCATTGTCTGAGCGCTCTCAGGGGGGGGAACAACGCATGTGCCTGTCCAGCTGTCCAGGCAGCCGAACTCAACACGCTGCTTAGGTCAACCTCTGCGTGGAATAACCTCGAACAAATTCCACAGCACAGCTGTTCTGGGCGGGTGGGGGGTCAGGAAAACCTCTTACCAGCTTGGTCTCTTCTCTTTTCATGCCACACACTGGGTACAGCAGGAGGCCCACACACAGGGCTGGCGGTGACCTGTGGTTGAAATTTGGCAGACGGGACCACACAGCAAGGGTCCCCAAAATGCCACCGTCTCCCGCCCTCTTGGAACATTTCCTTTGCCTCTTCCCTGTTCATCGTCACACAGTCATGAGTGGGACCCCCGCCATCTTGCTGCCCGGGTCCCGGGCCCAGGCCCAGGCCCTGAAAGGGCCCAGGCTAGCAGCAGGATGGGCAGGAGGCTGTGACCCCATCAGGACTTTACATTCCCACCATCCTGGGCATGCGAATGAGGACAGAGGAGGTGAGATGAGCTCTCTGCTCAAGCCAAAGATTCAGCAAGAAAAAGAGATGTCTCAGGCTCTCACCTCAGGGACAAGAAGAGGCATTCCCTGAGGCCCCACAGCACAGAGCTGTCTCTCCTCAGCCTCCAGCTACCAGAACACCCTTCTCCAGGGGCAGGGATGCTGATAGCTCAGAGACCGCTCAGCCATCCCCCCAGCAACCTCCTGACCAAGACCAAAGCTGGGTGCTTAGCAAGTCTCGCAGTGAGAGGCGGTTCCTTCCTCAAATACCTGTAAGGTTCACCTGTGTGTCTCTGACGACACCAGGAGAGACGTGCGATTTAGGCTTGCTTCTTTTCATAGGGATGGAGCCACCGGATTTAATGGGTGACCTAGGATTCCCCCCACCCCACCCACCGTGACCTTCAGCTCCCTGCAGCTCTGACCCACTGGCCCCTGGAGAACTAAGAACCAGCGTCCCATCTCCTGGTCAGGCCCGCCCAGTGTGTCACAGAATCCCCAGTTCTTCATCTCCAGCCTAAATCAGATCCCTTTGAGATTACTAAAGCAAAAGATCTCTGGAGATGCCATCACAGTAGGGTCAGGTCATAGTGCCTTCCCAAGGCGGGATTTGCCCCCCCCCCCCCACACACACAGGGCACGCCAGGAGGCCTCCGGGCCTTAACGCTACCTCCTTATCCATCTGACACAAAGCCAGAGATCCTACCACTGGGAATTCCTTTTAATTAAAGCATTCTCTCCCTGCATTAAGTGTGGATGCCCCTGGGAGGGTTAGTAGAGCAAGTCTTTATCAACCGTTAAAAACTTAGGACAAATTGGTTCATCTTTCCTCCACCCCGCCAACCCCGCCACACAAGGAGGTAATTCCCTTTGTTCTGAGTAAAAAAGATCCTGAAGACGTGGGTCTGCCCTGAGAGTGGGCTGCAGGGGACAGAGGGCCTTGGGCAGGGGTTAGGAGCCCGGAGGGCAGTGAAGGGCCGAGACAGAGCCCCCAGGAATCTCGGAAGCAGAAAGTCAGGGATGAGGTGGGGGGCTGAGGGTGAGCGAGTGTTGGGGGGACGGTCAGAGGCCCCATCTCCATCTGCCTTTGACCACTCTGTCCTCGCGTGTGGCTCCAGCTCTCCCTCTCCCTCTCCCAGATGTCAGTGGGCATCAAAGTGACCCGCGGGGAGGCCCAGGGAAAGCTTCCTGTGCCCACCTGGAAGGTCATCTCTGCGCCTCACACCACCATGGCAGGGCCCCTCAGGACAGAGGGCGCAAATGAGAGAACTGGACACTGTTTATCCTGAAGGGAAAAAGCCACTGAGGAAACCCAGAGACATGGACACGAAGCTCCAGTCCCTGTCAGCCAGGGCAGAGGCTGTAGCCGCCACCTGGCCAGCAGGCCCAGCCTCACAGTGAAAGGTTGAGCCTAGCAACTAACGCGTTCCCAGGGCCAGCTGTGGAATGAACTTCTCTGGAAAGATGTCACCATTGCCCCCAAAGGCTGGTCCTGGAGGCTGAAAAATGGATCCAAGTAATATCCATGACCCAGAGAGAAGAGTCTAGATGGGTTATCTGAAAGTTCCCTCAGAGTTAATGACTGGAGCTAAAGTCCAGTCAGGAAAAGGGCGGGCTAAGAAAGATGTGCTTTAGCCAGGCAGGTTGGTTGGTACATGCTTGTAATCCCCGCGCTTGGGAGGCTGAGACAGGAGGATCGCACGGGTTCGAAGCCAGCCTCAGCTACTTAATGAGGCTCTCAGCAACTCAGTGAGACCCTGTTTCCAAATAAAATATAAAATAGGTCTAGGAGTGTAGCCCGGAGGTAGAAAGCCCCTGGATTTCACCCCCAGTACCACCAAAAAAAAAAAGAAGTGCTTTGATTCAGGAGCATGGGTGGGGCCTTCAGCACCTCACCACCTTCGGAGGGGCAGGCATCTGAGCCTTAAAGGATTGGTTTTGTTGTTGTTTCACCCATAAAATCAAGCTTCCTAGGGGTCACAAGTCATTCCATTACCAAGTAACATCTCCGCAAGGACTTCTGCGACTTTGCACCCTCGTGATGGGAAGTGAGCCCTGATCACCGTGTATCCCCATGAGCTAGCACCATGCCCAGCACATGGCAGATGCCACCACGTGAACAAACAAATGAGGATCCCCGCTGGGCACTGGGTGGGGAGCCGAATTCCAGGGGGGGGGGGCACGGGAGAAATGAAAGCAGAGATTCACAGAGGCTGCGGCTAGGTGAGCCACTGCCTCACAGTGTGCGCGAGAGCTGAGTCACGTGCCAAGACCTAGCAAGGAAAACAGAACCTGAGTGGTGGCCCCTGGCCGGGCAGCCCCTGGCAGGCGCTCCTCCACCCAGCGAAGCCTGGAGGACGGTGACACTGGGCACCCCCTCCAGCTTCTCCTTCCCCCTCAAGCAACATGTGGGCGGAAGGCTCTGGACTGAGGTGGGGGCCCAGGCCTGTCTCTCTCACTAATGAACACACTGATTGCGCAGCGCCAGTGTCAGGGCCACCTGGCAACAGGGTGGCCTCCTTTCAGGCACACACCTGCACAGGGTTTCCTCTGAGGAGCACACACAGAGCTGCATTTGAAATTAATAAAGAGGTCAGACCTTGAGTCTGTGGCCAGAAGTAGAACAGGAAGTGGAAAAAGTCTCCCGCTTCCTGCCAGGTGTT
The DNA here is from genome assembly GCF_963383645.1 of Muscardinus avellanarius. NCBI lineage: Eukaryota > Metazoa > Chordata > Mammalia > Rodentia > Gliridae > Muscardinus > Muscardinus avellanarius. The sequence continues at coordinate 28,518,545 of NC_137798.1, forward strand.
TGGGGCTGGGGGCCCCCTCCCAATTCCATGACGTCAGGGTTGCCGGCAGGGGCAAATAGGGCACCCTTTGAAGCTCACCCGCAGAAGCCACATCCTCTGGAAAGAAGAGTTAAAAATACAGAGGTCGAGATAGCATCGGCCCGGGCCACATGCCGAGAGGAGCAGGCTGGGCCGTTACACCGCCGCCCGACCGCAGGTGCGACAGGAAGGCCACCCAGCCACGCGGGAGGGAGGGGCTGGCAGGCCCCTCCACAGGCAGCACCCACGCCCAGCACAGGCGGGGGAGGCGCTGTGCTCCACTTCTGAGAAGCTCCCTCTCACCCCGCCTCTGCCGCCCCGAGATCAATTCTTATTAGACACTTAGCAGAGGACAGACTCATAAAACTCATGCCGTGACCGCTACCCTGGAGGCAGCAACGTGAGGGGCTGCCTTTGCCCCCAAAGGGACACCCCCCGCACCGGTGGCCCCAGACTCTCTTGCCCCCACTCCAGGTTGGGACTGAAGTGCCCGGCGATGGCCCTGGTGGACATCTGCCTCTTAGGGACACGGGGACTCTGCAGGAGAGGGCCACTTAACCTGGGAGCTGAACACCTTCTGGCTCGGAAGGCCTGCTCTGTGGCAGTGTCCCAAGATGCCCACCTGGGGGCAGCAGCGCTCCACCAAATAGGCCTCTTCTCCCTCAGCCTCATTGTGGGGAGAGAAAGCCCCCCAAAGCTTAGGAAAACCTATTTCCAAAGGAAAATAGAATGGCAGAGGACTTTTATTTCACAAGTCCCTGCCCTGTGCCAGTCACTGCCTGGGCTCCACGCCCCTGTGATACCTGTACCCCTCAGAGAAGAGGAGGGTCTAGGGTCAGGCCCTCAGGCAGCAGGGGGCACTCCCTGCTCAGGATTGTGCCACCCACTTCTCTAAAGGGAGCCCAGAGAGAGGCTGGGGTGCCCGGGAGCCAGGCAGCCGCTTTGGATCTGAGCCAGGGAGTCTGTGCCGGCCCTGGATCCGTGGCCTCCTTGGCCTTGGGCAGCTCACTAACCACACCGCCTGTTTCCCAAGGGGATCAACACTCTCTTCTAGGTGGTTTAAGAACCAAGGCTTTCCTCATGCGGTACATCCGCCGGGTGCCAGCCATTGAGCCTGGCTCCCGGGATTTGGTCTCTGCACAAACTGTATGACTCCAAACACAGTAAGTCCAAGAAAAGGCAAAAGGAGCCCCCAGGATCAACGGCTGTAATTTCAGGGCTTCTGCACCATATCATGGGAGCGACCCTCGGTCAGGAATCAGGGGAACTGGCCATTTATCCATGAGCTTCACTATCCCTCCTGGCCTTCTCTCCTAGGGTACTTTTCTGAGCTTCAATTTCTCATTACTCATTTGGAGATAAGAATACCTGCCCGCCTACCTCTCAATGTTGTTGAAGGGATTGAAAGAGATAATAGGTGTGAAAATCTTAATAAACTGAAATCCCAACGCAAATATAAAGCCGTGGCGCATCAGGATACACAGAAAGATGACCCCAACCCCAAGCACAGCTCGGTGGGACGTGCCCACACTGCACCACCAAGCCGGGATGCAGGGGGAGCTTGGGGCTCCCCCACCCCGCGGCGTATTGGTGTACTCCACAGTGCACGGACACTTCTGCCATCGCTGCGGCCCCAGGAGGCTCTAGTTGCGCCATCGTGTAGTTTATCACTCCGTCCAAGACTTCCAGCTTCCAACTTCAGCTTCTGGGAAACTTGATGGTGGAGAGACGAGAGGACCAGGAGGCGCTGGCCCAGTTCTGACAAAAACTCCAGGCCGGCCTGGCCCCTCTCATGCCATCATCCCCAAATGGTCTCATCCTAACTCCCTCTCGTGCCCCCAGGGGGCTGCCCTGCTTCCCGCTTGAGCCCCTGGCAGGACAGAGTCCGAAAGCCTGGAGCCGGACCTCTGCAGCACCCCCAGACATCTCCTCTCAGGCCCGTGTACCCCAAGTGGTTCCGGGGTTTCACTGCCTGTGAGGAGCCCAGTGTCTGACTGCTCTGGGAGTGTGGGCCTGTTCCCTTTCCAAAGCTAAGGGATCCCACTTTCAAAGCCTTCCTGAAACCCAACTGAGCAGCAGGGAAGAGTGCCAGTCTCCCCTTCCCCTGAACCACCACGTGAAACTCAGCAATCAAGAAAAAGGGGACAATCAGGGAGAGCAATAAATGTAAGAAGACACGACTGGCAGGACCTAAGAGAGGTTAAGTGGATGGAGGAATGCGGTCCAGATCGTGGTGGCCACTGGGCTGTGTCATGCATGCTTCCAGCTAGACAGGAGGAAACTACGTTGATCATAAAAGGCCTTCTTTCCGGTGGAGACTGCAAGAGGTGCTATTTTCATCGACCTCGAGGGCGTCCTCCCTTCTCCTCACTGACCCAAGTTATTCCAGTGATTTAGCAAGGGACGCAGTGGGCGGCATCCTCCTCAATAGAATCCCGATGAGCAACGTCCCGCGTCTGCACACCACCAAAGCAAACACTACCTCCTTTGATCTTCAAAATAAGCCTAGGCAGTGAGCGGAATATTTATTCTCTTACAGATTAAGAAGTAGGTGAGGTAAGTGGCTTGAGGTGACAGTGAGCCAGGCCCCGAGCCCCCGGCTTTGCACCAAGCACCAGGACACACAAGTCTCAGACTAGGTGCGGCCGCGGGCAGGAGGGCCGTGAGCTGACCGGTGCTTCCAGACCCTCCTGCTCAGCGCCCTGCCCTCTTCTGTTTGCACCCGCCTGACCCCTGTAGGATTAGAATGGCAACAGTCCCCCGCACTCAGTAAATATTTGCTGATGTTCACAGTCAGCTGAGGCAATACTTTTTTCATGTACAAATTCTACTCCTCAATAATACGGCAGAGGGTTCATAACGTCGAGGCACATCCTCAGAGTTGGTCCCATAGCTGACTGCTGACTTCAACGGGCAGATCTCAGCCTAAACGGCATCTACTTGGAGAAGTCTTTCCTGACTACTCTAGGTTAACTCTCTCCATTGTCTGGTGTGTGTGTGTGTGTGTGTGTGTGTGTGTGTGTGTGTGTGTGTGTGACTAGGGATGGAACCCAGGGTCATTCGACCTCCAAGTTACACCCCAGCTCCATTTTTTATTCTTTATTTTGAAACAGGATCTCAATGAGTTGCAGAGGGGCTCACTAAGTTGCTGAGGCTGTCCTCCAAATGTGATCCTCCTGTCTCCGCCTCCCAAGCACTGGGATTGTAAATGTGTAGCTGAGGGAGAGAGTCTGTCAAGAGCACAGTGGACGACAGTTCTCGGCACTTCTGATGACTGCTGAGAGTAGCGATCGGTGTGTTTTCCCTTACGTTTTATTAGAACAACAGCATAAGGTATTATTACCCCGTGCTTATTATTTTATTATTTGCTTCATTCACAGCCCAATCCAAATGCTCTGAGTCAGGCAGGAGTAAGTTCAGATCCTAACGTTGGTGCAGCACGTCTCCATTTCCTCGTTGGGAAAATGAGAACACGGCCTGATGGGGTCAGTGAACACCTGGGACTGCAGAGCCACGTACACGGCTGAACACACGTCGGACACAGAGCAGACGCCCAGTATCGGCTCACTCGCTTCTGCAGGCCAGGGCTGAGTCTTTATAATCCCAGGCCCACAGCACAGATGCCTAATTATTTGCTAAATTTTAGAGACAAAAGGTCTACAAATGGTCAACAGACAGTAAGTGGCAGAACAGGCCCCTGAATTAACACTTCAGATCATCTTCCTGTACACCAGGCCGCCTCTCTGGAGGTTTGAAAATACTTTTTATCCCACTTAAAGTTTGGGGCTGGGCATGCATGGTGGCACAGACATGCTTATAAACTCAGTGTAAGCAAATAAAATACCTTTCATCTTGTCCTTCATAAGCTTCAGTCCTGCTTCTTCCTTACTCCCTCACCTAAGATCTTTGTTCAAGGAAGCATTTTTACCCTAAGAGAAATCCACTTTTGATACTTGCTAAAAAAATTTTTTTAAAATTAACTGCAGGGGTTTTTGTTTTGTGCTACTGGGAATTGAACCCAGGGGCATTCTACCTCCAAGCCACACCCTCAGCCCTATTTTTTATTCTTTATTTTGAAACAGGGTCTAAGTTGTGGAAGGCCTCACTAAGTAGCTGAAGCTGGCTTCGAACCTGCAATCCTCCTGTATCGGCCTCCCAAATACTGGGATTACAAGTGTGTGCCACCACGCCCAGCTTAACTGCAGTTTTAAAGTCAGAGAGCAATAAAATTTTAGTCTAGACTCTAGAGCCCAGTTCCACAACCCACCACCAAGATACAACAGCAAGATCCTGCTGACTTTGTCCAAAAGTTCCCTTTTTCTGGGCATTAGCCATTGGAGGCTCACCAAGCCTCCAAAACCAAAGAACAGGCCTATGACCCCTCCTAGTATTTTCCAGTAGCATAACAAAAAATGTTTTGAAGCCCAACATGAAAGGATGTGATCAAAGAGGCCAAAGGTATAGGCTGCTAAGAAAACATGCAAGATGGTTTCCATGTGATTGGGAACAGGAAGTATGTGGGCAGGAGGTGCTCAGGGTTGGGTTTCCCACCACTGCAGGGAACAGACCAAGGACAGTGGTTGTGGGAGATGGCTTCTGGCCAACAAGAGTACAGAAAATAAAATAAACCACCCCATGGAGATGTTGGCCTGGAGGCAGCAGGAAATGCGGGGATATACCCCAACCTATACAGGGGCATTCAAAACCAACCCCTTCAACACGTCAGCTAAACACCTAAGAATGGAAAACTCAATTAGGGGTAGGGAAGAAAATGTGTTTCTGCAGGCTTAAAGGAACAGCCACACAGCTAACTCTTCTGCACATATGGGGTTGAGAACCACAGAGCAAGTCAACAGGAGCCTAAAAACAAATTAGCCAGCTATAATGAGCCTTTAACTAAATATAAACCCCAAGACCTCAACAGCAGTCTGCAGGTTGTGCGCTAATACAAATGGTGAAAACACACAAAAGCTGTTTCCGTTGATAATTGACTTGGGTAAATCACAAACTCTAGGACAAGAGCTAGTCTGATATTTGAGAACTTAGTTATCTGCCCCATGTACCTCAAAATCACTGAGAAAATCTGTATATAAAAGGCTCTGAAAAGTAGGGCTTTTTGGTAGTTATTACTATCATTCCTAGTATTTAATCAATTTGTTTTGAAGTCCAGATGCTTTTATTTGAAATATGTTTTTCCAATCTGGAATAAAAAGAATCCAGAAGTCTCCTGATAAAGCTACTTGATATCTGCATGTTAACTTTTTTTTTTTTAATCTTTTTTTCTTTTTGCTGTCCTGGGGGTGGAACCCAGGAGCATTCTACCTCCGAGATATATCTTCAGCCCTATTTTTTAATTCTTATTTTAAAACAGGGTCTCACTGAGCTGTGGAGGACCTCACTAAGTGGCTGAGGCTGGCCATAAACCGCTATCCTCCTGTCTCAGCCTCCCAAAAGCTGGATTACAAGCATGCGCCACCTCGCCTGGCTCTACATGTTAACTTTTTTTCTTGTGGAACTCAGGGGCTTTTCTACCTCCGGGCTATACTCCCAGACCTATTTTATATTTTATTTGGAAACAGGGTCTCACTTAGTTGCTGAGAGCCTCACTAAGTAGCTAGGCTGGCTTCGAACCTGTGCGATCCTCCTGTCTCAATCTCCCAAGTGCAGGGATTATACGCATGCGCCATCATGCCTGGCTTGCATGTTAACTTCTAAAGCAAATTAGTAGTAGCAAACCATGGCCCAAAGTCAGTTTTGTAAACAGTTATACCGGAACACAGCTATACTCATTTGTTTAGGAAAAAGTGTGTTGACTCCTGTCTAGAGCCGTCCTCAGACGTTAGTGTGCGTTAGTTAGGCAGAGAGCTAATATGGAACACAGAGGCCCAAGCCTCTCACCAAGTTCCCAGGTAGCAAAGTACACCAAAAATTGGGATGGTGCTTCTCAAACTTCAGTGTGCACACAAATCACCAGCTTACTTTGTTAAAATAAAAATTCTGATTCTGTAGTTTCAGAGAGCAACCCGGGACGCTCCTTTTCAAATAACTCCCAGGCAATGTCAATGTTGCCGCAGTGATTACATTTTGAGTAGTGAAAATCCTGAGCCCTGCTCCTCCCTTGCACAGTGGTCACCTGGGTAGATTAACCACAGCTACACCCCTAAAAGATCGAACTGCTCTGGTGTGACTCAGGCATTGAGATTTTGGCTTTGAGTTCCCCAGGTTATGCTAATGTTCGGCCAAGCTGGAGAACCTATGGGGCACAACTTGTCTCAGCAGTCAGCTAAATTTAAATAGTGAAAGCCGGCCGAGTGTGGTGGCACACGCTTGTAATCCTAGCAGTAGGGAGACTGAGACAGGAGGATCACGGTTCGCAGCCAGCCTCAGCTACTTAGTGAGGCCCTCCACAATTTAGTGAGACCCTATTTCAAAATAAAGAAAAAAGCCAGGCATGGTGGCGCACACTTAGAATCCCTGCGCTTGGGAGGCGGAGACAGGAGGATCGCGCTGGTTTGAAGCAAGCCTCGCTGGCTTAAGAGACTCTGTTTCCAAATAAAAAAATATATAAAAGAGGTCTGGGAGTGCAGCCCAGAAGTAGAAGGGTTTCCAGGAACCCCAGTACCATCAAAAACCAAACAAACAAAATAAAGGAAAAAATAGGGCAGGGGGTGTAGCTCAGCAGTTGAATGCCCCTGGGTTCCATCCCCAGACCTGCAAAATAAATGAATGAATGAATGAAGGAAGGAAGGAAGGAAGGAAGGAAGGAAGGTGGTGTGATGGTAAACACTTGTAATCCCAGTACTTGGGACGCTGAGACAGGAGGATAGTGCAGGTTCGAAGCCAGCCTCAGCCACTTAGTGAGGCTCTCAGCAACTTAGTGAGACCCTGTTTCCAAATAAAATATAAAATAGGTCTGGGAGTATAGCCCAGAGGTAGAAAGCCCCTGGGTCCCACCCCCAGTACCACCAAAAATGAATTAATTAATTGGTTAATTAATAGTGGAGCTCTATACAGCTTGTTTCCTGGATATGGCAGCTCTACCGCACACATGATGGACATGGGGTTGCTTGCATGATCCACGCTACGTGCCTAGGCTTCAGCCAGTACAGCGATATTCTACCCAAGCCCCATCATGCATTCTGGCCTTAAGGCACAAACCTCGCCTGGATTTCCGCACCCTGCGATAACTGCCGAAACAGAATGAACATTTGTGAAGGAACTCTGGAGAGTATCGTGGCCTACGACTTGACAGACCAGGACCTCCTCTTTCCGCACTCTGCTTACACTGCCTGGGAGATCCACATTTCGCGTTCTCCACTGATGCATGCTGAAGCAAATGTGACTGTGGGAGCACACTCGCTTCCATTTCTAACACAGTGCTTAATGGTGCAGTTCCAGGAACGCGTTGTCAGGAGCGGAACCACCTGTAACAATCAAGGATTAGTAAAGGCTTACCTGCTTCAGGGAAGAAAAAAGACTGCCATTTCCCAGGGTTGTCAGCACTACCTTCTGTCATTAATTTCAAATACACTTAATAAAAACAAAGACTCAGTTCACAGTTGCAAGTTACCAAATCTTAAGGAGTCTACAGGACTGAAGGGGGGAAAAAGACATTGAAACAAAAATAAAAACAAAAACAGAGGCATATGGAGGAGTGACACTGAGTTTTTTAATTTGGAAGGTAACGGTTACAATTAATGAAAGGCAGGGGTGTTAACAAACGTCCATTACGGAGCTGCTCCTACAGTGAGTGCGGGCCTCCTGGATGCCGCGGACCAAGTCAGAGCGGCCCAACAAGCTGCCGTCTCGTGAACACTTAAACAAAGGACGTCAAGGTAAACCTAAAAGAAAGAAGAGGAAAGGTAAATGTCTAATGACACTGCAGAAATACTCCCAAACCCACAAGCCAGTTATGGGGCTCCTAAACTCAGGACTCTATGTAACCCAGACTACAACCAGAATGAGGCCATATTTTTCACAGAATATTTTATTGTAAAAGCATCTACAAAAATAACGTTCAAACCTTAATTCAAAGCCCATCGAGGCAAGACTGACTAGGAACCGGGGACGCTGGTTCTCACTCTGGCTCTGTCATTATTTAGCAGCTTAATCTGCATACGTCTTACTGACCTCCCTGGTCCACAATTCTCTGAGCTAAAGGAGATGCAGATCTAAACCGTTTCTAAAGCCTGGACTCCGAGTTTTGAGGAGGATAAGGGGAGCAAGGACTTGAGAAAGGAGAGAAAAAATCTCAATCTCATATAACAAAAGACCAACAGAAAAATCAAGTTTTCATTTTAAAAAAAGATTACTTTGGGTAGGGTGGAAAATGAGTCCAAGAGAAGTGCGCTGCCCATGCAGACGGCCTGGGCCCCAGCCCCTGGGGCAGCGCCCTCCCAGAAGATACAAGCTTCCTTTTCAGACCCTTGGCGCGGACTTTCCACTGAGTGGGCCCCATCGTGGGGGTGGCCAGAAACTGACCTCCTGGCCCTATCGGCTTCAACATTTCTAACTATAAGCAGCCAATTTTGCCATAATTTGACAATAAATATGCTGTTATCATCTACGTATGCCATGACTTGAAAAAGGTTGAGAAATACAACCTTTCAGAAGGACTGGGCTGCCCAGCCTAGCAAGTAAACAAGTACCACCTTACTTTTGCATACTGGCTCAAGTGACTTAGAGATGCTAGTATCAGCACAAAGAAAAGTAGTTAAGATTTCTTAGCCAGAATGCTTTTATTTCCCTAACAATGACATACAAAGATATGTTGCATGATTGCAAAACATTTCTGTATCAGCGGAACTATAAGAAATGTGTAAAAGACATCCAGTTTAATACAGAAGTCAAACTCCAAGATTTTATGATATTAAAATCTAAAATGGTTAGGTCTGTCCATTTGGAAGTCAAAAGTGACTAATGAAGCTGGACTGGCACAGGTTTGTAATCCCAAAATTTAGGAGGCTGAGACAGGAGACTCACAGGCTCAAGGACAGCCTCAGCAATGCAGGAAGGCTCTCAGCCACCCAATGAGACGGCTTCAAAACAAAAAATAAAAAGGGTGGGAACGTAGTTCAGAGGCAGAATTTTCCTGAGTTCAATCCCCAATAACACACATGCACACAGACAGATACACACACACACACACACACATACTCATGAGAGCAAGCTCTTGGAAAATGGTTTTCAGAAAAGTGCCATTTACAAATGTCCCCCTTCTCTTAAGGCAAAGATATATTGACCAGACATTATTCCAAGAGTTGAGCTCCTAAAATTCTCTGAGATGCCAGTTCTGCCTGAGGGAAGCTCAGTGGTTGCCTCGAATGTGTGAGGCCAGAGGGAAGGAAGGAGGGAAAGAAAAAGGAAGAGAATAAAGAAAAATTCGTTCAACAAAACTGAACTATTCAATAGCTGAAAAGAATGGTTTCAACTTTTAACAAGGGGATAAAGATTTTGGGGAACTGACTAATACGACCTCCTCCCCTGATATCAAGACGTGCAAAACGGAAGACACCTACTGAGAACGTTAGCAGGACGTCTTCAGTCTATTTCACCCATGCAGAAAAGCAGTGACATTTGCTCAGTCTGTTCTAATCGTCTTAAAAGAAAGCCAGGTACAATACAAAGAACTGTTGAAAATAATTACTCCTGTACAGATAGAAATGATAATGCCAGACAGGGTCATTATTTGGAATGTATATTCTTCTCCAGCACCATCTCTATTCAGACACTAACACCATGCAGATATGATCAAATGCTGATTTTCCTTCGAATCCATCTCATCCTGGATCCTGACCACCCAATTAAAACTGAAAATGGAGATAATGAGAATCAAAGAATTCTACAGAAATTCCAAATTCAGAGCTCAATCTGAATCACTATAATTTTGGAAGGCACAGTTAAAATATTTCTAAAAATGAAAGAAGCATCAGGGAGCGCTAGACCAGACCCTTGCTTTGTGGCGACGAGAGAACTGTAACCTGACAGTGTGACAGATTTGTCTAGAGCTGTGCTGTCCAACACTGCAGCCACTAGCCATAGGTAACTATTTAAGCATAATTAAAATGAAAAAGAAATAGGCAGGTGTGATGGCACACACATTCAATCCCAACTACTTCAGAGGCGGAGGCAGGAGTTTTGGAAGTTCCAGGCCAGCTTAGGCAAATTAGCAAAGCCCTGCCTCAAATAGTAAAAAAAAAAAAAAAAAAGGGCTGGGGATTATAGCTCAGTGGTAGAACACCCCTAGATTCAACCCTCAGTACCACAAAATAAAAATAAAAATTAAAGAGCTAGGGACAGAGGTCAGGGATAGAGCACTTGCCTAGCAGGAGAATCCTGGGTTCAATCCCCAATACCATCCCCCAAAAAATCAAATAAATTAATTTTGCAATTCCTCAGTCACTTAGCCACATTTCACATGTTCAATAACCACGTGTGGCTAGTGGTTTCCATACTGGGCAGTGCAGATCCAGAATATTTCCACACTGTAGAAGGTGCCGGTCCCAGGTCACCCTCGCTAGAATAACTCAGATCTCCTGATGTGCATACTCCTAGACCAGATCAAGAATGCCCAACTTCGCAGAAAAGAAAAGCAAGTTTAAGCCGGCGTGGTGGCACACACTTGTAATCCCAGTACTTGATGCTGAGATAGGAGGATTGGTTTAATCCCCAGTACCAGAAGAAGAAAAAAGCAAGTTCAATACTGTGTGTGTGTGTGTGTGTGTGTGTGTGTGTGTGTGTGTGTGTGTACATCACGTACATTGGGATTTCCCCTCCCCCTCCTGCCCCCCTCAGTTAGGTCGCCATATTTGCTCATCTAAATCTCTCCTTTTTCTAGAGTTCCTCCTATGACCCATTTTCTCCCTAGCTTCCACATATTAGGGAGAGCATCCGATTTCTTCCTTTTTGTGACTGACTAATCTCACTTAGCATAATGTTCTCCAGTTTAATATTTTTAATATTAAAGTTTAATATTTTAATGAAAACCTTCTAATAGGAAGATGTATATATTCATCATTCAAAAGGCCTTGAACAGGCCAAGTGTGATGGCTCATGCTTGTAATCCCAGCATTTGTGAGGCTGAGACAGGACGATTGCAGTTCACAGCCAGCCTCAGCTACTTAGTGAGGCCTTTGTAGCTCAGTAAGACCCTGTTTCAAAATAAAGAACGAAAAAATAGGGCTGGGGGTGTCACTCGGAGGTAGAATGCCTCTGGGTTCCATCCCTGGTACTGCCAAAAAAAAAAAAAAAAAAAAAAAAAAGCCTTGAATATAATAGTGAGGAATATTAAAGTTTGAAGTCCAAGTATCCATTTCAAGTTCCCACTTACTAGTTTCACAGCCAGGATAAGTCAACTTAAATTTTGCCATAGTTTAATTCCTCAGATATAAAATGGGAATACTATTTGTCTACCTCCATCTCAGGATGGGTGGCAAAAATCAAGTGCATTAATATAGGTAAACGTATATATGGAAGGTATGTGAATCTTATAAGCTTGGTAATATGGTGAGTATAAAACCTTTTACAAATATTATTTAATTTTGTAAAAGGCCTTATACAGATACTCTGCATTCAGTTATGAACAGTTACACTTTAATATTCTACTTTCTGTGACTGGAAGGTGGAAATCTACAAATACAGATTTAAAGCAACAACTAAAGAAAAAAAGGAAGGCCCACCTGAGGATCCACAAAACAGCACATTCCTCCCTAAACACAACAGGGACCAACAGAAAGTGTATTAATGAAAGGTCAACAGTCAGGCCACACTACTCACCATGAGAAGAGGGAAACTGAGGCTCGGAGACAAGCTTATTTGTACATTCAACTAATTACAGGTAAAAGTCCACAGTGCAGGTCTTCCAACTTACCTCCTATGCAGCACAGTCTTTCATGTGAATCTTTTCCTTAGCTTTATTTATTTATTTATTTATTTATTTATTTATTTATTTATTTATTTTGGTGGTACTGGGATTCCTAGAAACCCTGCTACCTCCGGGCTACACTCCCAGACCTATTTTATACTTTTTTATTTTTGGAAACAGGGTCTCTTAAGCCAGAGCAGCTGGCTTCGAACCTGCGTGATCCTCCTGTCTCCGCCTCCCAAGCGTGGGGATTACAAGTGTGTGCCACCACGCCCGGCTTTTCCTTAGCTTTTTTCTTCCATGAAACTTTCCGTATTTTGTAGGATTCAACTAATGCTATAGCTGTTTTCTTGCAGTTAAAAATGATTTATTCATTCATACACTTGTTCAACAAATGTGTACTGGGACTGTTAGCCTGTGCTAAGCCTGAAGGTCCCTTTCCCTTGGGGAACTTGAGAGTCCAGTGGGAGAGAGAGGACTGAATAGTTTCATAACGATGTGATAAATGCAGCCTTAGAGGTGTGCACAGTGGACCTGAGAGTCCAGAGAAGGGCCCGAGAGACATGGGGGCAGGAGGGACTTGCAGTGGGAGTCATCCAAGAAAATGAGGCAGGGAGTCAGGACAGCAATGGAATTCATAAACATAAATCCACTTGGTATCCAACCCCCCCATCCTTTTGGTTCCCTTATATGGGCCAAATACAAATTAGAGTTCAGCCAACAATCAGTTATCAATTTGGTTTTTTGTTTTGTTTTGGTGGTACTGGGGTTGGAACCCAGGGACGTTCTATCTTCAAGCTACACCCACAGCCCTTTCGTTCTTTATTTTTTAAAACACGGTCTCACTGAGTTGCAAACATAATAAGCTGATTCAAGATTTTAAGAATAATTTCACCTTCCAACCAGGGGGAAATGAGCTGAAAAAAGGTTATATGCTGTGCCTATCTAAGATTTTTTATAAATTCAGGATCTCTCTTGCAACATATTTGGTGGCTGGACCTAATTAAATATAAGATGGAAACATCAAAGAGAAAATAAAATAAAAGATAAATAGGCCCTTCTCATCAACAAAACATTAAAAATTACTGCCAGTGGAAGCTCACTGTTGAAAGCAATAAAAGGTCTAAAGTAAACTAAAGAGGGAGCTCTTGAACTGACAAGAAATGGAAGCAGGTGAAACCTGAGAGTATATGTACACACGATGTTCCCTGTGTAACAAAACCCTAGGCCAATCTAAGGCTCGACACCGCCCACTTCTGGCCAGGATGTCAAGCAAACCCTGGCCCAGCATTTAGATGCACTTGGGCCTCTGCTGCCCTCCTATGACAGGAAAGAAAGTAAATCTGAGATTTTACTAGGCATGGTGGCACAAGCCTGTAATCCCAGTACTTGGTAGGTGAGAACGGAGGATTAAAGGTTCAAGACCAGCCTCAGCAACTTAGGGAGGCCCTCAATAACTTAGACCCTATTTCAAAACAAAACAAAAATTTTTTAAAAGAGCTGGGAGTGTAGCTCTGGGGTAGAATGTCCCTGGGGTTCAGGTTCAATCCCTAGTACAAAAAAAAAAAAAAAAAAATCAGGGTTTCCCCTTCCCCCAATTTTTCTTATACTTTGTAGTACATTCCCTCAGCAAAGGAAATGAGCAATTCACTAGGTGGCAGCAGAGCTTAAAGAATAACCTTCAGATTCCCTTCCAGAAATAATTCTCCAGATTACTCTATGTTGATAAATTTTAAAAGCCAACACAATTCCATGTTTGTAAACAGCACTGCCTGTCACAGTTAAAATGTTCTGCCCAGTCCTGTAGCCTCCTTACTCTAACTAGAATTAAAGACTGAATTTTTAAAGTCTGAAGGGAGAATATTTCCATAAAAACAAAGCAACACTTATAAAATTTTAGCACCAGCATCTGGCAAACAGTGTGCAGAGGAGCTGAACACACTTCGCCTCCGGCTTGTCCCTCTGCACCTGGTTCACCTCTCCCTCTGCTCCAGAGCCCACGTTCCAGACCTTAACCCCCAAAAGTGACGCAATGTGGCTCTTTCCCGCTTTTCCTCACTTCCTACATACATTAACCTGACAAGCAACATTTTTTAAAAGAATTTCAAAGAAACATGGAAAAACAAAATAGAAAATAACTACAGAAAGAATATAAATTTTCCTTTTCTTTTTTGGGCACTAGGAATTCTATCTCCAAGCCATATCCCCAACCCTTTTGATTTTTTATTTTGAAACAAGTTCTCACTAAATTGCTGAAGACATCGCCAAGTGGCTAAGGCTGGCCTCAAACCTACGATCCTCCTGTCTCAACCTCCCAAGTCTTGGGATTATAGGTATGCATCACTATGCCCAGCAAAATATAAAATTTTTAATATTCAAATCTATTGAGTGTAGGGCTAGGGTGTAGCTCGGTGGTAGAGCTCTTGCACAAAAGGTCCTGAGTTCAATCCCCATCCTACAGTTAAAATAATAATCTACTGAGCTTCTGTGTCACACATTCATTTAAAAATCTGCTGCCGGCCGGGCGTGGTGGCGCACGCTTGTAATCCCCACGCTTGGGAGGCGGAGACAGGAGGATCGCGCAGTTTCGAAGCCAGCCAGCCACGCTGGCTTAAGAGACCCTGTTTCCAAATACAACTATATATAAAAATAGGTCTGGTAGTGTAGACCGGAGGTAGAAGGGCTTCCAGGAACCCCAGAACCACAAAAAAAAAAAAAAAAAAAAAAAAAAATCTGCTGCCACCTAAGTGCCAAAACTTGGTCATTCCAGGGGTGCATGGCTTTTGGGGGGCACAGGAACACACTAGGAACATTTGACTTTTATATTTTCATTTTTATGATAATCTAAAAAGCTGGGTGTGATGGCAAATACTTGTAATCACAGTACTTGGGAGGCTGAGACAAGAGGATCACATGTTCATGGCCAGCCTCAGCAACTCAGGCCCTGTTTAACATAAAAAATAAAATAGCCACCTATAACCAGTATTGTCAATAGCAGAGCAGTTTTTCAAACTGCCGTCTTTGGACATGTTTTCAGGAGATCACAAAGTCTCAAGTCTAGAAAAGACTGCAGCGCTATACCTATGTATTAGTCTTAATTAGGCTGAACAAAATTGCCAAGACAGGGAAGGAAGTGGGACTGGAGAGGGACTTAAAGGGAATTTCAGCTGACCAGGTTTAATCTGCTCAAAACTATAAATTCCAGCTGGGCGTGGTGGCGCACGCTTGCAATCCCAAAACTCGGAAGACTGAAACAGGAGGATCGCAGTTCGCAGACAGCCTCAGCTACTTGGTGAGGCCCTCTGCAACTCAGTGAGACCATGTTTCAAGAATAAAAATAGGGCTGGGGTGTAGCTCGGAGGGAGAATGCTCCTGGGTTCCATCCCCAGTACCAAAAAAAAAAAATCATAAATTCCAGCCGGGCGTGGTGGTGCACACTTGTAATCGCAGTACTTGGACGCCAGAGACAGGAGGAACACAGGTTCGTGGCCAGCTTCAGCTACTTAGTGAGGCCCTGTTTCAAAATAAAGAATAAAATAGGAATAGGGATATAGCTCAGAGGAGGAATGCCCCTGGGGTTCAATCCCTAGAACCACACACAAAAAAAAAATAAAAAACTTATAAATTCCATGTAGTGGACACAGAATGTTATCTGTACTTTTCTTTTTGAAATTGTCATAATAAAAGTAAAGAGCCGGGCATGGTGGCACACGCTTGTAATCCCAACACTTGAGAGGCTGAGACAGGAAGACTGCAGCTCAAGGACAGCCTCAGCTATTTAGTGAGGCCCTTTGTAACTCAGTGAGACCCTGTTCCAAAATAAAGAATAAAAAATAGGGCTGGGGGTATAGCTCGGAGGTAGAATGCCCCTGGGTTACATCTCCAGTACTGGAAAAAAAAAAAAAAAAGTAAAGAGAGTAACAAGGTAAGGACTGTGATAAGATACTTGTGGTATCTTTTTATTTTCATTTTTATTTATTTATTGGTGGTACTGGGGGTGGGACCCAGAGGCTTTCTACCTCTGGGCTATACTCCCAGACCCATTTTATATTTTATTTGGAAACAGGGTCTCGCTAAGTTGCTGAGAGCCTCACTAAGTAGCTGAGGCTGGCTTCGAAGCTGCGCGATCCTCCTGTCTCAGCCTCCCAAGCGCGGGGATTACAAGAGTGCGTCACCATGCCTGGCTCTTGTGGTATCTTTTTAAACCCACTTTTTAAAATCTGTAATTGACAAATACTACCATAAACAACCTTGAGCAAACAGAAGGTATAAAAGTAGCTATTTTTTCAAGTAGAACTGTATTACCAGATTTATTAGTTATATGATTTCTAGCAAAGTACCTCAGTCCCTAATTGATAAATGTGAATAGCAAAACTATTTAATTTGTGAAATTAATTTTGAAAAGTAAAATAAGATACAGAACAAGAAGTACTGAAAGCAGGGCATGCCACGAGCACGCGCTCTCTGTACTGTTACCTTCTCCTAAGTTACATTAACTTTTTGGCTCAATGCCATATTCTCTGGATCCGCCTTTTCCAGCATAGCTGCTGTTTTAAATGTCACCTCCAAATTCATGCAAGATCAGTTACACTAGAGATGTTTATTTTTTATACCCAACTCTCAGTTGGAAAATATGGAGAATGTTCAATCTGTTTTACTCCACCTTCTGAGTTAGTGTAAATGTTGAGAACTCACTAGGAAACTATTTTTAACGTGTTTTGGCACACTCAGTTAAAACCACATAAAAGGGACAAATAAATGTGTATTTAAAGAACTAAGAACAGGACAGGTTAGTGTATGTCAAATGAAGGATCTCTGTAGAAAACGGTCTGGGCAACCCCCAGAGAAGAGGATTTTTCTGTAAACATACTGCTTTCTGTAGAATGATTTGACACTGCAATCTGGGATTGGAAGATTTCATGTACCTTGGGCCCATAATTCCCAGCAGAACAGGTGGCCCTGAGTTGTTAATATGGTCTGCGGTTCACAGTTTCTGCTGAGCCTGCTTTTTGTCTGTTTTTGTCATAATTTTGAAATATTAAGCTCTCTGCAGCAAAGTCCTCCTCCAATCACAACAGCTTTAGGAAATAACTGTCCATGATTTGGTATCTCCCTGAGCCTAGAGAACATCCTTGAAATGTTTGCTCTGTCACCATCCTAAGTATATACCATGACTCATCTAGAAAAAAAAGAACTTCAGGAATCTGGAGTAAAGCCCTCAGAAGACTTCTGGCCTTTCCAACAGTGTATAAGAAAGCTGAGTACAGCCAGGCGTGGTGGCCCACGCTTGTGATCCCCCCGCTTGGGAGGCTGAGACGGGAGGATCGCACAGGTTCGAAGCCAGCCTCAGCTACTTAGTGAAGCTCTCAGCAACTTAATGAGACTCTGTTTCCAAATAAAATATAAAATATAAAATAGGTCTGGGAGTATAGCCCAGAGGTAGAAGGCCTCTGGGTCCCACCCCCAGTACCACCAAAAAAAAAAAAAAAAAGAGCCAAGTAGGACGTATGCAAGCATGAGGGTCAGTTTCTAGCTGCACTCAGGTTATCCACTGCCAACAGGTCACCGAGGAGAACGGCTCCTGCTGGCCACACCACTCACTTCCTGCCCCTGCTCCGTGATGGCCGCCACGCCCTCCTCATCTCTCAGCACTCTGTGCAGAACTCTGGGGCTCCATCCATGCTACATGTCTCTCCCCTATTAGACTGCTCACTTTGAAAGCTGGAGCCACATTTTACTTTTCTTTATATTCCTAGTAACAAGACAATGACTGGCAAATAGAGACAGAGACAGACAGAGACACAGGGAGCAGGGCGGCTGGAGGAAGGACAACTTAAGTCTTAATTAGGTCCTCAACATGCTAAATTGTACTAGGATAGGAGAATGGAGTGGTTCTCAAATTTTTTCAGTGAAATAAACCATCTCTGCCACCTGACCACTACCAAACATGAAATCTCACCTGAACTAACAGAACTATTTCTACAGCACTATCAAAGGAAAGGATCTACGTAACGTTATAGGTAACTCGTTAATTCATGAAAGAAAATGAAGCAAAGTCACTGTCACTTTATGTACTTTACAGATGGCTGCTCAACTCTTGTGTTAGATTTCTGCTGACAAGCTCAAATATGGTAGCTTTCCAAGCAGTAAAAGAAAAAGATTGATCCTAGGATATTTTCCCAAAAAACAGGATATTATTTTATATACAGCAATAACAACAACATTAAATTTTCTTTTTGATATTTTTGGTACTGGAGGTTGAACCCATTTTACCTCCAAGCTAAATCCTCAGCCCTTTTTATTTTGAAACAAGGTCTCAAAAAGTTGCAGGGGCTGGCCTCAAACCTGTATCCTCCGGTCTCATCCTCCCAAGTATTAGGATTACAGGCATTGCTGCCATACCAGGTAGCACCATTAAATGTTGTAGTGCAAAGACAAAGAGAAGGGTGCACGCATTCACCAGTAAGCTGCATGGACGCGGGCCAGAGCAGCCCCAGAGGAAGGCACTCCTCTACACCCACGGAGCATGTGGCTGAGGAAGGCCGCTGCAGTCTTCAGGGCCTCTGTTTTCTCATACATAAAGTAACAGCGCTGATAAGCAGTTTGGGAAAATCCATGCTTGCTAGAGCTTTAGGATTCTGCTTGGAAAGGAAGGATGGAGAAGGGTGCGTCCACGCTTGATGGAGTAGCCAAGCAGACAGGGCTTTCGATTTCTGTCAATCAAAACAGCACCAGCTCCACTTGTTTTTCTATGAGAATTCTATTTAAGAGCTGGCTTGGAAAAAAAAATAGCTTCATGTTAAATAAGGAAAAATGGCAAACAAACCAAATTGCATCATGCTTTGTATTTTAAAGTCTTTTCCCGAGCCAGGCACAACAGGGCAAGCCTGTAATTCCAGTACCTGGGAGGCTGAGACAAGAGGAATCACAGGTTTAAGGCCAGCCTCAGCAACTTAGCAAGACCCTGTTTCAGGAAAAATAATAATAATAAAAAGGGCTGATGGTATAGCTCAGAGGCAGAACACCTCCAGAACCCCTCAAAAATAAGTTTTCAGCCAGCGTGGTGGCTCACGCTTGTAATCCCCACAATTGGGAGGCTGAGACAGGAGGATCACATAGGTTTGAAGCCAGCCTCAGCTACTTAGTGAGGCTCTCAGTAATTTAGTGAGAGCCTGTTTCCAAATAAAATATAAAATAGGTCTGGGAGTATAGCCTGGAGGTAGAAAGCCCCTGTATTCCACGCCCAGTACCACCAAAAAATAAAATATACAAAAATAAGTTTCCTTCTAAATTAATCCAATTCCCCCATTTATTTCAATTTAAAATACATATTATCAAATGCCTATAGCTACTCATTCAACATACAACATGGCCCAGCAATTAAAGTCATCTAAGCTCAAAATCAAGAAGAAATTTAAGAGCTAATCTAAAGGCAAAAACTGCAATTTACCCAGGCATGGTGGTACATACCTGTCAGTACTTGGGAGGCTATAACAGGAGGATCACAGATGTAAGGCCAACCTCTGCAACTTAGTAAGATCATTTAAAAAATAAATAAAAAAATAAAAAGGGCTGGGGGTATAACTCATGAGTTCTAGCTCTTGCTATTTTTTCAATCCTTAGAATCAAAAAATATATATACATATAATAAATTATATAATATGTATAAATTACACACACACACACACACACACACACACATATACGGCTGAGGATATAGATCAAAGCTAGAATGCCCTTGGGTTTAATCACCAGTACTACAAACAATCCTGCAATTTGTTTCTTCAAAAATAACTGAGTAATTTTCATAGTTATTGATGCAGAAATTCATGTATTAACTACAGGCAAACACTTATTTTCTGTGACCCTAATTTGCAGAACATCGAGAAAAAAATGACCAGGAGCAGCAACACTGATGCATCACGCGGATACCGCTGCAGACCCTGCAGACCCCTGGTAAATTCATGACATCTTAGCAGCATACAGGAACCCCGCCAACCACGATCCACACCGGCCCCATCTCATTTCCCTTCCTAAAATCAACATAACAGGACAAGGGCTGACATCACTTACATTGTCTCCTCCTCCTCCTGGCTAAGTAAATGGGACCGATTCAGCCAACGAAGTTCATGACCACAAGGTGCAGGATAGTGCTGGCAAAGAGGAAATCAGCAAAGGCCCGCTCTGGGGAGATGCCTTGGAAATCTGCTTTGTTCTGTGGGTTGATCTGTATTCTCAGGCACACTGTAGAAGAAGCGAAACACAAAAATCATTATCTCAAAGTATAAAACAAATATGACTGCTTCTGAACACAAACATCCCATGAGACAACAATTCCAATCAACAGAAATGAATGCACATGCACATCACAGCAGTGACACCTGTAACAGCCAGAAACGGGAAAACAATCTTAACATCTATCAACAGTGAAAAGGACAGTGAAAGCACATTTCATGACAGAGGACTACACAGCACTGAAATGGAACTTCCACTATACACGATATGGATGAATTCCACAACACAAGCCAGACATAAATGCTGCCTGATTCCATATATAAAATACATATATATATAGCTTAAATCCAAGCAAAAAATATGTAGTAATATAAGCCAGGATTTTTATCTTTAATGGCACAAGTGGAAGTGACCAGGAAGATATAAGGAGCCTTCTAGATAGGGTGCTAGATTTTTTTTTTTTTTTTTTGCAGTACTGAGGATGGAAACCAGGGGCATTCTACCTCTGAGCTACACCCCCAGCATGATTCTGTATTTTGAAACAGTCTCAATGAGTTGCAAAGAACCTCAATAAGTAGCTGAGGCTGTCCACGAACTGCGTTCCTTCTGTCTCAGCCTCCCAAATGCTGAGATTAAAAGCATGCACCTGCCGGGCGTGGTGGCGCACACTTGTAATCCCCGTGCTTGGGAGGCAGAGACAGGAGGATCGCGCAGGTTCGAAGGCAGCCGCGCACGCTGGCTTAGGAGACCCTGTTTCCAAATAAAAATGTAAAAATAGGTCTGGGAGTGTAGCTCGGAGGTAGAAGGGCTTCCAGAAACCCCAGTACCACCAAAAAAAATTAAAAAATAAAAATAAAAGCATGCACCACCATGCCTGGCCTGGGTACGATACTTAAATGCTCTATATTTTAATCTGGGTAGTGGTTACATTAGTGAGTTTAAAGTCATCAAGTTGTACACTTAAAGTTATATCTTCAACTGTTTGTTAAAAGTTAAAGTGAAGCCAGGCGTGATGGCACATGCTTGTAATCCTAGCATTTGGAAGGCTGAGACCAGAGGATCACGGTTCGTGGACAACGTCAGCTACTTAGTGAGGCCCTTTGCAACTCAATGAGACCCATTTCAAAATAAAGAATAAAAAATAGGAAGCCGGGCGTAGTGGCGCACGCTTATAATCCCAGCATTCAGGAGGCTGAGACCAGAGGATCATAGTTCGTGGACAGCCTCAGCTACTTAGTGAGACCCTCTGCAACTCAGTGAGACCCAGTTTCATAATCAAGAATAAATAGGCCAGGGGGTGTAGCTTGGAGGTCAAATGTCCCTGGGTTCTATCCCCAGTACCACACACAATAAAAGTTAAAGTGAAAAAAAAATTAACTTCACTAAGTTTCGCTAAAAACCAATGGCGTACTCAGAGGGAAAAAAAAATATATAACCAAAATACCTTAAGAACTCTCTTATCTCCTGATTTAAAAGTTTCTAATTATATCTAGATGGGGATATAGCTGAGGTAATAACAAAAATGCTAGGCTGAATGACAGTTATAAAAATATGAATTATTTTCTGGCTGAGCGTGGTGGTGCACACTTGTAATCCCGGTACTTGGGAGGCTGACACAGGAGGATCGGGTTTTCAGCCAGCCCCAGCTACTTAGTGAGACCCTCTGCAACTTAGTGAGACCCTGTTTCAAAAAAAAAGAATAAAATAAAGGGCTGGAAATGTAGCTCAGAGGTAGACTGCCCTTGGAGTTCAATCTCCAGTACCACACACAAAAAATTATTATTATTTTCTAATAGGATATATATGTAATGGACAGTAGAGATTATAAATATAATTGCTCATTCATGAGGACTTCCTAATTGTATATAAACTACCTTTCTACCTTTGATCTAAAATTCTAGCACCTGTTTATTCATCTCAAATAAAGCAGGAAGCCAGGCATGGTGGTGCACATCTATAACCCCAGTACCTGGGTGGCTGAGACAGGAAGACTGCAGGTTCAAGTCCAGGCTCAGCAACTCAGCGAGACCCTCAGCAACATCCTCTTTCAAAATGAAAAGGGCTGGGGTGTAACTTGGAGGGAGAATGCCCTGGCTTCAATGCCCAGTACATAAAAAAGGGCAGGGCAGGAGACATACGCTGTATCACTCTTGCGGGAGAACTCTCCACTGCCATATTTATATACCCTTGAGCATCAACCCGGCACATTAGCACGGTCACCACTGATGTGAAAAGGAAGCTCCAAGAGCACACTTTCCCAAAATGCCTTCATGCCTACAGTGCATTATTACACTACTTAAGAAAAATCAAATTTGCTTCAGGCGCTATCACACCCATTCCACCACTAAGAGAAAGCAAAGAACTGAAATCTAATCCAAAGGCCAGAAAACTACCAGACTAGTTCTCCAGAGTCCATCACCATAGCAACAGTTTTCATTATGCTTAAACATGTAAATACTGTGAAAGCGCCACTGATCTTTCCAGGCACCCGGACGCTTCAAAACACGAAGGACGCTGACTGAAGCAAGGACAACCATTCAAATACTGCTGAGGGAAGTACAAGTTGGTTCAGCCATTTGGGAGAGCAACGGCAAGATCCATTAATATCTAAAATGTTTTTACATTTGACTAAAGAATGCATCTTACAGAGCATTCTATCAGCACGTTTGTAAAGTTAGGGAACAAAAATGAAAACAGTCCACGTGCCACTCAGGGGATTGGTTAATCATGCTACAGACACACAATGAAACCCTGTGCACTTATCCAAAAGAATAAGGTAAGGTCTCTATGCTGACAGTAAAGCTACCCATTTTTACTAAGTGAAAAAAGCCATACGAATTATTCCATTCCATTTTTCTTTTAAAAAATATTTTATTTATATTTAATGACATATAATTAGCTTGTCACTTGTTTTAGTTGGAATCTAGAAAAAAATCTGGAGAAACAGATTCTAAACTCTTCAGGGTGGTTCCAGGGTAGAGAACAGAGGGTACAGTACTGTGAAATGTGGGGGAAATGTGAAAGGACAAAAGAAACACTCCCTACGACACGGTGGGTAGGTGAGGAACTGAGGCTGTTCAAGTGCCTCTGACGAGAACGTAAGAATCAGAAATCCACAAGGACAGGTACGACCTGAGAGTGGCAGGATGTGGCTCTGCTGAGAGAGGCATGCTCACCACTTACAGGACCTGATCAGCCACCCCCAGGAGGAGAATCACACATCTTCTAGAGCCTGTGTTACTGATAAAGGTGTCACATCCCTCAGACGCACTAGGAACAAAAAAAGTGTGTCCCTGCTCAAAGAGCTCTTCCACAAATGAGCTGCAGCGTCTCTCTGAGCACTTCCAAAAATGGAAATTTACTACCTCCAGAGGCAGCCTGTTCTGTTTTAGCAGTTCTAATTTAATCTATCTCCCTAAACGTTCATTCATTCAGCAAAATATTTACAGAGCATCTACAAGTCATGCATGTCCCAGGTGTAAGGAATGAATATAGCACAGAACAAGCAGTAAGAACCTGGCTCCCAAGGAACTTATAAGTCTAGAGAGAGAGACATGTAACAAACGTTATACATTATAAGTAAATGAACAAGGAAATATCAAGTAGTGATATGTATTATGAAGAAAATAAAACATGATAATGCAACACTGGAAAACTGTTTTTATTCAGTGGTCACAGAAGGCCTCTTTAAGAAAGTGATCCTTAAGACCAATATTTGGAAGATAAAGGACCAACTGTGTAAAGATCTGAGGACAGAGAATTCCAGATAGTAAAAAGTCTTGCAATGTTCAACACATAACAAGTCAGACTAACCAGACAGTAGTGGTCAGGAGAAGACAAATCCTGTAGGGCTTTGGAGACCTCACAGCAGTCTGGATTTAGTGCTAAGGGCAGCTGAACAGTACTTCAGAGGTTTAGTAGTCGAATAACATAATTTACCCTTCTTTAGAATGCTAGAGCTGCAATGTGAAAAAATGGTTTGCAAGGTTAAAGAAGAGGAATGACTTGGAAGCCAAAGAGCAGGGGTAATAATATTTAAATGGACAGAGGTGAAGATACAAGCTATCCTTTGCAGAAGACAAGACTGTGGAGGAAATGGATGTCAAAGGCAAGAAAATCCAAGGGATCAGGGAAACATCCTAAATATTTAGTTTCAATAACTCACAGTGCCAACACCATGTACTGGCTGATAACAAGGCATATGGCTGGAAAGGAAGGTTCCACTTGGGACACATTAATTCGAAGGACATTGCAGACATCAAGAGATGTCAAGGTGGCAACTGGATTTACTGATTTGGAATGCAGGTATACAGGTGTTATTTAAACTCACCTCTGGCAAGAAATACAAGTGAAGGGATCTGGAACCATGCTCTCAGACACACAATTAAGCACAAACAGTAGGAAGGAAAACCCAATGAGGTGAGGAGGAGCAGGCAGGAGAGTGTCATCAAAGCTTTGAGAAGCAAGTATTTCATTCAGAAGGAAGCACCAACTGTGTTAAATGCTAACCATTGCTGAGCAGCCAGGTAAGGTGGGGCTGATGACCATGAGGCCTGGCAACATGGCAAGAGCCACTTCAGGGGTGGCAGGGAGAGAGCAGCCCCACCAGCGGTGAAGGAATGAGAGGGAAGGGAGAAAGCAGAAACAGTGACCAGAACGTTTTTCCAAGAAATTCTTTGAAAGTGGAGAGAAAATGGAATGAAAGCTAGAGGGAGGGCTGAGGTCAAACGACAGTCTTGGAGCATGTTGGAATGATGAGAATGATGTAGTAGAGAGATGAACGATGCGGAATGGAGGAGTCATCGCAGAAGCGCGTCCCTCAGAAACAGAAGACTGAATCCTCTCTCTGCACAAGTGAAGAGCTGGCCAGGGACAGGAAAAGGACACATCGTCCAGGTACCGAGGCAGGTGGGCTGCTGTGACTCAGCAGAAGATGAAGGGATGCCTGTCTACTTCTTTTTTATTATGTGAAAAATAAAACAAGATCGCTAACTGAGAATATAGGAAAAGAAGAAATTTTTTAAAAAAAGAATGAAAAGTTATGAAGCAAATTTTGGGAAAATGATATTAGGGAAGAATTACTGTCGAAGCCCTGTGCGGGGTAGGGCGCCCTCTGTGTTCCTATTCTCACCAAAATTTCTCCATTGACACTATATCCACAGCTACTGGTATGAATCTCCCACTATATTATAAACTCTTTGAAAATGGAGGCCACATCTGTGTGCTTCGTGGTTGAATCCCCAGCACCTTGGAAGAGACCCTAGCACGTAACTGTTCAGTAGCCTTTATTATATGCACACTCACAATGTAACGTAAATAATGTTAAGTGCTGAGGATTCAGCCTGCCTTCCAGGGCTCACCTTCCAGAGGGAAAACGAGCCTCACAGCAAGTACAGTGCAGCACAAAAGTCCCATCTCCTTCCCTCCTTCCTTCTCTCTCCCCTCTTTTACATCCTCCCTTCCTCCCTCCTTTCCTCCCTCCCTCTCCCCCCCCCACACACAAACACACACACACAAGTGAAACAGGAACACAGAAGACCTAGATCTGCTGGCGAGTCAGGAAAGGGTTCCAAGAGAAGAAGCACTTGAGCTAAAAGATTCAAGAAGTGAATGAAATTTGAAGATAGCCAAATAAAGGTAAAATAATAGCTCGAAACATCACAAATTGTTCAGAAAATTACTTGTAAATAATGCTAGAGCACAAAGTGCAGGGGCAAGAGATGAAGCTGGAGATATCAGAGATGCCAAAGCATAAAAGAACCTGTATCGCTGGTCACGGTTGCACATTCCTTTAATCCCAGTGCTTGGGAGGCTGCAACAGGAGGATCCTAGGTTTGAGATCAGCCTTGGCAATTTGGTGAAATCTTTAGCAACCTAGTGAAACCCTGTTTTAAAATAAAAAATAGCTGAGCGAGGTAGCACACACTTGTAATACCAGCATCTGGGAGGCTGAGACAAGAGAATTGCGGTTCACAGACAGCCTCCGCTACTTAGTGAGGCCCTTTGCAACTCAGTGAGTTCCTGTTTCAAAATAAAGAATAAAAAATAGGGCTGGGGGGGGGTGTAGCTCAGAGGTACAATGGCCCTAGGTTCCATCCCCAGTACCTCAAAAATAAAATAAAAAATAAAAGGCTGGGGTTTAGCTTAGAAGTAGACCATACCTGGGTTCAACTCCCAGTACCAGAAAAATAAATAAATAAATAAATAAATAAATAAATAAATAAATAAAATAAGGAAGGGAAAGAAGGAGGGAAAGAGGGAGGGAGGGAAGAAGGGAGGAAGGAAGGAAGGAAAGGCACTGCACCAAAATAGAAACTTCCAAATTCCCTGGATGGCAGTATAGGAGATAGGATTAAGAGGATTAAGACCCACAAATCTGATGGACAGTTCCAAAAGAAATGCTGCACCCTAGTCCACACAACCTAATACCTCCCTTGATAGAAAACTCTGCACTGGGTCTCCTCGCCTTACTATAAACTAAGGGCAACAAAATTATTTCCCCCAAAAAAGCCAAAATGCCTTAAAAGCTGATTTTAGGGCTGGTAACATAGCTCAGATGTAGAACACTCGCTTAGCATGCATAAGGCCCTGGGTTTGATTCCCCAGGGCTGGGACTGGCTTCCAAGACCTTATTTTAAGGACACCCTTACTATTTTCCACTTATACCTCCTAAATAGCACTTTAAATGAACAGAGATTTCCGTTAGGTAAAAAAGGAAACTAAAAGGGCTGCCAACTCTGGAATGTTACTCTAAAAAAGGAACAGATGTCCTCTAAATATATCTAACCATAAGATAAATAGTAAGCTGCTGAAGATGTTTGAAAATTGTCTCAAAGAAATACAGTCAAACTCCAAGGCTCTTTCAAAGCATACTATACTATACTCTACTGAATACAAATATTCAATATAGAATAGCATATACTCTACTGTACACTATAATAGTCTATGCTAAAAGTATATAAATATGTGTGTGTGTGTGTATATGTGTGTGTGTGTGTGTGTGTGTGTGTGTGTGTGTGTGTGTGTATCCCTCAGTGGCAATTTTCTACTTCTTGTACCTTCCTGAAAACAGGAGTAAGTCAGCCAGGCGTAGTAGCACATGCTTGTAATCCCAGTACTTGGGAGGCTGAGATCACAGTTCGCAACCAGCCTCAGATTCTTAGTGAGGTCTTTCGCAATTTAGTGAGACCCTGCTTCAAAATAAAGAATAAAAAATAACAGAGCTGAGGGTATAGCTCAGAGGTAGAATGCCCCAGGTTTAATCCCCAGCGCTGAAGAGGAAAAAAAAAGAAAAAAAAGAGTAAGTCTCCCAGCCATGAGGGAATGGAGCACACTACTTTCATACCATTAGGCCCAAACAATAGGTGAGCTTTTTTTTAAGTGTTGTAGCATTTTAAATTCGTTTAAAATGTACTATTCAATTTCCAAAGAGCATATGCTAAATTAACTCAAATTCAAAAGAGCATATGCTAAATTAACCCAATTTCCAAAGAGCATAAGCTAAATTAACCCTTGATAGAGAAAAACAAAAGAGCCTAGCCCAGTGGCACACACCTGTAATCCCAGTTCTTGGGAGGCTGAGACAGAGGGTCCCAGGTTTGATGACAGCCTCAGCAACTTGTTTCAGATCAAAAGTAAAATAGGGCTGGGGGTTTAGTGTTGAGTTCAATCCCCAGCTTTCCCCTATACATATACATACACACTACCAAAAGACAGTGGATCGGACTAAAGAACTTCCAATTTATCTTATATACTAATACCAATTTCAAACCTCGCAGACAAAGAAAATTTTTTTCTCAGATGCTCTTCTATTACCTACAATCCAAACTTTTTGGCCTACACTCAAAGCTCCAGCATCTAGCATTTAATTTTTCAAAACCACTCATAATCTTTTACAGTAACCTTTTCTCCAGCCAAACTGGCTTTCTCCCTTCTCTTCTGACAAAACAAACAAACAAAAAAAAGTCAGAAGCCCCAACACCACAAAGCAGCACAGATTTCCTTTCTCAATTATCAGGACAAAAGATACATATCAAAATGTCAAATTTCCCATTAAAACCAGTTTCCAGACAATGATTTAGGCTAGCAAAGGAAGTAGAATTTAGTAAACTCAATACTGCCAAAAGAA
Organism: Muscardinus avellanarius; assembly: GCF_963383645.1. Classification (NCBI taxonomy): domain Eukaryota; kingdom Metazoa; phylum Chordata; class Mammalia; order Rodentia; family Gliridae; genus Muscardinus; species Muscardinus avellanarius. Next base: position 28,546,789 of record NC_137798.1, read on the forward strand.
ATGCGACTATCTTTCTGTAGCAACAATGAACTGTCATGAATCCCTTTCCTGTTCTCTTCCAAAGCCATTTTTATTTCTCTAGTCTTATTACCTATTATCTAACAAATTTGGAAATCTGAATCTCTCATATCAACCTCACAACTTTCCCTAAGCATTATCTTAAATAACAAGCCATCTAGTTCCCACCAAAGAGGAGAGTCTGCCAATTTAATTTTAGTCTCAATAGGCTCAAAAACAGGGCTTGGTATAAGAAATTCGGCTCAAAAAACTTCTCACCAGGCATGGTGGTCAATGCCTATAACTCCAGTACTAGGGAGGCTGAGACAGAAGAACCAGAGATTTGAGGCCAGTCTCAGCAACTTAATGAGACCCTGTTTCAAAAACATAAAAACAAGCCGGGCATGGTGGCGCACGCTTGTAATCCTCGTGCTTGGGAGGCTGAGACAGAAGGATTGCAGAGGTTTGAAGCCAGCCTCAGCTATTTAGTGAGGCTCTCAGCAACTTAGTGAGACCCTGTTTCCAAATAAAAATATAAAATAGGTCTGGGAGTATAGCCTAGAGGTAGAAAGCCTCTGGGTTCCACCCCCAGTACCATAAAAAACCTTCTGGACTCATCACACTATGTCCACTCTTCAGCAAACTGTTCTTTTCCATGTGGCCTTGAAAAGTCATTCTTAACCCTAATTTAGGCTTATGAAGCCAGGGTAACTTCAGCATGAAGACTGTTTTAAAAATTGGCTTTCAAGCCAGGCATGGTGACGCACACTTGTAATCCCAGCATTTGGGATGCTGAGACAGGAGGATCGTGGTTTGAGGACAGCCTCAGCTACTTGGTGAGGCCCTCTGCAGCTCAGTGAGACCCTGTTTCAAAATAAAGAATAAAAAATCGGGCTACGAGTATAGCTCAGAGGTAGAATGCCCCTGGGTTCCCTCCCCAGTACTACAATAAATAAATAAATAAATAAATAAATAAATAAATAATCACTCTCATCTTTAAAAAAAAAAAAACTGAGTTTCAGGCTTCACCCTGTTATTACTCTTCCACACCTGGAGACAAAAAACATCAAACAAAATTAATCAGAGGTTCTCATCAAGGTTTCTTCTCCTGCTTAGCTAATAAAATCCTTAGACATGAACAGTACATATAGCAAAGACATGTATCAGATCATGCTGAGGATGGTAGCATATCCTGAAGGCTAGGATGTAGGATGCTCCCACAGGACAAGTCTAGGACAAAACTCAAAGCTAGCCTAGACTACTTAGTGAGGCTCTCAGCAACTTAGTGAGACCCTGTTTCCAAATAAAATATAAAATAGGTCTGGGAGTATATCCCAGAGATACAAAGCCCCTGAGTTCCATCCCTAGTACCACAGAAAAAATAAATAAGTAAATGAATAAATATCCAATCAACAGGCTAATTCTGCAACTCCTGTTCTGGCAAGCACACAGGCCATCAAATTCTGAGGAAGTAAAAGTATCTCTGGTGTGAACTGAATGTGGTGGCACCCACTTGTAATTCTACTTTTGGGAGGCTGAGACAGGAGTATTGCAAGTTCAATGCCAGGCTCAGCAACTTAGGGACCCTATTTCAAACTAAAAATAAAACAGGGTTGAGGGTGTAGCTCAGAAGTAGAATGCCCCTGAATGCAATTCCCAGTACCACAAAAAAAAGAAAAAAAAAGTATCTTTGGTGCGTCTGCACGAGCAATATAAGTGCAGATGATACATTCTATAGATTTATACCTTTAAACAGGGTACCACTATAAATGAAGTTTCTGGACAATTCTTTTGTGTGTGTGTGTGGTACTGGGGGTTGAACATTCCAAGTACTGCGATGACAAGCGTGCATCACCACACCCGGCTAGTGTTTGGACAATTCTAACATTGTATTTTGTCTGTGCCCCAATCAGGTTACAAATCCTTTGAGGACAAGGATATAGCTAATGAATGTCCAAAGCATTTAACCATAATAACTTGTATTCAACTCAAAACACAATTGATGGTCTGATGATGATCACGTTGAAAAGAAAACATAAATTCTGGCATGTTTTCAAAGTAGGGAGCTACATCAATAACTGGAACTGCCCATGTTGTGGCCCCATATAAACTGGACTGGCTAATACCAAGCCTGTTCTCAGTTTTTGTTAAATCCTGTTGTGCAAGGAAGACCAGATACTAGCAAAAATGAAGACAATTCTTATTAATTATGGCATTCTACAAGGTTATCCAGTGTTGGGAATTAGAAAAAGCCAACACAAAATTGTGTGAATAAAATTGAGTTCGAGATAATGAAATAAATAGGATGGCTTCAAGCAGGAGCAGCTAGTTGCCAAAATCAAGTAGGGAATGTCTCCCTCCACAAACCAAGGTCTCATATCATATTCCTTACACTTTCACTGAAATCTTTCACTAGGGATTATGTAGATTGCTAGTGATAAAGCCAAGATGGGATGATTAAGGATTGGGTTTTTCACTTGTCTACTTTAAAGTTGTATAAAAGCTAAGTCAAAACTGGAATGGGTTTTCCCCTGGACCAATATGAAGTGCAGATCACCAGGCTGAGCAACAACATGACGGTTTCTTTAGATGCTCCGTTCCAGCTCCTGGGCACCTGTTTGGAATGAGGGAAGTGACAACTTTTCTGAGCTTCTATTTTCCCATTCATAAGAAAAGTACCACAAAGGCTCTTCCAAACCTTTACAGGGCAGTGGTCTGGTACAAAATAGTGACGAGTGCTGTGAGAACTAAGCTGAGCACTAAAGTAAGACATTTTTGTTGCGATTACGTATAGAACCATTACCCGCTAGGATGAAGCTCCCCACACAAGAGATGAAGCCCGAGAGGAAAGAGTTGAAGGGGAAGGTCCCCACGAGGAGACAGTAACCGAACTGCAGCGCCCCGGTCAGCAGTATATACAGGAGATACGCGTCCAGCAACTTCAGCCGCTGCGGAGTAGAGCTCAAGTACTCCTCCAGGAAGCGCGAGATGACCGACACTACTGACGCCGACATGACTACAAGCGGGGCACTCTGGCGGCGCTCCCCGAATTCGACGTCCACAACGGATGAAGGGTTTGCGCAGGCGCGCGGCGCTGACCTAGCTCCGCCCCCCGCGGCGTGAGGTTCTGCGCAGGCGTGTAAGCCCGCCCAGGCGCGCCACAACTAGCGCGCAGACGCAGACTGCATCCGCAGACTGCGAACTACCGCCAGAGGGAGTGACTGCGCCTGCGCAATGGGTCTGTCAGTGGGCTGGAGACGTGTACTCTTTTTGTCCCATTTCCGCCGTCCGGTGGGTGACGCCTACTGTTGCCCTGGCAACGGGACGTAGTGAGAGGAAGAGGGGGAGAGATTTAGCCGCGGACCACGTAGCTAACCAGAGGGTTCCGGCTCCCTTTTGTCCCCTCCGGTCCTCAAAGATTAGTCATTTGAATCTGTTTAAGGCAATGCTTAGTGCACCAAGGGTTCAGGAGCAGCCAGACCTAGTTATATTAAGAGCTGTATCTGCAGATGTCTGTCACAGATCTAGCAAGTCAAGTTCCTCCTTAGTGGGAACCATCACAGCTAAGCACTGCTCAGGCGCCAGTTTAGATTTATTTGGGGCGGTGGTAAGAGAGGGTGACCTCTACCAGATCCTGAATTGGAACTCAAGGTCTGGCTCTGCGATAGCGCCTAAACCTGCAGATTATTTATTCAGCAAACATTCATCGGCGCCTCTTTGGCGCCTAACGTTGCATTAAGTTGTAGGGACTTTGAGGTGAGTCAGATCCGGTCGCCGCCTTAAGAGAGGCGTTGATCCGAGAGGCGGTGGGGGGGGGGTACTTTATCGTGCCTAGATTATATGGTCAAGATTAACAGTTCTCCGCCTCCAAGATGGAATCTTGAACGCGGCATAATAACTGAACATCGGCGTTCAAAGGCCCGCAAGAGCATGTCTGGTTCAGCCCTATCCTCTAGTCAATTCATCTTACAGAAAATTCTGAAATTAAGTTTTGAACTTTTTGGGGGGAGGTATTTGGTTGTTTTTGTTTGTTTGTTTTTTGTACTGGGATTGAACTCGGGGGCATTCTACCTCAGAGCTATGCCCCCACTTTATTTTTTTTTTTTTAAAAAAGGTCTAAGTTGGTGGCCTCAAACCTGCAACCTTCTCGTCTCAGCCTCCCAAGTAGTGGGATTACAGGCGTGCACACCACTCAAGGCTCGTTGCCCTTATAATTTAACATGCACCTGACCTACACCTAAGGGCTGAGGAGTTAAGTATTAGGTAGCCAATGAGGGAAGGGATAAGATAAGAGTTAAGAAAAACAAAATATAGACACCCCACCACTACTCCCAAGAAGGAAGCTGGTTCTGTTGAGTGGAGCCAAGATGCCAGGAACCAGAGATCTCTGTGCACCAACCTTAGACTCGTGGGCTGCTGCTATGTATAGACCAGGGAACAACCATGCAGAAAAAGCAGGCTCATGACTTCAGGGAATTAAAGGCCACTGATGACAAACTAACCAAGTCAAGAAAAACGAGAAGAAAAATGGAGCCTCTCTTCATTGGTTAATGTCTATACAAAGGGGCTTCAAGCATATTCAGAGCCCTGTGCTCAGCACCGATACCGACTGCCCTCTGAGGACTCCTCCCCTGCGTAAGAGTTTTAACCCTGCTACTCTCTTTGGTGGATGGAGTGGACTTTGGGAACAGGCAGTGTGCACTTGAAGGTGCATGGCCCGGGCTACTCTCCAGATGCACTTGGGCAGTGTCAGCAGGCCCTGCTGGACTCTGGAATGGCCAAGGCCCCATGGGATGATTCGCCTCTCTGCTTGCTTGCTCCTTTAAAATAAACTTCCATGCCAGGTGTGGTGACGCACGCTTGTAATCCCAGCATTTGAGTGGCTGAGACCAGAGGATTGCGGTTCGCGGACAGCCTCAGCTATTTGGTGAAGCCCTTTGCAACTCAGTGAGACCCTGTTTCAAAAATAAAAATACTGAAAATTAGGGCTGGGGGTGTGGCTCAGAGGTAGAATGCCCCTGGGTTCTATTCCCAGAGCCGCAAAAATAAATAAATAAATAAATAAATAAATAAATAAATAAAATAAACTTCCTACTTTCACTTTCCTGGTGTTTGCAGATTTCATTCTTTAACTTGGTAAGACAAGTACCCCGTAAGAAACTCAGTATCATTGCCTCTCACCTTTCGACTGAAATTCTGCCTACACATAAACAGGTACTTATTTCAGCTTCTAACTAACTTTGAACTGTTCTAGAAACAGGAGCCGAATTTCTTAAACACCAAATGGACAACAATATTCCTTCGTTTTCACATTTGATTTGTGTTTAGACCGGAAACTCTTATCAGCATCAACAGATGTATTGATTTCCAGTGATGAGCAAAGCCATGTTTAGGTTCAAGAAGAAAAGAGAAAGCATCCCATGTCCTTAGACGGCTTTATTTGAAGAGATTCACACTGACACATGAACTTAAGACCAACCTAAACCCTCTTATGTCGCTGTAAAAAAGCAGAGCAGGGAACCAGCCTGGTTCCTAATCAACATAATATGGCAGGAAATATCAGTTTCTCTGACAGTTCGTCTTTCTCCTGTCTCAGCAAGTAGGAGGGCAGCTTCCTCGCAAGTATTCAACTTCAGACTTCGCAGGCTGGACCGATGTGTTTTAATCATTCAGGAGTAAATTCCTCAAGGGGTCTCTATTCCATCAGCCCGGCTCCTTCCAACAGTTTCTTTTTTGTGTTTTGCTGCCTTTGATCCTTGTCAACCATCATCATTAACATCTCCACAGGAGTTCCCGCAGGAGGGAATCAGAAAAGATGAAGAACATCAAATTCACTTATTGAACGCATCCCTCTCTGAGACCTGCAAATCCCACTAATAGGATGAACGAAAACTTTTCTGGACTACTTAAAACAAGATTTTGTTCTATGATTAGTTTATGATTCTATTGAACTGATCTAGCAATAAAAATTGCTAACACTAGTGTTGGTTTTAATTAGTATAAATTAGAACATTAATATGTGTAAAAATTCATGTCTGGAGTAATGGAATGAGAGTGTAGGCTCTGGTGTTAGACAAAACTGAAAACTGGATTTGAACCTTGATTCTGCCATTTACTAGTTGTCTTATCCAAAACAGTAAGTCAGCCGGGCGTGGTGGTGCACGCTTGTAATCCCCGCGCTTGGGAGGCTGAGACAGGAGGATCGCGCAGGTTCAAAGCCAGCCTCAGCTACTTAGTGAGGCTTTCAGCAACTTAGTGAGACCCTGTTTCAAAGTAAAATATAAAATAGGGCTGGGAGTATAGCCTGGATGTAGAAAGCCTCTGGGTTCCACCCCCAGTACCACAAAAAAAAAAAAAAAAGTAAGTCAGTCTCTCTCTCTCTCCCTCTCTCATTCTTTTCATGGCACTGGGGATTGAACCCAGGGGTATCCTACTTTCAAGCTATGCCCCCCATTTTTATTTTTATTTTTTATTTTGAAACAAGGTCTCACTAAACTGCTGAGGCTGGCCTCAACTTTGCAATCCTCCTGTTTCAGCCTCCCAAGTACTAGGATTATAGGTATATACCACCACGCCCTGTTCTTTTTTTTTCTATAAAATAGAAACAACAACACCCAAGTCATTGAAATGTTGTCAGCATTAAATTAATATTGTCAAGCATTAACCAGTTAGCATAGTGTTTGGCACACAGTAAATGGCCAATAAATGTTTGCTTCTATTAACTATCATTAGTTCTGATAATTAACTGTGTCTACTCCCCCTGTTTCTCTGCATATTAAAAGTCACTCAAACTTCAGAGCCCCAATATTTTGGGCATGCAAGGATAGCACTAAAAGGACTGCAACTCAGGTGGCTCTCATAAGGCAAATTGGGTTTATGAGTTGAGACAGAAGTTAGAGTAGACCTTGGGAATCAATTACTGAAACACTCTATCATCAAACAGTGGGAGCTGGTGGAGTGGCCCACATCTGTAATCCCAGTACTTGGGAGACTGAGACAGGAGGATCACAGGCTGAAAGTCAGCTTAAGTAATTTACCAGGCTCTGTTTTTGTTTTTATTTTTATTTATTTATTTTTATTTTTGCAGCACTGGGAATGGAACCCAAGGTCATTCTATCTCCAAGCTACACCCCCGCCCGATTTTTTATTCTTAATTTTGAAACAGGGTCTCACTGGGTTGCAAAGGGCCTCAGTAGTAGCTGAGGTTGTCCACGAACTGCGATCCTCCTGTCTCAGCCTCCCAAATGCTGGGATTACAAACATGTGCCACCGCGCCCGGCTTCAGGTTCTGTTTTAAAGTAAAAATTTAAGCCGGGCGTGGTGGCACATGCTTGTAATCCCCGCGCTTGGGAGGCTGAGACAGGAGGATCACACAGGTTCAAAGCCAGCCTCAGCTACTTAGTGAGGTTCTCAGCAATGTAGTGACACCCTGTTTCCAAATAGTGTATAAAATAGGTCTGGTAGTATAGCCTGGAGGTAGAAAGCCCCTGGGATCTACCCCCAGTACCACCAAAAAATATATATTTTTAAAGATCTGAGGATGTAGCTCAGAGGTAGAACACCCCTGGATTCAATCCCCAGTATAACAAAAATTAAAAAAAAATAAAAAATAAAAAACAATGGAAAAGTGAAGAGGCAAGAGGGCTACCTTAAAAGCAAAGTCCATGATCTTATATTCTGTCTCTCTACAATAAGAAATTATGAGTGAGTGTGTGTGTGTGTGTGTGTTTGTGTGTGTGTGTCTGTGTGTGTTACTATAGATTGAACTTGAGTGCATTCTACCTCTGAGCTATGCCTCCAGCCCAGTTTACTTATTTGTTTATGTTTGAAACAGGGAAGGTCTCCCTAAGGTGCTGAGGCTGGCTGCAGATCTGTACTCTCCGTCTCAGCTTCCCAAGTACTGAAATTACAGGTGTGCACCACCACGCCTAGCTAAGAAATTACTTTTTTTCTTTTTGTGGCACAAGGGGTTGATCCCAGAAACATTCTACCTCTGAGCTAAACCCCCAGACCAATTTTATTTCTTATTTGGAAACAAGGTCTCACTAAGTTGTAGAGGGCCTTGCTAAGTTGTCAAAGCTGGCTTCGAGCCTGCAATCCTCCTGTTTCAGCCTTCTACCACGCCCAGCCAGAAATTATATTTTTTACTAAAATAAACAAATCCTCCAAATTTTTAGTAAAAAGGACTCTTTTTTTTTTTTCAGTACTGAGGATGGTATTTGAGGCATTCTACCTCCAAGCTACAACCCCAGCCTTAATTTTTATTCTTAATTTTGAAACAGGGTCTCACTGAGTTGCAAAAGGCCTAAGTAGCTGAGGCTGCCCACGAACAGGATCCTCCTGAATCAGCTTCCCAAATGCTGGGATTACAAGTGTGTGCTACCATGTCCAGATAAAAAGGACTCTTCTAAAGAAAATCTCTGTGTAGGAAAAAAAAAAAGTTTCTTTTTCAATTCTATTCCCTTGTATTTTCACTTTTGCCTTAACAAGGTCCCTTTTGCTTCTCACTACTACTAGTGTATGGAACAGTCTGTCTTTCAAACTTTGATCCCAGTTTAACCAAAATCTCCCTTTGTTTCGTAGTAGAACAGATTAAACAGGCTATTATTATTATTATTATTATTATTATTATTATTATTTTGGTGGTACTAGGGTTCCTGAAAGCCCTTCTACCTCTGGGCTACACTCCCAGACCTATTTTTATACTTTTTTTTAAATTTGGGAACAGGGTCTCTTAAACCAGCGGGGGCTGGCTTTGAACCTGCGCAATCCTCCTGTCTCCGCCTCCCAAGCGTGGGGATTACAAGGGTGCACCACCACGCCTGGCAGGTTATTATTATTATTATTATTATTATTATTATTATTATTATTATTTTGGTGGTACTGGGGCTCCTGGGAGCCCTTCTACCTCCGGGCTACACTTCCAGACCTATTTTATATTTTTGAAACAGGGTCTCTTACACTGGCTTGGAACCTGCGCCATCCTCCTGTCTCCGCCTCCCAAGCGCAGGGATTACAAGCGTGCGCCACCACGCCCGGCTAGCAGATTATTATTTTTAAAAGGAAAATTTTAAGGAGAATCAAATCATAAACAGCACAAAGTCAATTGTGTGTGTGTGTGTGTGTGTGTGTGTGTGTGTGCGTGCACATACATGTGTAGGGGGTGGAGGGATTGAATCCAGGGGCCTTCTATTCTATTTTTTATTTCATTCTTGAAACAGATTGCTGAGAGGCTCACTACATAGCCGAGGCCATCCTTGAACCTGTGATCCTCCTTTTTCAGCCTCTCATATACTGAGATTGCAGACATGTGCCATCACTCCCAGCTATGAAGTCATGTTTCTAATCCAAGTCCTAGTCAAGCAACAAATATCTTCAATGAGCCCATATCTCTTCTCGATGAAGTAAAATGACTTGCAGCCTCTTGGTCTGGTTTCCCTCCTTCCTGGCTCTTTAGGAATCTCATAAAAACTTCAGTGTTGCGCCCTCCCTAGCATCCAAAAGAGAGTTTACCATACTTTTCTTTACAAGGGCATTAAGGACCTTTGGTTATAGCCATTGAGTTCCCTACAATAGGGATCTGTATAATTTTTTTTTTTTTTTTTTTTTTTTTGGTGTTACTGGGGTTCCTGGAAGCCCTTCTACCTCCGGGCTACACTCCCAGACCTATTTTTACATTTTTATTTGGAAACAGGGTCTCCTAAGCCAGCACACGCGGCTGGCTTCGAACCTGTGCAATCCTCCTGTCTCTGCCTCCCATGCGCGGGGATTACAAGCGTACGCCACCACACCTGGCTTTACAATAGGGATCTGAAGTCATCAGTGTCTGAGTGACACTGTACTGTCCAATAGAATTTCCTATGGTTTGGGGAGGGGGTGGAGCTCGGAGGGAGAAGACCCCTGAGTTCAGTTCCCAGTACCACACACACACACACACACACACACACACACACACACACACACACTTCTGTGATAGCGAAATGTCTATTAGCAACTAGCCACAGGTGATTATTGAACACTTCAAATATAGGCAGTGTGACTAAGGGCATTTTATTTTATTTTATTTTTATGTATTTGTTTGTTTATTCATTTTGTGGTACTGAGGATTGAACCCAGTGGCTTTATATCTCTACAAGACCTGTTTTATTATAATTTTTTAAACAGGGTCTCACTGGGTTGCTGAGACTGGCTTCAAACCTGAAACCCTCGTGTCTCAGTCTCCCAAGTACTGGGATTATAGGCATAGTTCACCATATCTGGTTTACTTTATTTTTATTAATTTGAAACTAGCCACATGTGGCTATCACTGGACAGAGAAACTTTAGACCTATTTGGCTCAGTATCTATATTTAGTCTGAGTCACACCTATTCATGGTTCATTCAAAAGGAATGATGCCAATTTGAAACCAAAGAATAATCTTTCCCTGCCAGGCCTAAGATATCCATTAACCAGATCCACCCACTCTGGGATTGTTTAATGATGACCTAACAGGTACAGGAAAGAGGGTTTGTCACATACTAACAGCCCTATTTTTTATTCTTTATTTTGAAACAGGGTCTCACTGAGTTGCGAAGGGCCTCGCTTAAGTAGCTGAGGCTGTCCGCGAACTGTGATCCCTCAGTCTCAGCCTCCCGAATGCTGGGATTACAAGCGTGCGCCACCACGTTTTATAGCATATTGTTTTATAGTCAGTTACTTATGCTTTTGCCTCCTCGCTAGACATTTTTCCCCCACTTTGGTCATATTAGGGATTGAACCCAGGGGTACTGTACCACTAAGGGCTATGTCCCTTAGTCCTTTTTATTTTTTATTTTTTTCATTTTGAGACAGGTTCTAGCTAAATTGCCCAGTCAGGCCTGAAACTTGGGATCCTCCTGCGTCAGCCTCCGGAGTCTCTGGGATTACAGCAATGTGCCACCGAGCCCAGGCACGCCAGACTTTTCTTTCTTTCTTTTTTTTTTGCAGGTCTGGGGATGGAACCCAGGAGCATTCGACCTCTGAGCTACACCCCCTTGTACTAGTATTGGGAAATTGGGAAAGATTTCCAATTTTAAAAACATATCGTTTATACTAAGAAAGCCAGGGTTGGCAGAAAGGAGGGACTTGTAATTTACATTTGTAAAGCGAAGGAATGAAAGCCGGAGCCAGGGATGGGAGGAAATCCCAGATCCTGGAGAAACAATTTAACACATCTTGGGAGGGGAACAAAAGGTGTTCAGAGACGGGCAGCCCCCCCTTCCGGGGCAAATCCAGCTGGAGACAGCAGAAAACTGGGCTAGAGATAGGGCAGCATGTCTACAGATCAAAGGACCTGCCGCAGAATTGGTCTGGATAAAAACACGAAGTAAACTGGAGTTCTTCGGTATTTTCATTCGAATTGGCCCCCCTGTGCCCCTCTCCGGCACAGGGCTGTAACTATCTCCTGTATTTCTATCTTTTTAATAAACTTCTTTAAATCTTCAGCAACTCTCCAAGCTATGTATATTTATTCTTAGCTTAGGACAAGAATCCACGGGTTTTTTTTTTTTCTCTTTTTGGTCATTTGGGGTTTTGTTATGGGTTGGAGGAAAGTGTGTCCAGGACCCTAGCAGGGGTCCCCGGGGAACAGTTTCCCCAAACCATATTCTATTCTCCCAATCTGTAACACCCCTGCACTATTTGTGTGTGTGTGTGTGTGTGTGTGTGTGTGTGTGTGTGTGTGGTGGAGGTACTGGGGTTCCTGGAAGGCCTTCTACCTCCAGGCTACACTCCCAGACCTATTTTTATATTTTTATTTGAAAACAGGGTCACTTAAGCCAGCAAGGCTCGCTTCGAAACTGTGTGATCCTCCTGTCTCTGCCTCCCAAGCGCAGGTATTACAAGCATGCGCCACCACACCCGGCCCCTGCCCTATTTTTTATTCTTTACTTTGAATAAGGGTCTCAGGGTCTCACTGAGTTGCAGAGGGCCTCACTAAGTAGCTAAGGCTGTCAGCGAACCGCGATCCTCCGGTCTCAGTCTCCCGAATGCTGGGATTACAAGTGTGCGCCACCACGCCCGGCTTCATCCATTTATTTATATAACACAGTGGACACCTACTATGTGTCACTCCTGTTTTAGGTGCTGGGAAAATAAATAAATAAAAGAACAGATAGGCAGGTCCCCCATGAAATTTAGTCTCTAGTGGAGGGAAACAGAGATTTAAAAAAATATATGAGTGAAAACTATGCAAGATAACCTCAGATAGGGATAAATGTTATGAAGAAATAAATGATAACAAAATCGAGTGATAAGGATCTCGCTTAGACACTGTGGTCATGAAAGAACCAGAAGAAGGGAAGCTTGAGCTGAGCTCTGAATACACAGTTGCCAGCTTTATAAAGCCAATAACAGATTAGAGTGGCAAAAGATAGAAAGCCCTTCTGTGCCACTAAAGCAAGTTATTTCCTTCCTTTTGATAATTGTATTCTTAACATCCAACATAATACTTGGCTTTGAATAATAAGTTACATTTTGCAAAAATAAGTATATTAAATGTTTATTTGCATTACCTTGGTTAATTTTACAAGTCAGAAGAAGAAATTAAGAGACACAAAATAACTTGCCCAAGGGTGGGAATGGGAAGTGTAGACCTTAACTCAAACTCCTGACCCTAGGATCTGTTTTTAATCAACTGTCTCATCAAACACCAGCATCTGCAGTACTTCCAAAAATGCAGCTTTTTAGGATCAAGCCAAAACAGATGATTTAGAATCTGAGAGTAGTGCTAGAAAATCCAATTTAGTTAAATTAATTAGTTTATTTTTAGTACTAGGGATTGGACCCAGGGGCATTCTACCTTCAAACTACACCCAGCCCTATTTTTTTCTTTGCTTTTCTTTTTTCCCTTTCTCTTCTTTTTTCTTTCTTTCTCTCTTTCTTTCTTTCTTTTACTATTTATTTATTTGCGGGTCTGGGGGTGGAACCCAGGGGCATGCTCGGCTATTTTATACTTTATTTGGAAACGGGGTCTCACTAAATTGTTGAGAGCCTCACTCAGTAGCTGAGGCTGACTTCGAACCTGTGTGATCCTCCCATCTCAGCCTCCCAAATTTTGGGATTACAGTTGTGCGCCACCACGCCTGGCTCTCTACTTTTTATTTTAAAACAAGGTCTCACTAAGTTGCGAAGGGTCTCACCAAGTAGCTGAGTAGCTGAGTCCGTTCTTTTCTTCTTCTTCCTCTTTTTTTTTTTTTTTTTTTTGTCGTTGTTACTGGGGATGGAACCCCGGGGGCATTGCACCTCTGAACGACACTCCCAGCCCTATTTTTTAGTCTATTTATTTATTTATTTATTTATTGTGGTACTGGGGTGGAACCCAGGGGCTTTCTACCTCTGGGCTATACTCCCACACCTATTTTATACTTTATTTGGAAACAGGGTCTCACTAAGCTGCTGAGAGCCTCACTAAGTAGCTGAGGCTGGCTTTGAACCTGTGTGATCCTCCTGTCTCAGCCTCCCAAGCGCAGGGATTACAAGCGTGCGCCACCACGCCCGGCTCTAGTCTTATTTATTTATTTATTTTAATTTTTTTTTTTTTTTTTTTTTTTGCAGGTCTGGGGATGGAACCCAGGGGCATTCGACCTCCGAGCTACACCCCCTGCCCTATTTTTTTTTTCTTTGAAACCGGGTCTCACTGAGTTGCAGAGGGCCTCACTTAGCTGAGGCTGTCCGTGAACCGCGATCCTCTGGTCTCAGCCTCCCAAATGCTGGGATTACAGGCGTGCGCCACCACGCCCAGCTTTAGTTTTTTTATTTTTGAAACAGGGTTTCACTGAGTTGCAAAGGGCCTCACTAAGTAGCTGAGGCTGTCCGCTATTAGCGATACTCCTGTCTCAGATTCCCAATGCTGGGATTTCAAGTATGCACCACCATGCCCGGCTTTTTTATTCTTTATTTAGAAACTGGGTCTCATTATGTTGCTGGGGATCTCACTAAGTACTGAGGCTGAGGGAAAACCTGCGGTCCTCCTGTCTCAGCCTCCCAAGTACTGGGGTTTACAAGTGTTCGTCACCACCTCTACCCATGTCCAGTTTTAACTAACCAAATAAACTATCTGAAACCTAACAGCTTCAGTGACTTCAGGCTCTGTGTTCAAGCGAATTTCTCAGCCAGCTTCAAGTTTTGGCTCCTTTGCTGAGCCCGCCTGAAGTGTGCTCAGGACCTTTAAGCTAAAGCCTTCCACATCCCCATACCCTCATACCTAAACACATACCTAAAGCACCCCCACTCTGGGAAGGTGGGGGATCCTCCAAACTAAGGGAGACCAGAGGGTAAGCTACATTTTCTCTGGAAACGAAGTTGAGGCCAAACTCATCCCCAGAGAGGGCTGCCAGGCATGGTAGATGTCACCTAGGTTAAGGTTGCTAAGGATGCTCAGTTATGTCCCAGATATTGCATGGGATGGATACACGTGTTCTTAAAAATTATCCACTTGGGAGCCGGGCGTGGTGGCTCACGCTTGTAATCCCAGCATTCGGGAGCCTGAGACCTGTAGGATCACAGTTGGCGGACAGCCTCAGCTACTTAGTGAGGCCCTCTGCATCTCAGTGAGACCCTGTTTCAAAATAAAGAATAAAAAATAGGGCAGGGAGTGTAACTCGAGGTCAAATGCCCCTGGGTTCCATCCCCAGACCCGCAAAAAAAAAAAAAAAAAAAAAAAAAACCACTTGGAAGCTGGGGATGTAGCTCAGTGGTGGGGCGATTTCCTAGCATGCAAGAGGCCCTGGCAGTCTACTTGAGTTACACGCTGTCAAGCCCTTTGTAGGATCAACCAATGTCATTGCGAACATTTTTAGGGGTCCCATTAGAAGAAACTTCAGGAGGAGGAAGCCAAAACCAGAAACCCAGAGAGTGTGTGCGAGCGTCCAGGGTAATTCTGTCACTTTTTAATTATGAGAGGAGAGCCGATGGACTCCTGTAAGGGATTCAGACTTAGGGCTACCTGTCTCACTCTCCCTCAAATGTGTGGCCAACATTACTGTCCTAGTTCGTGAGACCCCCAGAGTCATCGCTGCCTGGACACAAGCCAGTCACAGGAAACAGCACGAAACTCCCGGTCCGCCGCCAGCCCCGCGCCAGGCTCCGGGGCGGGGCTGCGTGCCGCTGGCCCCGCCCCGCGCCGCTGGCCCCGCCCCCTTTGTTATCCGATACTTTTCTGGGTCAGCTGGTGCTGGCGTCAGGCGGAGGGATGGGCTGGCTCTGCTCGACCCGGCAGGGCTTGTTTACTATGGCTGATGATCTGGAGCAGCAGTGAGTTAATCCTGTCTCTATGTCTTTTTTTCCCCTCTCTTTCTGTCTCTGGGCCACCATCCCGGGACTGTCTGTGGTCGAGGAACAGTTTTAGACACCTTCCCGCCTTTCCTTTTTCAGGTCGGCTTCCAGGGAGGGCTGGGGGTTGCGTTTGCTGGCTTTGCTTTCGCCCCGGAGAGGAAATGGGGAGCGATGGCTGTGAGCCTGCCTGCCGCTTGGCGATTCTGTCTTTCAGCTCAGTCTTCGTTCGCCCTGACCCCTCGTTCCTCTCAAGAGGCTGTTCTGGGGTTAGGTTTAGTGGTAATGCGCGAGATTCCCGCAAAGCAAGCTTCTGAACGCAGGTGCAGGGACAGCAGCCGGGGGCTCTTGTCCCGACTTGCCCCAGGACCGTAGTCGTGGGTGTGAAAAGAGCCTCTTTCCGCCGGATTGGAGAAGGCGTGGGACGACGGGGGTCGGGGTGGTGGAATGGGCTGGCAAGTTTGTTTAGCTTCTGCCCACCGAGACACGTTGCTGCTTGCAGCTCGAGTGATGATGTTTTTAGTCCTCATAACGACGTTCTTATAATAATGGCACGCTTTCCGAATTAGACTTGGCATTCTTTTTACCACCGTCTCAAGGGCATCAGGTTTGGGATGCCACCTGTAGGCGGTGCCACTAGCAGTTCGCAGGAGCAAGAAAAAGTTGCTTCCAGGAGAATGACTCAGCTCCAAGCCCAGCCTTGATATCCCAAGAACCGGCCTTTCCTGGACCCACTCTGACCTGGAGAACTGATAGCCTGCAAAACCAATCAACTTTATGACGCTAATAAATAGCCTCCTGAGTTTTAAGGAACTGCCGAGGAACTGTCACTTTCTAAGATGACTTTTTAAGAGAGGAAATTTACAGTGACTCAGGAAAACGGAATAGTAGAGCTTGGATGAGCTGCAGGTTGCTTGGCTCTGCATTAGAAATAAGTCGGTGTCTTTAGAAGTTGGGAATTCTAACTGGTGTTGTGGCGCATGCTTGTAATCCCTGTACTTGGGAGGCTGAGACGGGAGGATCGAGTTTGCAGCCAGCCTCAGCTACTCAGTGAGACCCTGTTTCCAAATAAAGAATAGAAAATGGGGCTGGAGTGTAGCTTAGAGGTAGAATGCCCTGGGTTCAACCCCCAGCACTGAAGGGGGGGGGCAAAAGAAAAGAAATTGGGAGTCCTGTCCAGGACCACAGAGGTCAAGGGCAGGATTTTCACCCAACACAGAACTCCTGCTTTACTCCCATCAGGATGAGAGACCACCCTGGCCAGTTTAAGTTCATGGCTAAGTGGTTTCTCTGCTCCTCACATCAGCACCCCACCTCAGCCCTTACCTCGCCAGTAGGATTGAACAGATACAGTGTGTAAGACACCATCCCCTACTTGACCTGTAAAGTTTAGTGAGGAAGGGCAAAGTAAGGTCTCCCTAAGGAGTATCTGCTGAGCATCTGTGGTGCTGACCCGTGGGCAGCATTCCTCCTGGGCTCTGCTTTGGATAGTTACAGGACAATGTGGGGTCCAGATGTTATTATCTGACTTATCATAGTCTGTGATGTAGAGAGAAAGGTTGGCTCTTGAGATTGGCAGAATTCTGTGCTCCTGTTCAAACTAACAAGGATTTCCGGCAGAATACCAAAAGGGTCTGAGTGTTCCTGGGCTTAGATTAATTGAGATTGAGAGCACTCATCTATCTAAAACCACTCCCAATTATAACATTAAATTGCTCTTTTAAACCTCGGACATTCCTTCAGAGTTGCTACTTGCAAAACGTTGGGAATATAGACTAAGGGAGGGGAAATTGGAGGAGTTTTTTCTTGTGCTAGGCACTATGCTATGTGATATAGATGTATTAACTCATTTAATGTTTATAATAATCCTATGAGGTAGATGATGTTATCTCTCTCTCTTAAAATAAGGAAACGGACATAGAAAGGCTAAATAATATACTCACAGTCACTTTGCTGGTAAGAGACCGTAGTGGGATCAGCACCCTAGCCATCTGCCTTTACATTACAGCTCCCTTCAGAAAACAGAGACAGGTGAAGCTGTGGCTATCTATTGTGAGTGGTCATGTATGTCCTTGGAAAGCTGAGCTGGAAGGTCCAGGGAGGCAGTACTGAGGAACCTAGATGGAGATCTGAATTTTATTTCCAGTCTTTGTCCTAACCTGCTGTATGACCTCTGAGGGCGCCAGTTTGCCCACCAATAAAATAAAGTGGACTAGATGGTTTCTAAGAAAACATCCAGCTGGGCATGGTGATGCACGCTTGTAATCTCAGCATTTGGGAGGCTGAGAAAGAAGGATCGTGGTTCGCGGACAGCCTCAACTACTTAGTGAGGCCCTTTGCAACTCAGCATGACCCTATTTCAAAATAAAGAATAAAAACATAGGGCTGGGGGCATAGCTTGGAGGTAGAATGTCATTGGGACATAATGGTTCCCTCACAGAATGCCCCTGTTCTGACTATGGCGATGTTCACAGGCCCTGCCTGCAGCCATTGATATCCATCCAATAACCTCCTTCACCCAGGCAAGGGCCAAGAAAAGAAAAGTACCATAGAGAATGGGAAAGGAAGAATTAAAAACTGTCACGCACTGGGCATCTGATCCATGGCGGACACCTGATGGGGTCTCTTACATACCTCGGCACACAAAGACAGGCCAAGGGGCCAAAGCTAGATTTCTCATCGATGCTGGCCCCGCAATTCACGTCCAGGAGTTTTTGTTTTTGTTTTTGTTTTATTCCAAAGCTGATGCTTCTAACCTCTACTCTGCAATGACTTAAAGTCACTGGGTATGAAGGAGAACACAGGGTGGGTTATCCTATCTGTTTTACTATATTCCATGAGATGAGGACACATTTAAGATTTCTAATCATTTTACAATCTTGGAAACAAGGACAGAGGTGATACATGCACTTGCTGTGAATCATAGTCAGACCTGAACCCAGTCTCTGGCCTCCTGCTCACTCTCTGCCCCATGTAGCCCAACTAGGCCATGACACAATGCTCCACACTTGTAGAGCCTCGGAGGAGAGCCAGGAGGGCAGGTGACATGGGGAGTCTGTCTTACCCTGAGGGAACAGGTAGTCCTGGGATGGCAAAAGATAACTGAGCTGTTAGTCAAAAGTTGTTCCTCTCCACCTAATCTCCTTGAACATAACTGATGATAACCAATAACAAAGAGGAGTTGTAACATTCCATGAGATAATAAATGTGAAAGAGCTTTGTGAAAGGTAAAGCACTGGACACATGGTATCCTCCATATCTATGGAAACAAAAGGCATATTGTTAACAGCTATTTACCAGGAAAGAGTAACAGTCTAGCTGAGCAGCAAGGGCATCGCTGACTGCAGTAGTGGGCAGGTTTCCTGAGGCTGAGAAATGCGCTGTACTCTGCTAATTGTTCTAACAATCAGCAAGGCTGAGGGCTTCAGTGTTTCCTTTCCAGTGTTGCCAATAAGTCTGTCTGTCTCTCCTCCTCCCAGGCCTCAAGGCTGGCTGAGTAGCTGGCTGCCAGCTTGGCGTCCTACTTCCATGTCTCAGCTGAAGAATGTGGAGGCCCGGATCCTACAGTGTAAGTAGAAGGGGCAGCCTGTCCCCCTCCCTCAGAAGGTGCCAAGAGGACGCAGGATGTGCCCAGAGCTGGGGACACTGAGTCCTGATTAGCAGTGTGTGGTGTGGAGGGAGACATGGCAGTGATCTGAGGAAAGATTCACTCAGAGGACACCGAGTTCTATGATGGTGGTGCTTTGGCTTCTCCCTCACCAATTGCTAATTCTGCCGACTTCACCTCAAACCCTGACATACACATATAAGACTCTACATTCTTTCCTCCCCTCCTCCTTGCCCCCTTTTTCTTCTTTCTCTCCCTCTCTCTTCTAAACACTTCTTAACTTACCCCCTTCCTACTGAGGACCTGCAATCCCAAAACATTCTATATTACTCTTTCCTGTGCTCAACCCGGTTGTGACCAACCACCTATCTAGTTACCACAGTAGTCTGGGACTCGCACAGACCAACTCTCCCGAGCAGTGTTATGTTGGGGCAGAGTGACCCGTGAGCAGCAGTAACCTTGGCCCATAACTCCCCATGTTTCCCCCATTGTGGTCTCCAACCCTGCCCGATGGTTCCAGCCATGACGACCCTCTCTCTTTGGAGCTAAGTGAGCCACAGCTTCCAAGCCTAAAAGGGATTGAAAGATCCAACTACTTCACCCAAGCAGCTCTGATTTGTGACTGCAGTCACGCCAGCAGAGCAAGCACCACCCTAGCCCCGGGTCTAAGCCCATGGTTCATCGCACTCCCATCGACCACAGTTCCACCTTTGACCAAGCCCCAGGTTCAAGAGTGATGGATGCAGGAATTGTGTGTTATCAGTGGTGTTCCTGCTGCTCTGTGCCCAGAGGGACTGGGCATACAGCCTCAAGGATAAGGGGGCCCCTTTTATTACCTACAGACCAGATGGTCTACAAACTGTGCTTGGACTTGAATTCTTTCTAGTGTGTAATGTAAAAGAAAAGTGATTCTGACACATATCAGTTAGGAAGACTTTTGAAAACTTTTGCACTATGGGAGAGAGATCAGGCTTAATTCCAAATACTACTATAAGTGGGGATTTATAACTGAAGACATCAAGGACAGAAGACATCAAGGACAGTTACTAAACTGACTTAATAGGATTTATGTTGAAGGAAGAAGGTCAAGGTATACATCAAAGGTAGGGGTGAGGAACTTGATCAGCTATAAAGGGCGAGGGGATTTTTCTAGCAGGATTCTTGCTAAGACAGGGCTACACAGCTGAAGATGAGATGGAGGCTCAAGTCAAGACCTAGTCAAAAGAGAGCTCAGAGGAGCTTGCCTAAAGTTTGGTCAGTGGTCAGAGGGTGGTGGAAGAGAATGGCTGAATGAAGTTGGGAATGGCTGGGGAATAGAGAGAGAAATCTGAAGAGTGGTGGTCTAGGAAGAATGACTGGCTGCCAGGAAACAGTCTTGTTGATATACTCCGGGCTTCTCCCCCTCCAGGTCTCCAGAACAAGTTCCTGGCCCGATATGTGTCTCTCCCAAACCAGAACAAGATCTGGACGGTGACCGTGAGCCCCGAGCAAAAGGACCGCACCCCCCTGGTGATGGTGCATGGCTTTGGGGGTGGTGTGGGCCTCTGGATCCTCAACATGGATTCCCTGAGTGCCCGCCGCACGCTGCACACTTTTGACCTCCTTGGCTTTGGCCGGAGCTCCAGGCCAACGTTCCCGAGAGACCCGGAGGGGGCAGAGGATGAGTTTGTGACCTCTATCGAGACATGGCGTGAGACCATGGGGGTCCCCAGCATGATCCTCCTGGGGCACAGTTTGGGAGGATTCCTGGCCACTTCCTACTCTATCAAGTACCCTGACAGGTAACGAGGAGCTGCCTCTCTTCCTCATGACCTAACCTGATTCCTTGCCTTACTGGGAATTTTCCAATTTTTTTTTTTTTTTTTTTTTTGCAGTATTGGGGATTAAACTCAAGGGCATTCTACCTCTGAACTATATCCCTAGCCCAATTTTTTATTCTTTATTTGAAAAGGGGTCTCACCGAGTTGCAAAGGGACTCACTAGGCTGTCCACAAGCACGATCCTCCTGTCTCCGCCTCCCAAATGCTGGAATTACAAGCATGCACTACCATGCCTGGCTTAGTATGTCTCTTTCCTTCTTTCTTTCTCTCTTTCTTTCCTTCCTTCCTTCCTTCCTTCCTTCTGCCTTTCCCTTTCTTCTTCCTTTCTTCTTTCTTTCTTTCTTTCTTTCTTTCTTTCTGATGCTGGAGATTTAACCCAGGGTTATTCTACCTCCAAGCTACACCCCCAGCCCTATTTTTTATTCTTTATTTTGAAACAGGGTCTCACTAAGTTGGGTGATTTAAAGACTATGGTACACTCAAGTGAGAATATTTCATTCTTCTTTTTCTTCCTTTAATATAGAGTTAAGCACCTTATCCTGGTGGACCCGTGGGGCTTCCCCCTCCGACCAACCGACCCCAGTGAGATCCGTACACCTCCAACCTGGGTCAAGGCCGTGGCGTCCGTCCTGGGGCGCTCCAATCCACTGGCTGTTCTTCGAATCGCTGGGCCCTGGGGTGAGTAGCCTGCAGGTGGAGAAAGTCTCCATAAACCAAGGCTGTCCCATTTAACCAAACCCCACCACATCTGGTCTCAGGCCATCCCATCTATTCATAAGAAGTGAGTCTAGACCAAGTCTCTGTCTTTGATGTTTCAGAAGGGTTCTGCGCCCACCCCCCCCACTTCATCTGCCTGGAAAAATAAATAGAGCAGAAAGCCCCACCCCCATGCCTTGGCTGGCCCCCTGAGAGAGGGAGGGGTGTGAGATGACTCTTCCTCTGCTACATGTGTGAGTTTGTGTGACAAAAGGTCCAGGGCAGTAACCATCACTGGATCCCACCCCCAGGGCTCACCCCGCATGTGCAGCAGGGAGGGGTCAGAATCTGGGCCCAGCGTAACCCCTTGTGGCAGGCAAGCCCTCTCCACTGTGCCCTGCATCAGGCAAATACTTCATCTTCTCTGGGTTGCCTAGCACTGGTAGCCTTCAGCAAATTCTTTGAGTACAGAGGAGGAAAGGAGGTGGGGAGGCAGTATCAGTAGCCTTCTGACCTTGCACTGTCCACACCTTCCATTTGGGGAGCTGTTTTACTCAAATGAAGTAAAAAGTGAATTGATTCCTGTTATAGAAAAGACTGGTGACTCCTGCTGTGTACTGATGGTTTTTGTTTATATAGTGATCTTCAGTAGTCAATTATTATGAGTTAATTGCTAACACCTAAATAAAGGTGATCTCATGGGCCCTTCAAGGAAAAAAACAAAATGACTCTGAATAAAGGGGAGCGCATTTGAATAGAAGGTAAGAGTTTAGAAGTTCCAGAAGAAAGGAGTGCTAGTAAGAGACACAGGTACCAACAGGGGGTCTGTGGGCAAAGGGCTGACCTGGCTCCCAGCGCCATGGATTTCAACAGATGCTCTGCAGCCCTTTTCGAGGGAGAAGCCCAGGTCTGAGCACTCTCCCCTTTTCTAGCCTTGGACCTGGCCAGGTTCATGCAGGGCATCTGAGCCGTTGTGGCTGGGGTGGCTGGCCAGCAGCCACAGAGGACCGTGCCAGGAGGAGGGCAGGGCCCACAGATATCCTCACTGTACCTCCCCAGCCACTTCTCTCAGAGATAAGACTAGGAGAGAGAGAGAGAGAAGAAGCTGACCTTTCGGCCCAATATTCACAGTGTTTTGGGTGTCCTATTGCTTATATGTGTACCATAAAGAAAGAAGGAACAGTGTTCTGATACAGTGCCCCAAGCCCAGGACACCAGCAGTGTTCAGAGCACCTCTCCACAGATACAGTTACAGGCTTGAAAATGAGAGGGCTCTTGGGAGGTGGTCCAATTTCATCCACTACCTTCAGAAGATTAAAAGGCCATAAGAGTCCCAGGGAGACAGAGAACATGGTGCAGACCATGAAAGTGTCTCAACTGTAGACTCTCATGAGCTTGTGATCCTTGCGGGAAAAGGCCTTGGGATTTCACTGAGCTAAAAATAACCTGGGTCCTTGGTGATATTAGACTATCTCTCAGTTCTTTGGTGACCAACTAACTCTGCCATTTGTGTCTCCTGGAGCTTCCCAGCAGAACTCTCTTCGCCAGTGTAATGTTAACTGCACAAAGCAGATAAACCCTTAGGAGAAATAACACTTGCTTAAAGTCATCTAAAAGTACACAGGCAGGAGTCTGCCCCTGCACTATCCAACTGTCCCTTCCATGTCTTCCTCTCCCAGGGCCTGCCCTGGTGCAGCGATTCCGGCCGGACTTCAAGCGCAAGTTTGCAGACTTCTTTGAAGATGATACCATATCAGAATACATCTACCACTGCAATGCACAGAATCCCAGGTGAGGCCAGTCCCGGGCCTGCTCTGGTGGATGGCTTGGATCTTAAACTGCAGACTGCCGTGCTGTATTTCTTTTTCTACAAAGCACTGACTCAGGGGAACACAAGTACTAGCGGGCTTGATCGTTTCCAGAGAGTTCCCCAGGGATGGGCACAAAGGGATGTAGAAGGTAATAGATTGATTAAACATGTTGTCCGTCTCTAGAGGAAGGCCCTCCTTCTTCCCTAGAGGCAGGCATTTGGTCTTCGAGGCAAGCATCTGAGAAACATTTTTATTTTATTTATTTTTTAATTTTTATTATTATTATTATTTTTGGTGGTACTGGGGTTCCTGGAAGCCCTTCTACCTCGGGGCTACACTCCCAGACCTATTTTTACATTTTCATTTTGGAAACAGGGTCTCCTAAGCCAGCGCGCGGCTGGCTTCGAACCTGCGCGATCCTCCTGTCTCCGCCTCCCAAGCGCGGGGATTACAAGCGTGCGCCACCACGCCCGGCGAGAAACATTTTTAAAGATCTCAGCCAGAAGCCAGACCTGATAGCAAACACTTTTAATCCTAAGAGGGATCCTTGGGCAGGAGGATTGCAGGTTCAAGGTCAGACTCACCAGTTTAGCAAGACCCTCAGCAATTTAGTGAGACCCTGTTATAAAATAAAAAATATAAATTGCTGGGGTATAGCTCAGAAATAGAATGCCCTGGGTTCAAACCCTACTACCAAAACATAAATATAAACATAAACATAAACATAAATATAAATGACTAGGGGTAGAGTGCACCTGGGCTCAATCCCCAGTATAAAAAAAAAGTTTCTTTGTTGGTGCTAGGTATTGAACCCAGGGGCATTCTACCTCTGAACTATACTCCAAGGTCTAATTTATTTTTTATTTGGAAACAGTATCTTGCTATGTTACTGAGAGCAAGTTTTTTTTTGTTATTGTTTTATTTTGTTATTGTTTTTAACTAAAAAATGATCCAAACATAATATTTTAAATTTTTTTGTTTTTTGTTTTTTTGCTTTTTCCAGTACTGGGGGTGGAACTCAGAGGTTTTCTACCTCTGAGCTACACCCCCAGCCCTATTTCTTATTCTTTATTTTGAAACAGGATCTCACTGAGTTACCAAGGGCCTCACTAAGTAACTGAGGCTGTCCAAGAACCATGATTCTTCTGTCTCAGCCTCCCAAATCTGGGATTACAAGCATGCACCACCATGGCCGGCTAACATAGGATTTTTTTAAAAGGCAAGGCAGAGAAAGTCTTCTGTCCCCAACCTGCTGTTTCTAAATTTTCCCATTATTTTCTGCCTGAGATGTCATGTGACATTGCTTCAGAGAATTTTTTTGCACATCCTCGTGTGTGTCCATCTGTGGTATATCTATAGAATACATTCCTACAAGCAGAACTGTTCAATGAGGAGCATGCATTTAATTTCATCCTGTGCTCTTTGAAATGATCTTTCATTTGGACAGAACTTCCTTCACCTCTTTGGAGGCTTCAGGTGTCCCTGGAATTTGAAAAACTCCTCTCCCTAGCTTCTCACTTGCACAGCAGGCCCGCTAGCTTGCCAGTCTGTGGTCTTGGCAACGCTGACAGCCTGGGCGGAGCCAGGGAAACAATCTCCCCCTGCAGCAGTGCCCTCTGGGTAGCTGATATACGAGGCCACGTTGCCAGCACCAGTTTACCGGAGGCCTCACGCCCAGCCACCAGGAGGCCTCCCAGGAATCAGGATTGCTGGTGCACCTCTCTTCAGGCTTGTCTGAAGCTGTGAGGAGGTAGTCTTGGCATTAGCCTCCAGCCCCGACAGCCTCGGGACATTGTGGGAGCTGTCTAGCCAGCATCACACATGGGCTCAGCTAGTGGAAGGGCCCCAGTAATGCAGTGCTATAGACTCTGAACAGCCAAATCAGGCACCTACCCCTCACTTCCTGCTCTTGGCTCCTCTCGGCCCCCGAGGGCTCAGCGCCAGACCCACAGGCCCAACCCTGAACCTTTCCTCAGAATTTTCTTTATGCTGGGCCTCGTTCTATACAATGGCCTTCTAGTCTGAGCCATGGAATACATCATCTGGCAATTTGTTTGTTGCCCTAGAGGAAGCAAAGGACCCTGACCCCCAAACACCAGTGCTCAACTATATAACCCCCAAGTTCCTTGAGTTGTGACTGACAAGTTTATGGAGACTCTGATCAGTC
Organism: Muscardinus avellanarius; assembly: GCF_963383645.1. Lineage (NCBI taxonomy): Eukaryota > Metazoa > Chordata > Mammalia > Rodentia > Gliridae > Muscardinus > Muscardinus avellanarius. Next base: position 28,572,176 of record NC_137798.1, read on the forward strand.
CTTGGACAACGTGAAGTCCAGTCAAGGGAAAAATCTTTGTGGAGTACCTGCTTTAGTTTGCCTAAACTTAGAGGCTTTTTTTTTTTTTTTTTTTTTTTTTTAGTGGTGGTACTGGGGTTCCTGGAAGCCCTTCTACCTCCAGGCTACACTCCCAGACCTATTTTATATATTTTTTTATTTGGAAACAGAGTCTCCTAAGCCAGCGCACACAGCTGGTTTCGAACCTGCGCGATCCTCCTGTCTCTGCCTCCCAAGGGCAGGGATTACAAGCGTGCGCCACCACGCCTGGCATAACTTAGAGGCTTTTAAAAATATATTTTCATTCTCTTAATCATGCCCCCAATAAAACAGGTATAGTTCTCTTCAGTTTGTGGAGGACTTGCTAAGAAAATAGCCAGTATTCCAATTCGTGTCTCTCTGACTGTACAGTCCATGAGTTCTCCGCCATGCTCAGATATCTTAAGGAAAATTTCTCAGTATCTGGTGGCCTAGGCAGAAATCATCCCAGGTACGAAGATAGACTGGAGACTGACTGGCCTTTGCCACTTCTCTCCCAGCGTGACGCCCTCCCAGTGCTCGTGAGACTGGTGCCTAACTGCAGGGTCCCTGGGGGGCCCTCCTACTGCTGCAGTACTTGCTCCTCAGAGCTCATCTGAAGCAAATTCATTTCCCCAGCCCCAAGCTAAGTCCCTACTCTGGTCTCATGACTCCCTACCACCTTTTTTTTTTTTTTTTTTTTTTTTTTTTGCAGTACTGGAGATTGAACCCAGGGACATTCTACTTCCAAGCTACACCCCCAGCCCTGTTTTCTTCTTTCTTTTGAAACAGGGTTGCACTAAGTTGTAGAGGGCCTCACAAGTTCCTGAGACTGTCCTCAAACCTGCAATCCTCCTGTCTCAGCCTCCCATGTGCTAGGATTACAAGCATGCGCCACCACACTCAGCATTCAAGGAAATTTAAAGTGCTTTATTATATGATTAGTTATTTAATACCTACCTTCCAAAAGTATGGGCTAAAATGTGAGTTCCAGGAGGGAAGGCCCCTGTCCTGTCCCAATGTCCCCTCACACTCAGCCCAGGGCATGACATGTAAATGTTTTTTTTTGTTTTTTTTGTTTTGTTTTGTTTTTTGGTGGTACTGGGGTTCCTGGAAGCCCTTCTACCTCCGGTATACACTCCCATGGGCTACACTCCCAGACCTATTTTTTTTAACATTTTTATGTGGAAACAGTCTCTTAAGCCAGCGAGGCTGGCTCCGAACCTGCGCGATCCTCCTGTCTCTGCCTCCCACGCGCGGGGATTACAAGCGTGCGCCACCACGCCCGGCAATGGTTTTTTATATAGTAAATAACCCACAGCAAGGTGAGGTGGCACACACTTGTAATCCCAGTCTATGGGAGGCTGAGAAAGGTTTGAGGCCAGCCTCAGCAACTTAGTGAGACTCTTACTGACCTTGTGAGACTCTGTTTCAAGATAAAACATAAAAAGGGCTAGGGGTGAAGCTGAGAGGTAGAATGCCCCTGAGAGGTAGAATCCATCCCTACTACCCAAAATAAATAAATAACAGCCCATTCCTTTTGTGGACAATTCTCAGTGTGTGGGATTTTATACAAGTGTGACCCCTGGAGACCGAGTCATGTCCTAATCTTACCAGTGTTCAACCAGCTCAGTGCAGGCTTTGGAGAAAGACAACTAAAATACCGCCGCAGCCTGAAGAGACCAGAAAGTTGCCATTTTCTGCTACAAGATTTATTCTACTAATTTTTTGCTCTCATCAGTGGTGAAACAGCCTTCAAAGCCATGATGGAATCCTTCGGCTGGGCCCGGCGCCCCATGTTGGAGAGAATTCACTTAATTCGAAAGGATGTGCCCATCACCATGATCTATGGGGCCAACACCTGGATCGACACCAGCACAGGCAAGAAAGTGAAGATGCAGCGGCCGGATTCCTATGTCCGCGACCTGGTAGGTTGGCCCGCCAGGGGGTGGGAGCTGAGTCACGCATGCTGTGGACGGAAGGGCAGGGCCTGTTGACTAACTCTCCATTCGTCAGCTCTCCGCCCTGGAGAAGAACGATTAGAGTCAGGGAAAAAGAGGAACGGACAGTTTGAGATAGGGCAAAGAACTTGAAAGGTTCAGCTCTCTGTAATACTGGAATTAGGGGCTTCCAACTTTCACGGTTAGCCCAGGTCAACTAAAAGGCAGGTTCTTGTCTGGGAGCCAGGCTCAGGCTGCCACCCCAGCAGCCCCTCCTCGCCCAACCAACAACAGCAGAAGCTGCCATGAAGACTTCCTACCACGCTTCTGCCCTTCCCCTTCTTAGCGCACACCCGCCCTTTGCCAGTGGGCTGCGTACCATGGCTAGGTGCCTCCCACTCGTCCGCCTTACTGAGTTTGGGATGAAAAGAGTAGATCCATGGTGGAGGAGAGATGACTGAAGAAGGAGAGTAAGATATTAGGATTTGTTGGTTCCCAAAGGAAAACACCAAGATCTGGGGAGAGAAGGGGACACTTTCCGATAAGAAGTTGTGGGCCACAAGCAAGAAGGTCTGAGGGGAGAGGAAATAGTGGAACGGCATTCCAGTGGTTGGAATAACGGCTGTCCCACCCCTGCCGGTCCTCTCTCCACAGGAGATCGAGGGAGCCTCGCACCATGTCTATGCTGACCAGCCACATATCTTCAACGCTATGGTAGAAGAGATCTGTGACTCGGTGGATTGAGCTGCTCTCGCTGGAGGAAGAGGAGAAAGCCAGAGAGTCACTCTCGCCTCCCTCTCTGCTTAGCCGCCCCTTCTGTCCTTTCCTCACCAACTAACATGTGCCAGCCAGGCAGAATCTTGGGCCATCCCCAAGATAGGACCACAGCGAAAAAGAGCACTCCTGATCCCACGTCGAGGGCTGGAGGCAGAAGCCAGAAGAGGCCTTGAGCTCCCCGCTCTGGGGAAAAACAATGAAGGGTTGCCCAGTGCCACCCAGTCTCTCCATGCCAAGTGTTCCAGATGGTAGTTGTGAAGGTATTCACCAAGCTACGCTGCCTCCCCATGCAGCCTTTCCTTCCTCTGGGCAGAGGAGGGCTCCCAGCAGCCTTTCCTGCAGCCTGTCCTCGCCCTGGAGTGTTGTGGGGGTGGGTTCCACGTAACATCTTCTCCTCCATCACTGCCTCACTCCTCCTATGCTAGCTCCATCCAGGGTCTGGCTGGGATCGGTTCCCACTTCACACCCTGGAGCTCTGTTCACTCGCAGAGTCCCTAGACCTAAGAGGTCAGATCCAACGCCCTCATTGGCAGATGAGGAGACAGGCCAGGTCAGGACGTGGCGACAGTTCGCGCAGAGCTACAGCTAGAGTCGGGGTCTGCGGACCCCCAGCGCGTATTGCAGACCTGCTGGCTAAGGCGGGCGCTGCTGCCCAGTCACTGGCTAAGCCCGTCCTTGCCCTTGTTCTAGCCACGTTACGCAGACATGCTGTTGTCCTGCCCTGTGTCTCAGCCCCATCTGCCTAAACTGGGAACACTCAAGCACTTCTTTCCTTGCCCCGTCTTCTTCCCAATGGGAGGCCTCTGAGCCTCCCTCTGTGCCTTGGGCCTGAAGCCCCACATGTAGTATAAAGCAAAGGTGGCGCCTGGTGGAGAGAGGGGAAGAAGACCCTTCATCCCCAGGGCCATGTCTGGATTCGCCATGCCCACTAGCATCCAGCGTTTTGTACCTGCCCCCAGAGCTGAGGCCCTCCGAGAGCCCCTCCCTGGTCCAGGGGAGCCTCAGGCCAGCAGTTCCCTGTCATCATCATCATCCACAGGATGGTTCTTACTGCCTGACCTCCTCTCTCTACCATCTGCCCCTGAGGCCTCCCGTTCATCCACCCCACCAGCTACCTGTCCACCTCTCCCACAGGCTCATTCCAGTGCTGCTCTGAGGTTCTGGGCATTAGGCTGGGCCTGGTCCCAGAAGCAGGGCAGCTCCTGCCTGCTCCCTTACTTTTGTAAAGCCAACCTTTCACCAGAATAGTATTAACTCCTGGTGCTGTGTACTACTGGTCCAGCTGCCTTGGGCTTCTTTTCTATATTAATAAAGAAATGAGTAAAAACTACTGCTGTTGGTGATATTTGATACTGTTCCAGCAAGAGTGCTGGGTGGCACTGACTTTACCACTCTCCATGCGGTACCTGAGTCAAGGACAGGAGCCCTGAGACGGGCCTGCTTACACGCCACTCCTGTTCTAGTTAGAGCCCAGAGTCCAGGCCAGCAGACCCTCAGCCAACCCGCTCATGATGGAAGAGTGTGGATAGGTCAAGCCCTGGTTCACAGGAGGCTCATCGGCCCTCCATGTGCAGTGCTCTCTGCCATCCGTTCTGCTGACTCCTACTCACCCTCTGCATCTCAGCTCAGATACCCCGTGTGCAGGACCTCCTCATGAATGCCTGGACTGAACTTGAATCCCTGTTCTGTATCTCCATGATGCACTCAGCTTCCTGTTTGTAAAAACTAGTGAACTTATGGTCACTGGCTTAATATCTATCTTTCCTCCCCAGACATACCCCATGTAAGGACAAGGGGCACATCTGACACATAGTTCATGAATAAATGCTTGTTTTGATAAAGTCAAGGAAATTGAGCTATGCCAAGTGCTCAAAATACATTCAAATCATTGCCACATGCCTGCTTTATCCTGGCTGGTCCCAAGTAGGCCCAGAATCCACCTGTAAGTGGCACATGATGTCACATGTCGTGATGAATGAATGAATGAACAAATGGACAGATGGGACATCTCCTGGAATCGTTACAAATCTTTAACCCATTCCCAGGATGCTGTTTCTTCTGTCTGTCATATGGAGGAAGGGGGCAGGTATTTAGAGCTTACTCCATGCCAAGCACTAGGGCTGTGATAATGAAGAAACCTGGTTCCTGTCTTCGTAGGAAATTCCAGCCTACACAGACCGACATCATCAAATCACTAAGCAAGTCAGTGCACCTTTGCAGCTGAAGAGTCCTGCCCATGAGAGCCTGGAAAGCCTACTGCAGAAGGGAGGCTGAGCCTGGGGCGGGGTGGGGAGGGCTTGGGGAGAGCAGCAGCTGCCGGGCCCTTGTGGGAAGGGGTGGCCCTGAGGTGAGCCAGGGCAGATGGGCTGAGACCAGCTCACCAGACCCTCAGGCCATGTGAAGAATGTGTTCATCCTAAGAAGCGGAGTGAGGGGCAGAAGCAGACAGATTCAAACCTCCACTCGACTGCTCTGTGGGTGCAACCCAAAGGGATGGGAGTCCTCTGCAGGAAAACTTGGAGGCTTTTCAGTGATCAAGGCCAGAAATGCTGATGGCTTAACTTGACTGGTAGCTAGAGGACAGACAGGAGAAAGTGCCAAAGATGCTTGGGAAGTAAAATCAAAGGGCTTAGTGTCAACACCCAGGGATGCTGCCACCCTTCTGCAGAATGGGCTGATGAGGGAGACAGTAGTCACCAAACCTGCTCACTTCACTAAACAATCTAAAGAGTTTGCTTTTTTTTTTTAATATAGATTTTTGGGGATACTCTCCAGTCTGATGCAGTGAACCTGGCTGGAGTCCAACCATGAAATTCGGGTCCAAAGGCATTCCCTGAGGGATTCGGATGCTGCTCATCTGCAGGCGCAGGTCTAAGGGACCCTGTCTCCGAGCCTGGGTCAGAAAGCTCTTGTGGAGAAGTAGGGCTGGTGCCGCAAAAGCTCATCTTCCTTGCTCACAGTCACTTTTCTTTGGAAGGCTACACAACAGTGCTGAGCTGGTCTTCCCAAACTGAACACAACACCAGCATAACTCTTGGAAGCAGGAGCAAGACGAATCTGCAGGTCACTCAGACTGCCCTGTTATCACTGCCAGACCCATGAGCATGGAGACATGCCAGCACATGCGTGTGTGCATACATATACACACATGCACAAATATCCCAGAGCACACACTCCATCTGACAGACAGACGTTCCTAACATTTCCAGGGCTAGGAAAAAACTATGAACTTACCACCCAACTAGCACCTTTCCTGGTGGGCTCTGAGAGTATAGGGTGACAGTTCAAGCCATAAACTCAGGTTCCTCAAAGCCTTTCAATTTATTTATTTATTCATTTACTTATTTATTTAGGTACTACACATGTGAGCGACCACACCAGGCAGATCTTGCAATTTACTTATCTATTGCGGGAGGTTACTGGGGATGGAACCCAGGGCATTCTCCCTCCGAGCTACACCCCCAGCCCCATTTTTTATTCCTTATTTTGAAACAGGGTCTCACTGAGTTGCAAAAGGCCTCACTAAGTAGCTGAGGCTGTCTGCGAGCCACAATCCTCCTGTTTTAGCCTCCCAAATGCTGGGATTATAGGCGTGCACCACCATGCCTAGCCAGGTCTTGGAATTTAAAAGGAGAAATTCCACAGTAGACATGAAGGACTGTGACTCAAATCACAATTTAGTGATTACCAGAAAGTGTGCTAAAATTCTTCCTCAGAACAGACACAAAATGTGTACTAAAAATACAGTCTGGTTTCACTGCTAAAAGGATTATAAATTCTGTGTGTGTGTATGTGTGTGTGTGTGTGTGTGTGTGTGTGTGTGTGTGTTATTAGGGATGGAACTCAGGGGCCTTCTACCACTGGGCTATACTCTCAGACCTATTTAATTTTTATTTGGAAGCAGGGTCTCACTAAGTTGCTGAGAGCCTCACTAAGTAGCCGAGGCTGGCTTCGAACCTGTGCAATCCTCCAGTCTCAGCCTCCCAAGTGCTGGGATTACAAGCGTGTGCCACCATGCCCAGTGACCTATTTTATTTTTTATTTGAAAACAGGGTCTCACTAAGTTGCTGGAAGCCTCACTAAGGAGCTGAGGCTCTGCAATCCTCCTGTCTCAGCCTCCCAAGTACAGGGATTACAATTGTGTGCCACCACGTCTAGCTCAGGAATGGTGAATTCTCGATGAGTACCTTTCTCTGCTCTGGAGCATCACCTTATAAAACCACAGATGCAGGTACAGTTTGTGGCTAGAGATAAAATAGTCTTACTATTAGCTTATGACAAATATAGTGTTCAGCCAGGTATGGTAGCACATGCTTATAATCCCAGTATTTGGGGGGGCTGAGACAGGAAAATGGCAGATCTGAGGCCAGCCTCAACAACTTAGCAAGGCCCTCTGCAACTTAGTTGAGATCCTGTTTCCAAATAGAAATAAGGCTGGGGGTGTAGCTCAGAGGTGGAGTCCCCTGGGTTCAATCCCCAATACTATACACACACAGGCAAAAAATACACACAGACCACACACACACACACACACACACACACACACACACACACACACACACCAGCCTGACACTTGTGTGATTATAACTCGTTCCTAGACAAGAATACCAGGGGGGATCTGCTGATGCTCACAGGCACACAGAGCCCTTTCCCTCTGCCCGGAAGGCCCACTCCCTTGGATGGTAATTCTACTAAAGCTCTGGGAGGTCTGCAGGCCTGGCCCTGCTAATGTCTGGTGCTCCCTCCTGGAGTGTATTCTGAGGCCTCTGGGATAATTTGTTGTAATTCTGCAGCCCCACATTTTAGTTGACACATAGGAGCAAAATTAAAACAACCAGAAGGCACTTGGGCTGCGCCAGCAGCTGAGGAGCACTCTGAAGGGTGTGGGATCACAGTGGTGTTTTCATCTGCGCTGTTCCCGATGCCTGGCTTTGGACCAACACCTGACAACATACATAGTATCCAGGAATGCTGTTTTGGTTTTTCAGAGAAGGGTCTCATTATGTTGCCCAGGCTTATCTTAAACTCCTGGGCTCCAGTGACCCTCCAGCCTCAGCCTTCTGAGAAGCTGGGACCACAGGTGTGTGCCATTGTGCCCAACTTGGGAACAGAATTTTTTTGGGGGGAGAGTACTAGGGATGGATCCCAGGGGCATGCTACCTCTGAGCTACAACCTAGCCGTTTCTATTTTTCATTTTTGAAGCAAGATCTTGCTAAGTTGCTGAGGCTAGCCTCAAATCTGTGATCCCCCTGTCCCAGCCTCCCAAGTACTGGAATTATAAGTGTATGCCACCACACCCAGTTTTGTTTTGTTTAACTAGGGATTGAACCCAAGAGCATCCTACCTCTGAACTATACCTCCAATCCTTTTTATATTTTATTTTGAAATGTGGTTTCACTAAGTTGCTGAGGGTCTCTGTAAGTTGCTGAAACTAGCCTTGAATCTGTGATCCTCCTGTCTCAGCCTTCCAAGTACCAGGATTACAGGTGTGCACCATCATGTCTGGCTGGGAACAGGATTTTTGAGAGGGCTCACAACTTATGATAGACACTTATTGGCCCCTAGTGAACTGTAATAGAAAAACTGGGCTTCATGTACTTACTAAAATATAAAGGAAAGAGAAAAATGTCCAAATAAAACTGTAAAACCATGTGTTATAGCAGTGATTTCCTACATGGGTCCGCAACTAGAGTTGGTCCATGACAAAGTATTTCTGATCTCCAATGAAATAACACTTATTAAATATTTTAAGTTCTGAAATCAAGTCTTTTCTAAACTTTTCATGATTAAGTTATTGGTTTTATAGAAAAAGATGCTGATATGCTATGATCATCTAGGGCTAGGAAGGCATATAATTTTTTTCCCTTGCCAAACATATTAATTCCATGGTCCCCCCATATTTTAATTAATACTAGCAAAATACTAAGGCTGGGGAAGTGAAGCGTTACGGAACAGTAACTTAATTTTTATCACAGGAAGATAAATGAGCCAGCTTTGTGGATCTTATGATTCAAAGGTGGACATGAGCAGAAAACACTGTTCAAAGGAAATAAATCAAGCGGGGCGTGGTGGCGCACGCTTGTGATCTCAGCATTTGGGAGGCTGAGACAGGAGGATCACAGGTTCGTGGCCTGCCTCAGCTACTTAGTGAGGCCTCCTACAACTTAGTGAGACCCTGTTCCAAAATAAAGAATAAAAAATAGGTCTGGAGGTATAGAATGCCCCTGGGTTCAATCCCCAGCACCACCAAAAAATAAAAAATAAATAAAAATATAAAAAAGGAAGCAGATCTTTTTTCTCTTTCTCCTTCACTTTTCTTTAGTACTGGAGGTTGAGCTCAGGGGTTCATGCATACTAGGCAAGCGTTCTCCCATTGATCTACATTCCCAGCCCTTTTCATTTTGAGACGGAGTTTGCTAACTGTCCAGGCCAGCCTCTACCCCAGCCTCCCAGTATTACTGACATAATCCTAGCTAAATCTCTTTCTACACCAATAAATACATCATCTGAAACATATCGTCATTCTTAATTGTTGGGTTGTTTTTTATCGTGAGAGAGTATCATAATTTATTCACTTTTCTATTGCCAGATTTTAAAGTTGCTCCCAAATATTTATATATTATTAATGTGTAATGAAAACCTATATATACATTTTCAACCCTTTGACCAATAATTTCCTTCCTAGACATAAGATTGTAGAGTTGAAATGTATGCAAAATATTAGGCTTTTGATAAGCAATAAAACAGCTTATACCAATGAGAAAACGAAAAACAAAGCTGGGAATGGTGGCACACATTTGTAATCTCAGCTCCTTGAGATGCCGAGGCAAAGGATGATAAATTAGAGGTCACTCCAGATAACATAACAAGATTCCATCTAAAAAATGAAGAAAGACAGCTAGGAAGATTACAGACAGTAAGAAGATTACAGTCCTGGCACATGACTGTATTCCCAGTGCTTGGGAGGCTGAAAAAGGAGGACTGCAGATTCCAAGCCAGCCTCAATACTTTAGCACGGCCCTTAGAAGCCTTAGTGAGACCCTGTTCCAAATAAGAGCTGGTGTGTAGCTCAGAGATAAAATACCCTGGGTTCAATCCCAATACCACACACACACACACACACACACACACACACACACACACACACGAAGGAAGGAAAACAACCCGGCAGAAAATAAAATTATTGTTTAATTTTGTTTTGTTTTTTAGTGCCAGGGTATTGAACCCAGGGGATTCTACCTCTGAGCTATACCCCAGTCCCCCAGCCCTCTTATTTTGAGACAAGGTCTCACTAAGAGTCTCATTACATTACTAAGGATGTCCTCAAACCTGACATCCTCTTGGTCTCAGCCCACCAAGTACTTAGATTACAGGCATGTAACACCACACCAGGCAAAATTAATGTTTTATCTGTGTAAAGGTCATATGAATAAGTAATTTACAAAAGATATATGAGTGACCAACAAACATATGAGAAGACAATCTCACTAGAAATAGAAGAAATACAAAACAATAATGAGGTGCAGATGAATAAAAACTTGAAAGGTTGTTGATAACATCTAGTAATGGTGATGGAGAAGAAGACAGGAGGGTCGCAGGTTCGTGGCTGGCCTTAGCAATGGAGCAAGGCCCTCACACTTATAATGAGATCCTGTTTCCAAATAAAAAATAAAATAAGGCTGGGAATATAGCTCCGAGGTAGGATGCCCCTGAGTTCAATCCCCAGCACCACACACACAAACAAACAAACAAATAAATGCTGGAGTGTAGCTCAGAGGTAGAATGCCCTTGGTTTCCATCCCCAGCATCACAAAGAAAATGGAGGAGGAGGAGGAAGAGGAGGAGGAAGAGGAGGAGGAGGAGGAGGAGGAGGAGACAGTGAACAGAGGCCACAGGAGTGGAAATGGACATGAGTTTATATGACTGAAGAACAGGAAGATCTACAAGCTGGAGAACACACATGGAGCACGCAGGGGAAGAGGCTGAGGGGCAGCAGAGACTCCTACAAAGGAGCAGGAGGAACCATCCTCGGCTCCTGGAGCACAGTCCACTCTCTGCCCATCACAGCCACACAGTCCGCATGGCTGAGGCCCTTGCCTTAAACAACCCCACTGGCCCACCCCCCAAAGGGCCTCGCCTGCCACTTTTAAAGAAAGCTCATTAATCTATCCAAAGTTACTATGCTCTGCAACTGGGGAAAAAGGGCAAACTTTCATTCCTAAACTTAAAGCAATCAATAGCCATGGGATTTGAAACTTCCAATTGTAAAGTTAGAGCAATCAACAGCACAGGGATTTAGAAGTGGCTGGGGCCTTGTTATCACAGCGTTGTTGATGAATCTCTAGAGGAGAAGCCCTACAGCTTCACTCCAGAGACCTTTCCTCAGTGAGTCAAAATTTCATAGAAACTGGGAAGACGTCCAAGTACACCAGGCCTGTACTAGATGCACATAAAGTCACAAAGTCTCCTAAAAGTGGCTTATACCAAGGCCTTGTTTACTCTAAGCGGGGTCCCTAGGATGGCCTGGGGTTGGGCGTGATGAGCTTTGCCACCCAGTTACACCTTCAGCTAAGCGGAAAGCACAGGAGACCCAAAGCTCTCCAGTGTGACTCCCTGCTCCTCACCAGCCGAACTCCAAGGCGAGGCCAGAGTCCTCTCGCCTATCAATTTAATACTTTGAAGGGCTTAAGAAGCAGAAAGCTCCCGAGAGCCCGGACGCCCTGGGTGACTTAGGAAAACCCATTAGTAAGTAGCTGCTGCTCAGCCTGGGATTTGTTAAGAGCTGATGAGAAATAAGGAGTGTGGGTCCTGCCAAAGAAGACACAACCATGCTAAATAATAATAATAATAATAATAATAATAATAATAATAATTAGTCAAAATTGATTGAACACTTGCTATGTAGCATTCCAAGCACTTTACATATGTCATCGTTGCCTCCTCCAAAATTGATTGAACACTTGCTATGTAGCATTCCAAGCACTTTACATATGTCATCGTTGCCTCCTCCTCCTCCTCCTTCTTCTTCTTCCTCTTCTTCTTCTTCTTCTTCTTCTTCTTCTTCTTCTTCTTCTTCTTCTTCTTCTTCTTCTTCTTCTTCTCCTCCTCCTCCTCCTCCTTCTCCCTCCTCCTCCTTCTCCCTCCTCCTCCTCCTCCTCCTCCTCCTCCTCCTCCTCCTTTTTCTTCTTCTTCTTCTTCATGGTATTGGGGCTCCTGAAAACCCTTCTACCCCCAGACTACACTTCCAGACCTATTTTATGTTTTTATATGGAAACAGGGTCTCTTAAACCAGCAAGGCTGACTTCAAACCTGCGTGGTCCTCCTGTCTCCGCCTCCCAAGCGCGGGGATTACAAGCGTGCGCCACCACGCCTGGCTGTTTACTTCATTGTATTCTCCAAAAGAATTCTGTGAAAGATATTCCTATTATAACACCAGTCCAACAGGTAGGAAGCTTGGTATGGAAACGTTAAGACACTGACTCCCAGAGTCACACAGCTGGTCAGTCCTGCATCAGGACTACATGAGTGCCAGACTCCAGAGCCAGCACGTGCTGTGACATGGGCGGCCCGCTAGGAACCATCCGCTGGCCTAAATATTCCCAATGTGACTCCAGACATAGTCAGTACCAACCAATCTTTCGCATGAATTACTTTCCACTGTAATTCATGGAAATCTGTCTGGTCAATGACATCAAGATGGCTCTCTTAGAAAATACTATACTTTTGCCGGGCGTGGTGGCGCACGCTTGTAATCCCCGCGCTTGGGAGGCAGAGACAGGAGGATCGCGCAGGTTCGAAGCCAGGCGCATGCGCTGGCTTAAGAGACCCTGTTTCCAAATAAAAATACAAAATAGGTGTCTGGGAGTGGAGCCCGGAGGTAGAAGGGCTTCCAGGAACCCCAGTACCACAAAAAAAAAGAAAAAGAAAAAAGAAAAAAGAAAAAGAAAATACTATACTTTTTGTAAATGCCAGCTTGGTGTAAACTTTCTTTTTCTTTTTTGTACTGGGGATGGAACCCAGGAACATTCTACCTCTGAGCTACACTTCCAGCCCTCCTTATTCTTATTTTGAAACAGGGTCTCACTGAATTGCTGAGGCTGTCATTGTACCTGCAACCCTCCTGTCTCGGCCAGCACCACACTCTCAGGTGGTGCGAACTCCTCGTGCGCAGGATGACAGCGGGGCGCCGTGAATGGCAGGTGTCTTCCTGCCTTCCTGCCTTGTGCTCCGAGTTCTGTTCAACTGCTCTAGGTGAGATGCAAGACAGAGGCTAATCCCCAAAGGGACGCCTGTGGAGGCCGGTGGGCTCACTGCAGGCAGCACCTGATCTACATCCCCGCCTAGATAACTGGGCAAGAGGGAGCACGAGCTCCCTGTACGTGTCTGTGAATTGCAGCAGCCCCGAGGCCTATTGGAGGAAACTTTGTGCTGTCTTCTCTCTCCAACCAAAGGAATAGACACCCTCCTTAGCTGGCTTCTATCATTCTAGACATTTAACCTACTGGGCCCTAAGTCTTAGACTTCCCAGCCTCGTAAACTGAGTCTTATTCATGACGAGTCTGTTTTGGATCCTCCATTTTATTCCACTAGTCCACTTGCTACTTTTGTGTCAGTATTTATTCGGAGCTGGGCATGATGGTGCACGCCTGTAATCCCAGCATTTGGGAGGCTGAGATGGGGCGGGGGAGGGGGGTGGAATAGAGGTTCAAGATCCAAGCTACACCCCCAGCTCTTTTCTTTTTCTTCTTTTTTTCTTTTGAAACAGGGTCTCACTAAGTAGCTGAGGCTGGCCATGAACTCTCTATCCTATCTCAGCCTCCCAAGTACTAACTAGGATTACAAGCATGCACCACCACACCCAGCTTGGACTTCCTTCTGATTTTTTTTTGTGTGTGTGATGGTGGGGTTTTTTTTTGGGGGGGTTGTGTGTTTGTTTGTTTTGCTGTGCTGGGGGTGGAACCCAGGGGCATTCTACCTCCAAGCTATACCCCTAGCCCGATTTTTTATTCTTTACTTTGAAACAGGGTCTCACTGAGTTGCAAAGGGCCTCACTAATCACCTGAGGCTGGCCTCAAACTGTGATACTCCTGTCTCAGCCTCCCAAATGCTGGGATTACAAGGATTACACGTCTGGCTTTAGATGTACTTTTGAAAAAATCAGATTGCTTAATATTAAGCCTTTCTATTTGCTCTTTTTTTTGTATGTGGTACTGGGGATTGAACCCAGGGGCATTCTACTTCTAAGCTTCACTCTCAGTCCTATTTTTTATCTTTTATTTTGAAACAGGTTCTTACTAAGTTGCAGAGGGCCTCACTAAGTAGCTGAGGCTGGCCTTGAGTGTGTAATTCTCCTGTCTCAGCCTCCCAAGTACAAATGTGTGCCACCAGGCCCGGCTTGTTCAAATTTCCTTTAAAATCATTCTTCATAAAGATATTACCTTTGTTGTTAAACTCATATATCAGCATTTTATAGTTCTTATTGTGAATCCATTACTGTCCTCGTTTGCTTATTTCCTTACTAATTCTAGTGATATTTTACTAAATCTCTTGAGTTTTATGTAATCATATTACCAACTTGAAGAACTGTGTTTATCTCTTTTCCAATGACTCAAGTAGCTATTTAATTTTGTGCTATTTTATTTGCTGAAAAGTCTATAAGATAATGTCAAATAACAATGTCACTAGCAAGCACCCTTATCTAGTTTCTAATTTTAATTGAAACCACTTTCAATTAATTTTACTGATGTGCCTGGTAATTGGTTTTTGTTGTATCTCTCTCCCTATTTTTATAGAGTTTTTAAATTAAGAGTGGCTGCCAACTTTTATCAAAGGACTTCTAGCATGTACTGATTTGACATTTTTCTTTTTTATTATATAATTATTCCATGTAGTTTACTTTTCTTGTCTTTATTTCAGGTGTGTGTGGGGGTGGGGGGGTGGGGGGTGTTGCTGGAGATAGTACCCAGGGACATTCTGGCTCTGAGCTACCCCACCCCAGAGGCTTATTTTATTTTTAATTTGAAATAAGTTCTCACTAAGTTGCTGAGGGCCTTGCTAAGTTGCCGAGGCTGGGCTTGAACCTGCAATCCTCCTATCTCAGCCTCTTGAGTACTGGGATTACAGGCATGTAGGCACTGTGAGGCCTGGCTGGAGGAAGTCAGGAACAAAAGGACTTCAGGAAGCAGGAAAATTCTTCTAACCACCCCCTGCCCCCACCCCATAAATTTACCTTCCCTGACCAGCTGTTAAGCCCACCAGTTGGAGAAATGCATGACTGGGTTGCTTTCCCTCTCCTAAGGCCCCATAAAAAGCCCCTAGTCTGTAAGGAAGGGGGCTCCTGACTCTCTTGGACTCTTTTTCGCAGGCTTCACTCCAATTAAGGAGACCTGTTCTGGTCTGTAGAGTTGTGTTTTCTTTATCCCTGTATTTTAAGGCATGAGCCACCAAGCCCCACTGACCACATTATTTTTAACTTAATTCATTATTGACAGAGACTATGTTGCTAGGTTTCCTGATACTGAACCAATTATATTCTTCAAACCTTTTTGTTTAAATCATACTTTATGATGCTTTGATACGTCTTAATTTTATTTACTGGTATTTAATTTACAATTTTTCTTTTTTTAATTTATTTTTTATTGGTGCACTGTATTCATACATCATAATGGTATAAAGAAAATACTTTTGTAGACATACATGCACACATCGCACAGTTAGCCCCTACCCGATCCCCACCCCTTTCCCTCCCCATCCCTCCTTCCCATGCTTGGCTTAGTGGTTGACATCTAGTATTATAGCAATTTATCCAATATTAACGATGATGATCCCACATTACAGTTTCATTTGTCTGATACCAAGATTTTGATGACTTAAAGATAACATTTAAATATTTCTTTTTGTTTTCTTTCTTACCAGAGAATATTTTTTTCTAGGTGAAACTCTCATACATTTATTTATTTATTTTTCAGAAAAAATCTATCCTAATATGGAATATGGACTCTAGATACCCAAAACAATCTCGAAGAAGAACAAAGCTAGAAGATGTATATTTTCTGATTTCAAACCATATGAAGCTACAATAATTGAAACAGTGTAGTACTGTTCTAAAGGCAGATATATAAACCATTGGAATTAAATAAAAGCCTAGAGATAAATTCTTCCCTATATTTTCAAGTTATTTTTGACAAGGTTTCCAAGAACATTTGGTGGAGGAAATAATAATCTTTTAACTAAATATTGTTGAAAAATAATAATTACATGAAAAAGAATAAAATTGGACCCTTACCTAACACCATATACAAATATTAACTCAAAATAGATAAAAGACTTAAATATAAATCTTAAGACTATAAACTTTTAGAAGAAAATCTGGGTCATAAAACCTCACAACATTAAAATTGGCAGTGATTTCTTGGGTATGATTTCAATGGCACAGGCAACAATAGGGTAAACAAACTCCCTAAAAAAAATTTGTATATCCAAAGACAATGTAAACAGAGTTAAAAGTTACTGATAGAATGGGATAAAATATTTCCAAATGGTATATCTGAAGGTATATTAATATTCCAACTAGAAATCCTAAAAATTAGCAACAATAAAAGCAAACAATACAATTTAGAGATAGGTAAAAGACTAACATGAATAATGAATCTCCACAGATAACCAGTCTTAGTTGTCTGTTGGATGGAAAATCTTGTTTCTCTGGTTCTGGTGTTTGTTACCTATTTCTTCTTTGTAGTTAATCTCGTTGAGTATTTTCTCTAGCGCTGGTTTTGAAGACATAAATTCCTTCGTCATGGAAGCTTCTTATTTCCCCATCTAATTTGATAGAAAGTTTTGCTGGGTAGGAACTTTTTGGCTGGAAGTTGTTTTCTTTCAGAGTTTGGAATATGTAACTCCAAGCCCTTCTGGCTCTCTTGACTTGGTTTGGGAAGTCTGGAGTGATTCTAATTGGTTTGCCTCTGAATGTCACTTGGCCCTTTTTTTTTGTTGCCTTTAAGATTCTCTGCTTGGCTTCCACATTGGTCATTTTGACAGTTATGTGGCATGGGGATCCTTTTCTCTGATCCTGTCTAAAGGGAGTTCTATAAGTTTCCTGGATCTGTGTATCGACCTCTTGCTCTATGTTTGGAAAATGTTCTGCTATTACTTCCTTGAAAAGATTGTTGATCCCTTTGGTTTCACCTTCTTTTCTCTCCTCTATTCCAATTATTCTTAGGTTAGCTCTCTTAAAATGGGCCCATATTTCTTCAATGTCAGATTCCTGCTGTCAGATTTTTTTTTCTAAATTAGGAACTATGCGTTCATTTTTTGAATGATTATCTTCTAGGAGTGAGATTCTATTCTCCATGTGGTCTAATTGGTTGTTTGTACTTTGAGTTGAGGCCTTTACTTCATTAATTGCATCCTTTATCTCTCTTTGGCTCTCTCTGAATTCTTTTCAAAACACCTCTATTATTTCTACAGTTATTTTCCTGATTTGATCTTCTAGAAATCTCTAAATTTCTGTTTTATTGGGTTCTGATGTTGTGGGGTTGTGGGCATTCATTGCTCCATTGTTATTCCTCTTTCCCATGATTTCGGAAGTTTGTGCCTTCTCTGGGTTCTTCCCTTGGGTCACTACGACTTCGCTTAAGGTGCTCTGGATCTCGAGTCTGTGGTATCTCAGTCCCCACTACTCCTTTACTGGGTTGTATCACAGAGTCTCAGACCCTGGGAGTCAATTGAGGCTGCTTTAGATTATGGGGGGTGCCAGGTTGGGCGTTCTCCTATGGTGTGATATCTCTGCCACTGCCACTCCCCCACTGGGTCAAGTCCCTGGGAGTGCAGTACTGGGATTTCTCCTCTAGGGGCCACAATTTGACTCACTGTTGTTGAGTGCGCAGATGGAGCTGTCATGGACTCGATGAATTCACTGCTGCTGCCGCCGGTAGCAATATGGCGCCACTGCCATGCCCTCGGCCATGAGGCTGGCATATTTCTTTTCTGTTTTTGAGCTCTGCTCTGAGTCCCTGCAGGGTGTGCTGAGCCCAGCCTCTGGGAGCTTTAGATGCTCTCTGCGCCGAGAAATCTGCCGAATTCCTCCCGGCTGATCTGCAGCGGCTCACCTCGGCTCACTGTCCGCCGCTCCTCTCTGGAGCCTGGTGGGCTGTTGAGTGCCCACGTTGGTCTGGAGCCATCCGGTGAGCTCGCCGCTGCCGCCGGCAGTAAGGCGCTGCTGCCGCGTCCTCAGGCATGAGGCCAGCGTATCTCCTCTGTGGCTCTGGGCTCCGTTATGAGTACCCTTCTTCTCTGGAGCCTGGTGCTGCAAGGGAAAATGGTGCCTGCCGCTTCACGCCGCGGCTCCGGCTGCAGCACTGCGGTCTGGTTTCTGGTGTCTTGTTTTTCCAGCCCTCTTTGTCTCTGTCCCTTGAAATTACATTTTTATTTCTCTGCTGATGGAGTTTTCTGGCTATGAAAGGTGCTGATTTTGTGGTAATAGAGATTGTTTGTTAGCGAGGCTCGTAAGCCCCGCTTTTTTCTGTCGCCATTTTCCCGGAAGTCCTTCTACAATTTTTCTTCGTATTCTACAGTAAAACTGGTAAGCTGGGCGTGGTGGCGCATGCTTGTAATCCCCGCGCTTGGGAGGCTGAGACAGGAAGATTGTGCAGCTTCGAAGCCAGCCTCAGCTGGTTTAAGAGACCCTGTCTCCAAATAAAATATAAAATAGGTCTGGGATTATAGCCCGGAGGTAGAAGGCCCCTGGGTTCCATTCCCAGTACCACCAAATTAAATAAATAAATAAATAAATAAATAAATAAATAAATAAATATAAAGTAAGCCTGGTACATATATCCTTTTATTTTTAGGTTTTAATTATATTGGGTTTGCAAAATGAATCACAGAGATTTCTATCTTTTACTGTTACCTATCATAATTTAAATGACATTGAAATTATCTGGTCTTAAAAGAGTAAACAGAATATAGCTGTGAATCTATGTAGTTATGTCTCCTTCCACAGTTAAATCTTTAATCACATTTCTAGTCTGTACTATTCATTTGATCTAGTCAGACCTCAACATCTTGATGTTTATTATTCATCACTTATAACTTGGAAGAAAAACATTCCCTTTTAAACTGAGTCTGGCTTTGAACCATTGTTTCTCCTGTCTCAGCCTCCCAAGTACTGAGATTACAGGTGTGTGCCACCATGCCATCTTGATTCTTAGTTTTTATTTGTTTGTTTTGGGTTGCTTTTGTGTGTGTGTGTGTGTGTGGCAGGAGGGCTTGAACCCAGAGGCATTCTACCTCCAAGCTACCCACCCTCCCAGCCCTATTTCATTTTTATTTTGAAGTAGGGTCTGGCTAGGCTGATGAGAGTCTCACAAAGTGCTGAGGCTGTCCTCGAACCTGTGATTTTCTTATCTCAGCCTTCCAAGTACTGGGATTACAAGTGTGTGCCAACACACCCAGCTTGATTGCTAGTTTTATATGCAGTCCTTACAAATTAAAGTATTTTTTAAAAAGGTGGATACTACAGCAAAAATACGCAGTGGATAAGCATGAGTAATTTATAAGAAAAAGAAGCACTAATGGTCAATGAACAAATTAAAGATATTTAATCTCATTGTGTGTACCATAAGTGCCGATCCATGCTACCCAAACACACGTGCTATGGAAGCTGCCTGCCCACAGCCCCTGCACGAGAGACAGTGGGAATGGTTGGAGCAGCTGGGTTCCTCCATGCATGTTCCCAAGAAACAGTACAGAATAGTTGGGGCTGTTACCCTTACACTAAAACTGTACACCTCAGCTGGGCGTGGTGGCGCACGCTTGTAATCCCCGCGCTTGGGAGGCTGAGACAGGAGGATCACGCGGGTTCGAAGCCAGCCTCAGCTACTTAGTGAGGCTCTCAGCAACTTAGTGAGATCCTGTTTCCAAATAAAATATAAAATGGGTCTGGGAGTCTAGCCCAGAGGTAGAAAGCCCCTGGGTTCCACCTCCAGTACCACCAAAAAAAATAAAAAAATAAAAAATAAAACTGTACACCTAAAGAATTTATGATTCTGCTCTAAAAAATCGATGATCCAGCTGGGCGTGGTGATGTACACATGTAATCCCAGTACTTGGGAAGTTGAGACAGGAGGATAGAAGGTTTGAGGTCAGCTTCAGCAATGTAGCAAAACTCTCAGCAACCTAGTAAGACCCTGTTTCAAAATAAAAAATAAAAAGAGCTGGGCGTGTAGCTCAGAGATAGAATGCCCCTGGGTTCAATCCCCAGTATATATATTTTTAAAATCAATTATTGACCCAGAGAGGAATCCTAGGAAAGATGACGAGACCCGAGAGAAAACTGCTGAGTTCCAAAACACAAGAGGGACATGGCGGTGCACACCTGTAATCCTAGTACTTAGGAGGCTGAGACAGGAGGATCACAGGTTCAAGACCAGCCCCAGTGACTTAGTGAGACTTTGCTTTAAAATCAAAAATATAAAGGGCTGGGGGTATTGTTCAGAGGCAAAATGCCCTGTGTTCAATCCCTCGCACCCAAACAAACAAATAAACGAACTGGGAGAAAAATGTTAAGACACAAAGATAAAGTCCACCCAGAGCATGAAATGTGCTGAGGTCTGTCACCAGAAAGAATTCTCTACCTAGACAAATGCGATGCTCGGATCACTGGCCTGCGTCACTCAGACCCTCCCACCCTAGAGTAAAGCTGACCTGCTGATAACCCAGCCCGCCCACACGGCCCTCACATCAAGGAGAGATGTCTTCTATGGAAAAGGACTTACCCAACCGGGGGGAAACTCAAACTGGCGTGTGCGCACGCGCACGAGCTACTGGGAATTGAACTCAGGCGAGTTCTACCTCTGAACTACATTCCTAGCCCCATTTTATTTCTTAGTTTTGAAACAGGTTCTTGGTAGGTTATTGAGGTTCTCTCTAAGTTGCTGAGGCTGGCCTCAAACCTGCAGTCCTCCTTTCTCAGCCTCCCAAGTACTGAGATTACAGGTGTGTGCCTCCATGCCTGGCTCTAGCCTGGCTTTATTTAACAAAGTTTTTATGACTATATGGATACCCAAATACCACCAGATATTTAATTAAAAACCAATTTTATTTTATTATATTTTTATACTTTTTTTTTTTTTTGGCAGAACGTAACTGAGACTGTCCGCAAACTGCAATCATCTGTCTCAGCCTCCTGAATGCTAGGATTACAAGTGTGCGCCACCACACTAGGCTCTAGTCTATTTATTTATTTATTTATTTATTTATTTATTTATTTATTTATTTTTGAAGATTTAAAGAAGTTTACTAAAAAGATAGAAATACAGAAAATAGAAATACAGAAAATAGTTACAGTCCCATGCCAAAATGGCATGAGGGGGGAGGGTGGCCCGGGCCAACTCACCACTCCCTCTAGTCTTTTTATTTTTGAAAAGGGTCTCACTGAGCTGCAAAGGGCCTCGCTAAATAGCTGAGGCTGTCTGAAAACCGCTATCCACTGGTCTCAGCCTCCCAAATGCTGGGATTACAAGCATACACCATCACACCCGGCTTTTATTTTGTATTTTGAAGTAGAACTCACTAAGTTACAGAGGCTGGCCTTGAACATGCAATTCTCCTGTCTCAGCCTCCCAAGTCCTGGGAGTATGGGCATGCACCACCATTCCTGGCCTCACTGGGTTGTTTGAATAATAAAAGGAACACAAAGACTTTAAAATTTACTTTTCCAGCTGGGCCTGGTGGCGCACGATCACACAGGTTCGAAGCCAGCCGCGCTGGCTTAAGAGACCCTGCTTCCAAATAAAAAGTATAAAATAGGTCTAGGAGTGTAGCCCAGAGGTAGAACGGTTTCCAGGAACCCCAGTACCACCAAAAAAAAAAAAAAAAATTATATTTCAAGCTGGATGTGGTGGTGCACGCTTATAATCTCAGTACTTGGGAGGCTGGAACAGAAGGATCTGGGTTCATGGCCAGCCTCAGCTACTTAGTGAGGCCCTCTGTAACTCAGTGAGACCCTGTTTCAAAATAAAGATTAAAAAATAGGGCCAGAGGTATAGCTCGGAGGTAGAATGCCCTTGGGTTCAATCCCCAGTATCACACACACACACACACACACACACACACACACACACACACACAGCTGCTCAATAACATTATCTATTCTTTTAAAACCTGTATTATATATGTACATATACATAATCTTAGGCATATACACATGCCTAAGATATATATTCCAAAATGTTAATAATTATTGCATCCAGGTGATAGGAATCCAGGTTATTTTCATTTTTCTCTTTTTGCTTGCCTAACTTTTCTAAAATTTCCTATGAGGAACACAAATTATTTTATAGTAAGAAGAAAGCAAAAATGTTATTTTAATATATATTTCCTTACTTAATTCATTTTACATTCCTCCTGTTTGAAACAAGGCCACAGAGATTCTATTTGTTATTCTTGCCAGAACTGAATATTTATTTGCATCAAAATC
The DNA here is from genome assembly GCF_963383645.1 of Muscardinus avellanarius. Taxonomy (NCBI): domain Eukaryota; kingdom Metazoa; phylum Chordata; class Mammalia; order Rodentia; family Gliridae; genus Muscardinus; species Muscardinus avellanarius. The sequence continues at coordinate 28,594,406 of NC_137798.1, forward strand.
TGTTTGACATCACCCTCAAATCAAAGTGGTCAGGTACAAAGATGTCCTTCAACCCATACTGATAAGAAAAACACAATTTCATAGCTAAAGGCAGATAAAGAGAACATCATTTGCCCGTTACCTACAGCACTGTGACATCGATTTCTGAAGCCAAGGAGAGGAGAATCTAAATCATCACGGCAGACAACAAAGCGCGGGTAGAGCCCGTCAGAGGCAGGCTCGTCGTCGGGGACGCTCATTTCAAATTGCTTTGGGAAAGCAAAGCTAGGACTGCTAAATTTCATGATGTCTGAAAACCTGTGACTTTTCCAATCCTAAAGAACACTCCTGAAAACCTCGATAAGAAAGTTTACATCACTTCATTACAACAGATTTAAAGGTGAAAACAAAGGCGAACGCAATCGGTGCTAACGTTCTAGTGCAGGTCCCGGTCCAAAGCGTGCTCACAACCTCAGGGCAAGCTAGAGACACAGAATACTCCCCTCACTTGGGGCATTTTACTTTCACATAAAAGGCTGCTCTGCACTTTAGAATTCAAAAGGACACTTCAAAGGTAGCTACAACACACCTCCATTCGATTTCACTTGTATTTTTTGGCCTTGGCTTGTCTAAACTTATCAGATATTTCTAAGAACCAGAAAGCAATTCGGACATCAAAATAGTGCTTCCTTAGACTGGAGGATTGCAAAAGGCAGTGCTGGAGTAACCATGACGGTCACATTTACTGAGCTTCTCCAGCGTGCCAGGCACTATAGTGAGCACTTCTCATTTGATATTCACAGAGCCTTAAGAAACAGGCAACGATATTATCTATACGTGGCAGATATTGTCTAAGCATGGCCTCAATGGAATCTCCCGTCTGAGCACTTTCTAGAATGTGGCCTTGCCACTCCTGCCATCAACAGGGTGGGCCTTTCATGCCTTCCTTCAAACACTGGTAGGCTTTGATTAATTGAATATGGAAGAGAGATGTCATCTAATTTCCAAGACGGGGTCGGGAGACCTTACAAGTTCCACCAGGCTCTCCTTGGATGTTTGTTTTGGGAACAATCAGACACCACCTAAGAAACCCTACTACCACACGGCCATGAGGCCAGAGAGCAATGCACAGGTGTTTCCAATCAATAGTGCCAGCTGCTCCACTCAGCCTCCACTGTCAGGCAGGTGAGCCAGCCATCTTGAGCACCCAAGCCAGACAAACCTTGGGGTTGTTTGTTTGTGGTACTGAGGATTGAACTCAGGGACATTCTACCTCTGAGTAACACATACCCAACTCTAGTGTATCTTTTTATTTTGAAACTGAGTCTAACGCTCACTGGCTCGGACCTGCCATGCAGTTCGGTTTTCGTGTGTGTGTGTGTGTGTGTGTGTGTGTGTGTGTGTGTGTTGTGGTGTGTGGTGTGTGTGTGTGTGTGTGTGTGTGTGTGTGTGTGTGTGTGTTGGGGATTGAACCCAGGGGCATTCTACCTCCAAGCGACACCTCCAGTCCTGTTTTGTTTTTATTTTGAGATGGGGCATGGCTAGGTTGATGTTGATGAGAGTCTCACTACTGTTACAATTGTAATGGTGCAATGGGCTCTTTTCCTTGATTCAAATAGTTATGTTGAATCAGGAAGATTAAAGAACTGATAGACGGTTTGGTTGCAGCTTAAGCAAGTCTTTATTATAAAGTAAGAAATAGAAGCCAGCCTGGTGGCGTACACTTGTAATCCCAGCATTTGGGAGGCTAAGACCAGCGGATTGCGGTTCACAGACAGCCTCACTATTTAGTGAGGCCCTTTGCAACTCAGTGAAACCCTGTTTCAAAATAAAGACTAAAATATAGGGCTGGGGATATTGCGCAGAAGTAGAATGCCTCTAGGCTCGCCACCCACCCCCCAACCAGTACTTGAAAAAAAAAAAAAACAGTAAGAAATAGAGAGGGAAGAAAAAGCAGTGCTCCAGAGAGACACCCTGAAGAGCACGAAAATGGAACTCTGCTATCTCTCAGACAGAGTGCAGGGCCCCTTTCCTGGGACCCACTAACTCTGAGCTATCCTTATTTCCCTCTGAGGGCTCCTCTTCCTCCTATGATGTAGAACTCAAGAAATAGGAAGCCTTACTCTAACTCATTGGTTTTTCCTAAGCCCCGAGCCCTAAACTTCAGAAGATTTTACTCTGCTTTTTGCACATTTCTTTCCCAGTCTTCTTATCTGAATGGAAGGGATAATTAATACCCATAAAATCAATGTTTAATATTTTAAAACTGTAATATCACTACATGAGTACTGTGCCAAGTGCTAGAAATATAGAGAAAAATACGATTCAATTCCTGATGTCAGGATTTGCCCAGGGTCAGACAGCTATTAAGTGAATACAGAAGGAGAGGAAAAACCCAATAGCGATAATGTAATAGCATAATATCACAATTAACTATACATGAGAAGAATGTGGTTAGATAAGCTAAATGGAAAGCTCTATCTCATTTTTTTTTTCAAATCATTTCAAGAAGAAAAGGATATTCAAAGGCATGAAGGCCCAAAAGAAAATGATATCGAAACGCACAGGTGGTTTTGTTTTGTTATAAACTAGATGTAAGGAGGAAGAATAGGAGGGGGAAATGGAGCAGTAGATGGACTCAAAAGTCACGTTGCACCCTGCGGGTTATTTGGAGGTATTAAATTGTTCTAGCTAGAAAATATTACAGTCTGTGTATTTATTTATTTATTGGTACTGGGGATTGGACCCAGGGGCATTCTACCTCTGAGCTACATCTTCAGTCCTGTTTTGTGTTTGTTGCAGAGGGCCTCACTAAGTAGTTGGATCTGGACTTGAACTTGTGATCTTCCTGTCTCAGCCTCCCAAGTACTGGGATTACAAGCATGTGCCACCACACCCGGCTCTGTTTTTTTTTTTTTTTTTTGAAACAGGGTCTTACTAGGTTAATGAGAATCTCACTACTTGCTGAGGCTGTCCTCAAACTTGTAATCCTCCTGTCTCAGCTTCCCAAGTACTGGGATTACAAGTGTGTGCCACCACGCCCAACTTCCTTATGTTTTTAAAGATCACTGTAGGTCAAGATGTATAGCTCAGTGGTAAAACACTTTCCTAGCAGACAAGGGGCCCTGGGTTCAGTCTCCAGTCATGAATATGTATCTGGGGGGTGGGGGAAGAGGTTGAACCCAGAGGCAGTCTACCTCCAATATACACCCCCAGACCCATTTTATTTTGAATCAGGGCCTTGCTAAGTGCTGAAGGTCTCACTAAGTTGCTGTCTTTGAACCTGTGATCTTCCTATCTCAACTCTCAAGTATTGGTATTACAGATGTGCACCACTGCACAGATCTGTAAACTAGACATGGTGGCACACGCTTGTAATCCCAGTACTTGGGAGACCGAGACAGGAGGATCACAGGTGCAAGACCAGCCTCAGCTACTTAGTGAGGCCCTCCGGAACTTAGTGAGACCCTGTTTCAAAATAAAGAATAGGCGGGGTTGAAATCCCAGCATTCGGGAAACAGAGACCGGAGGATCACAGTTCTTGGACAGCCTCAGCTACTTAGCGAGGCTCTTTGCAACTCAGTGAGACCCTGTTTCAAAAAATAAAAAGACTACAAAATAGGACTGGGGGTGTAGCTCAGAGTTACAAAGCCCCTGGTTTCCATTCCCGGTACTGCAAAAAAGAAAAAAGAAAATGAAAGAAATGGAAGGAAGGAAGGAAGGAAGGAAGGAAGGAAGGAAGGAAGGAAGGAAGGAAGGATAAAAAATTGGGCTGAGAGTGTAGCTCGGAGGCAGAATGGCTTGGGTTCAATCCGCAGTACTGCACATACACAAAAAAAATCACTGTAGCTGAAAGTGAAGAACCAAAGTGAGAAAGATATTAAAATCCAAATAGGAGATAAGAGTCTAAGTTAAAGCAATGGCAGTGGGGATTGGGAAAAAGAAGAAATTCATTGACAAAATATTTTTGAGGCAAAATTATATAACTTCGGGCTTAGCCCTAAATCATGGCGAGATGGCTAAATAGAGGCACCCTGCCAACACCTGTTCCTCCACTAAGAAAAACCAAAGCAACAAGTGTAAGCTGGGCGTGGTGGCACATGCTTGTAATACCAGTACTTGGGAGGTTAAGACATGAGAATCACAGGTTCGAGGACAGCTTCCACTACTTAGGCTCTCTGCAACTTAGTGAGACCCTTTTTCAAAATAAAGAATAAAAAATAAGGCTGGGGGTGTAGTTCGGAGGCAGAATGTCCCTGGGTTCATCCCCAGTACTAAAAAAATAAATAAATAAATAAATAAGTAAAAGCAACGACTGTATAACTGTATGCAGAGGCAAGTGACCTCAAGAGAACACTGGGATTCAACAGTAGAAAAAAAAACAAAAAGGGAACCTTGTAAAATCCAGAGATCCAGAATGACAACATAGAAAAAGAAACAAAATATCTCATCTCTTCCCACCAGAGAAACAAAATATCCCATCACTTCCCATCGGAAGCTCCCCAGCAGATGTGTGTGTGTGTGTGGGGCTTCCTTCCACAGGGGCAGAGATGCAAGAGAGTCCCAGCAAACTATCAGCACAGATACTGGCTACTGGAACATTTCACGGCCCTTACAGACTTACAGCCTAAATGGATAAGAGGCCCGAAATCTGCACAGTAGTCTGGTTTTGAAAAAGGAACCCACTTGTTTCCCACTTAACTCCAGAGTATGGTAGCCAGGAGCTATCCTGAGTAGGGACCCATTATGTGAATTTGTATTGCTCTAGGGGTCAGAAACCCCTGCTGATCCCCAGGTCTGAGACCCCCCCAGGAACCCCACTGCACTGCCTCAGCAGGTGGCTGCCTCATGAGCCAGACTTGGCTTGGTGGCGTGAGCCTGATAAGGGTGTTGGGACACAGAGGGGACTACCCTCAGGAACCAGGGAGTGGGAGCCTGCCTTCTGAGACTGGGGAAGTGGCCAGCTGCATGTGATTTCACAGGGATACCAGGACAGAGGGTGGCTGTCCACACAGTTCTGCCATCCCTCCCCCAATGCTATGCATGGGAAAAAGAACTCTGAGGTTGTTCCTCCCCACGCACGGAGGCATGCTGGCACAGAGGCATGCTGGCACAGAGGCATGCCGGCTCAGGGCTCAAGCTATTGCTCCAACCCTCAGGCATGCAGCCTCACAGTTTGCAAAAACTCTGCCTAGAAGCTGACCACATTCTGCCCTTGCTTGTTCTTGCAAGCACCACAAGAGGAAATTTAAAATACTGAGGGTTGTACCTAGAGCCATTCTACTTCTGAGCTACACCCACAGCTCTTTTTATTTTGAAACAGACTCTCACTAAGTTGCCATGCGCAGGCTTCAAACCTACGATCCTCCTCTCAGACTCCCAAGTACCAGGATTATAGATGCTCTGCTGCTGAGAGGAGTTTTTCCCGGCTCCAGCAACGACCCACTCCCACTTGACCCGTGGTGGGCACAACAACTAAAGAGTAAAGAAGAGAGACGCCCCCAGCCATGGCCCCATTGCCAGGCATGCACACACACCTAGGGGTTCTGAGGTCCTGCTCCTGGTTGGGCATGCCCCAGTAGCAGCAGAGAGGAGTGACGCAACCATTCCTGCCAGCACAGTGACACGGCCCCTTCGTCAGTGGCTCCCACGCCTTGCCTGCTCACACACTGCTGAGAAGACTAGGTGTGAGTGCCATGGAGGTGGAGAGGTGATTCCTGCCCCTGCCGCCCCCTGTGAATCACCCAACCTGCACCGTGTCTAGTCAAAGGATAAGTGCTCCAGGCCACTCACTTCTACTGTGTAGCTGGCCAGCACTAGAGACCTGTTTTAAGTAGCACAGCCAACATCAACAATGCCTGGGGAAACGGGTACTGCTTCCACTGTAGGAGCAACCACACAGGTGCCCACACACACACACCCTGGTGTTTACACCACACCTGCCTGAACTGCTAGAGTGTCCCTCCTCCTGCACAACCTGCAGAGACAGTGGGTCTCTCAAAGTGCAGCATGATACACACTGCCCAACTCACTGATCACAGCCAAAGTAGCTACAGAGAGATTACACTATGGTGCTCCACTGGAAACGAACAACATTACATAACAAACCCATGCCCCAAGACATATCCTCAGTCATCCCGTAAAATCAATAGAGATATTAATTCTGCCAGATGCACAAATCTCAACATGAAAGCACAAGAAATAATGAAAAAACAAGGGAATATGATACCTCCTAAAGATCCTAATGTTCTAGTAACAAATTCCAAACATACAAAAGTGAATTAAATGCCTAATAAAGAATTCGAAAGGATGGATTTTAAAGAGCTAGATGAGATTCAAAAGAATGCAAATAAACAGCTAGACATGGTAGCACATGCATGTAAGTACTTGGGAGGCCAAGATAGGAAGATTGCATGTTTGAAGCCAGCCTTGACAACTTAATGATGCCCTCAGCAACTTAGTGAGACTGTGTTTCAAACTAAAAAATAAAATGGGGCCGGGAGTGTAGCTCAGAGGTAGAATGCCCCTGGGCTCAATCCCCAGTAGAAGAAGGAGAAGGGGAAGGGGAAGGAGAAGGAGAAGGAGAAGGAGAAGAAAAGAAAGAGAAGGAGGAGGAGGAAGAAACATCACAATATCATCAGCATACCTGAAGGAGAGAATTTGAAGGTTAAGGGCATAAAAAATCTAGTAAATAGCTGGGCTTCATGGCACATATTACTAATTCCAGTACTTGGAGGCTGAGACAGGAAGATTGCAGGTTTGAAGACAGTCTCGGCAAGTAGTAAGACTCTCATGAATCTAGTGAGACCCTGTTTCAAAATGAAAATAAAATAGGGCTGGGTGTGTAGCTCAGAGGTAGAATGCCCCTGGGTTCGATCGCCAGTAACACAGAAAGAAGAAAGAAGAAAAAGAAAGAAAGAAGAAAGGAAGGGAGGGAGGGAGAGAAAGGGAGGGAGGGAAGAAAGCTTAGTCAATGAAATAATAGCAGAAAACTTCCCTAGTCTTGGAAAAGCCATGGATATCCAGGTACTGGAGGCCTATAGAACCCATATAGACATGACCAGAAAAGATCCTCACCAGGACATATTATAACCAAACTAGCAAAACCAAGCCCTGCAATCCCAACAACTCAGGAGCCTGAGGCAGGAGGATTGCAAGTTCAAGGGCAGCCTAGGCAACTTAGTCCCTGTCTCAGAATAAAAACTAAAAAGGTTTATGGGATATAGTTCAGTGGTAGAGTATCCTTGAATTCAATCCCCAGTATTGCAGGGGGGGGAATAGGAAGAAAGGAAGGAAATAACAAAGAACAGCAAAGCATCAGGTCCCAAGCCACACCTAAGGGCATCCTCCTTTGACTAACAGGTCTCTCAGCAGAAACCTGACAAGCCAAGAGAACAAGAAACTATCTGCCAACCAAGATGACTATACCTCGTGAGGCTATCCATCAGAATCAAAAGAGAAATAAAACCTTCAAAGATAAACAAAACCAGCCGGGCGTGGTGGCACAGGCTTGTAATCCCCGCGCTTGGGAGGCGGAGACAGGAGGATCGCGCAGGTTCGAAGCCAGCCGCGCGCTGGCTTAGGAGACCCTGTTTCCAAAATGAAAATGTAAAAATAGGTCTGGGAGTGTAGCCCCGAGGTAGAAGGGCTTCCAGGAACCCCAGTACCACCAAAAAAAAAAAAAAAAAAGATAAACAAAACCTAAAAATAATTCATGAGCCAGTCATTGTGGTGCACACCTATAACCCCAGTACTTGGGAGGATGAGACCAGAGAATCACAAGTTCAAGGGCAGCCTCAGCAACTTAAGGAGATCCTTGGCAATTTAGTGAGACCCTGTTTCAGAAATAAATAAATAAATAAATAAATAAATAAATAAATAAATAAATATGGGGCTGGGGATGTATCTTAAAGGTAGACCATTTCCAGATTCAATCCTCAGTACAAAAAAAAAAAAAATCATGACCACCAAACTAGGCTTACAAAAGATGCTTAAAGGAATCCTACACCCATAAATAGAAGAAAGATAACCACATCATAATCGCATAAATACACTAGATGACTATATACACAAATGAGAAATAGAAAAGAATAAAATATTATCAAATAGCAAACCATTAAACCACACATATGAATAAAAGAGGAAGAAACCAAAAATATTCAAAACAACTAGAAGAAAAGCAACAAAATGGCAGATACAAGTCCATACTTTTCATTAATAATTCTGAATGTAAATAATCTTAATTCTCTAATTAAAAGATGCATATTGCCCTGTGTATGGGCACATACCTGTAATCCCAGTACTTGGGAGGCTGAAGCAGGTGGATCTCAAATCTCAGAAGAATCTCAGCAACATAGCCAGACTCTCAGCAGTATACTGATAATGTATTTCAAAATAAAACAAAACAAATTTTAAAGGGCTGGAGTGTAGCTCAGAGGTAGAATGCCCCTGGGAACAATCCATAGTATAAGAAAGAAAAACAAAAAATCTACCACTAACAAATTGGAAAACCATATGACCTACCAAAATTGAACTTAGGGAATATAAAAAAACTAAATAGACCAATAACAAACAATGAGATTGAACCAGTAATTTAAAAAAAAAAAATGTCTCCCAACAAAGAAAAGCCCAGGACTGGATGGCTTCATTACTGAATTTTACCACGTTTTTAAAACAACTGCGGGGCATAGTGGCTCTGCTTGTAAACTCAGTACTTGGGAGGCTGAGATAGGAGGATCACAGGTTCACAGTCATCCTCAGATACTTTAGTGAGGTCCTCTGTAATTTAGTGAGATACTCTTTCAAAATAAAGAATTAAAAATAGGGCTGAGGGTGTAACTCAGAGGTAAAATGCCTCTAGGTTCAATCCCCAGTACTGCAAGAAAGAAAAAAAAAGAAGGAAGGAAGGAAGGAAGGAAGGAAGGAAGGAAGGAAGGCAGACAAAGGAAGAACACTAATTCTCCTCCCATAGAATTGAAAGTGAAGTAACCTTCCAAACTCATCTTATGAGGCCAGCTTTACCCTATTACCAAAACATTATAAGGACACATACACACAAAAAAAGAAAACTATAGCCGGGCGTGGTGGCGCACGCTTGTAATCCCCGCGCTTGGGAGGCGGAGACAGGAGGATCGCGCAGGTTCGAAGCCAGCCGCGCAGCCGCGCTGGCGTAAGAGACCCTGTTTCAAAAATATAAAATAGGTCTGGGAGTGTAGCCCAGAAGTAGAAGGGCTTCCAGGAACCCCAGTACCACCAAAAAAAAAAAAAAAAGAAAAGAAAACTATAGACTAATATCCCTAATGATTTTGGATGCAAAAATCTTCACTAAAATACTAGTAAATTGAATGCAACAGTACATCAAAAAGATAATCAAGATGATCATTTGGTTTTATTCAAACACATCAAGATAATCCTTTGGTTTCATGAAAAGGATCCAAGAACGGTTAAACGTACATATCAGAAAACATACTATATCACATAAATAGACTAAACAATGGCAATCATCTCAGTAGATGTGGAAAAAACATTTGATAAAATTGATATTCTTCATAATAAAATCCCTGAACAAATTAGATATAGAAGGGTCATGCCTCAACATATTAAAGGCTGTGTATGACAAGTCCATAGCCAACTTCATACTGAATGGGGAAAAGCTGAAAGAATTTCCTCTAACATCAGGAACAAGACAAAGATGTCCATTCACTACTCTTATTCAATATATTGCTAGAAATTTTAGCCAGATCAATTAGGCAAGAAAATAAATAAAAGACATTCAAATAGAAAAGTAGGAAATGTATCTGGATACAAAATCAATCTTAAAAAATCAGAAGCTTCCCTGGACACCAACCATAAGTCCACTGAAAAAGAAATTCAGAAAACACTTCCACTCAGGATCTCCCACAAAAAAATAAAATACTTAGGAATAAACTTGACCAGGGAGGTAAAAGATCTCTACAAAGAAAATTATAAAACACTGAAAAAAGAAATCGAAGAACATCTTAGAAGATGGAAGGATCTTCCATGTTCATGGATTGGCAGAATAAATATCATTAAAATGGCCATCCTCCCAAAAGTGATATACAGATTTAACGCAGTGCGCATTAAACTACCAAGATCATTCCTCACAGACATAGAAAAATCCGTCCTTAAATTTATCTGGAACAACAAAAAGCCCAGAATAGCCAAGGTAGTTCTCAGCAACAAAAATCAAGCAGGAGGAATCACAATACCTGACTTTAAACTATACTACAAAGCCATTGTAATAAAAACAGCATGGAACTGGCAAAAAAAAAAAAAAAAAAAAAAAAAAAAAAACAGATACATAGACCAATGGAGCAGAATAGAAGACCCAGAAACAAATCCACACACTTTCAGCCAACTGATTTTTTACAAAGGGGCCAAAAACATACACTGGAAAAAAGATGGCCTCTTCAACAAATGGTGTTGGCAAAACTGGTAAACCATATGCAGAAAATTGGAAAATAATCCCACTTTCTCACCCTGTACAAAAGTCAATTCAAGATGGATCAAAGACTTGGAAATCAAACCAGAGACCTTGAAGCTCCTTGAAGAGGGCATAGGTCCAACACTACAACACATAGGCACAAAAAAACACTTTCTCAACAAGACCCCAAAGGCACAAGAAATTAAAAGGTGAATAGTACGTGGGATTGCATGAAACTGAAGAGCTTCTGTTTAGCAAAAAAACTATCAAGAACCTCAATCAAGACTTCCAGGAAGATGGCGATGGAGAAAAGCGGGGCTTACGAGCCCCACTAACAACCAATCTCTATTACCACAAAATCAGCGCCTTTCATAGCCAGAAAACACCATCAGCAGAGAAACAAAAAATGTAATTATAAGGGACAGAGAAAAAGAGGGCTGGAAAACCAGACCGCAGTGCTGCAGGCAGAGCCGCGGTACGAAGAGGCGGGTGCCATTTTGCCTTGCAGCACCAGGCTCCAGAGAGGAGGGGGACTCAGAACAGAGCTCAGAGCCAGAGAGGAGATACGTCGGCCTCACGGCCAAGGACACGGCAGCAGCGCCTTACTGCTGGCGGCAGCGGCGAGGTCACTGGACAGCACCAGACCAACGCACTCAACAGCCCACTAGGCTCCAGAGAGGAGCAGCGGACAGCAAGCCGAGGTGAGCCACTGCAGATCAGCTGGGAAGAATTTGGCAGATTTCTCGGTGCAGGGACCATCTAAATCTCCCAGAGACTGGGCTCAGCACACCCTGCAGGGACTCAGAGCGAAGCTCAAAAACAGAAAAGAAATACACCAGCCTCATGGCCGAGGGCGTGGCAGCGGCGCCATATTGCCACCGGCGGTAGCAGCAGAGAATTCACTGAGTCCACTACAGCTCCATCTGCGCACTCAAAAACAGTGAGTCAAATTGTGGCCCCTAGAGGAGAAATCCCAGTACTGCACTCCCAGGGACTTGACCCAGTGGGGGAGTGGTGGTGGCAGAGATATCACACCATAGGAGAACGCCTAACCTGGCACCCCCCCATGGTCTAAAGCAGCCTCGATTGATTCCCTGGGTCTGAGACTCTGCAATACAACCCAGTAAAGGAGTAGTGGGGACTGAGATACCACAGACCCGAGATGCAGAGCACCTTAAGTGAAGTCGTAGTGACCCAGGGAAGAACCCAGAGAAGGCACAAACTTCCTAAATCATGGGAAAGAGGAATAACAATGGAGCAATGAATGCCCACAACCCCACAACATCAGAACCCAATAAAACAGAAATTTAGAGATTTCTAGAAGATCAAATCAGGAAAATAACTGTAGAAATAATAGAGGTGTTTTGAAAAGAATTCAGAGAGAGCCAAAGAGAGATAAAGGATGCAATTAATGAAGTAAAGGCCTCAATTCAAAGCACAACCGATTAGACCACATGGAGAAAAGAATCTCACTCTTAGAAGATGATCACTCCAAAAATGAGCACACAGCAGGAATCTGACATTGAAGAAATATGGGCCCATTTTAAGAGCGATAACCTAAGAATAATTGGAATAGAGGAGGGAAAAGAAGGTGATACCAAAGGGATCAATAATCTCTTCAAGGAAGTCATAGCAGAAAATTTTCCAAACATAGAGCAAGAGGTCGAGACACAGGTCCAGGAAACTTATAGAACTCCCTTTAGACAGGATCGGAGAAGAGGATCCCCACGCCACATAATTGTCAAAATGACCAATGTGGAAGCCAAGCAGAGAATCTTAAAGGCAACAAAAACAAAGGGCCAAGTGACATTCAGAGGCAAACCAATTAGAATCACTCCAGACTTCCCAAACCAAGTCATGAGAGCCAGAAGGGCTTGGAGTAACATATTCCAAACTCTGAAAGAAAACAACTTCCAGCCAAAATTTCCTACCCAGCAAAACTTTCTATCAAATTAGATGGGGAAATAAGAAGCTTCCAGGACAAACAGAAACTGAAGGAATTTATGTCTTCAAAACCAGCGCTACAGAAAATACTCCAAGAGATTAACTACAAAGAAGAAATAGGTAACACACACCAGAACCAGAGAAACAAGATTTTCCATCCAACAGACAACTAAGATTGGTTATCTGTGGAGATTCATTATTTATGTTAGCCTTTTACTTATGTCTAAATTGTATTGTTTGCTTTTATTGTTCCTAATTTTTAGGATTTCTAGTTGGAATATTAATATACCTTCAGTATAGTATTTGGAAATATTTTATCCTATTCTATCAGTAACTTTTAACTCTGTTTACATTGTCTTTGGATATACAATATTTTTTTATTTTTTAGGGAGTTTGTTTACCCTATTGTTGCCTGTGCCATTGAAATCATATCCAAGAAATCACTGCCAATTTCAATGTTGTGAGGTTTTATGACCCAGATTTTCTTCTAAAAGTTTATAGTATTAAGATTTATATTTAAGTCTTTTATCTATTTTGAGTTAATATTTGTATATGGTGTTAGGTAAGGGTCCAATTTTATTCTTTTTCATGTAATTATTATTTTTCAACAATATTTAGTTAAAAGATTATTATTTCCTCCACCAAATGTTCTTGGAAACCTTGTCAAAAAAAACTTGACAATATATGGAAGAATTTATCTCTAGGCTTTTATTTAACTCCAATGGTTTATATATCTGCCTTTAGAACAGTACTACACTGTTTCAATTATTGTAGCTTTATATGGTTTGAAATCAGAAAATATATATCTTCTAGCTTTGTTCTTCTTCGAGATTGTTTTGGGTATCTGGAGTCCATATTCCATATCAGGATAGATTTTTTCTGAAAAATAAATAAATGTATGATAGTTTCACCTAAAAAAAAAGAAAAAAATATTCTCTGGTAAGAAAGAAAGCAAAAAGAAATATTGAAATGTTATCTTTAAGTTATCAAAAGCTTGGTATCAGACAAATGAAACTGTTATGTGAGATTATCATCGTTAATATTGGATAAATTGCTATAATACTAGATGTCAACCACTAAGCCAAGCATGGGAAGGAGGGATGGGGAGGGAACAGGGTGGGGATCGGGTAGGGGCTAACTGTGCGATGTGTGCATGTATGTCTACAAAAGTATTTTCTTTATACCATTATGATGTATGAATACAGTGCACCAATAAAAAAATTAAAAAAAGAACCTCAATCAAGAGCCAATAGAATGGGATAAGAATTTTGCCACCTACAACACAGATAGAGGACTAATATCTAGAATATACATAGAACTCAAGAAACTCAACACTAAGAAAACAAAGCATCCAATAACAAAATGGGCAAACGAACTAAATAGACACTTCACAAAAGAAGAAATTCAAATGGCCAATAAATGCATGAAAAAATTGCAACATCACTGGCAATCAGAGAGATGCAAATCAAAACTATCCTGAGATTTTACCTAACTCCAACTAGAATGGCCATCATTCAAAACACAAACAACAGATGCTGGTGAGGATGTGAAGAAGTGGGAACTCTAAAACATTGATAGTAGGATTGCAAATTAATGCAACCACTTTGGAAAATAGTATGGAGAATCCTCAGAAGAATGGGAACAAATCTACCATTTGATCCAGCAATACCACTTCTGGGTATCTACCCAAAAGAAAAGAACCCAAACTACCAAACTAATGCATGTGTATCGATGTTCATAGTTGCACAATTCACCATAGCCCAACTATGGAACCAGCCAGGACGTCCATCAACAGATGAATGGATTACAAAACTGTGGATATGTACACAATGGAATTTTACTCAGCCATTAAAAAAAACTCAATTACATCATTTTCAGGGAAATGGATGGAACTGGAGGACATTATGCTAAGTGAGATTAGTCAGTCACCAAAAATAAGAAATCAGATGCTTTCCCTAATATGTGAGAGGGAGAAACGGGTCATAGGAGGAACTCTAGATGAAAAAGGAAATCCTATGGAGGAGCAAACAAGACAACCTAAAGGAGGAGAAAGGAAGGGGGAAGAGGAAAAGCTCTAAAACACACAATGTACTTAAACATATCGAAGTCAACCACTAAGCCAAGCAAGGGAAGGAGGGATGGGGAGGGAATGGGGTGGGAATTGGGTAGGGGTTAAAGCAGTGATGTGTACATGTTGGTACACACAAGTTTTTTTTTTTAACCACAAATGATGTATGAATATAATGCACCAATAAAATTTTTTTATTAAAAAAAGAAATTAAAGTGCTAAAAAGGTTAAAAAAGAGTGAAATTAAGATATTAAAACTCTAAATTATTATGCAGTAAACAAAATTTGCTATTATTAATTAGTTGGATCATTCAAATAAAATGACAGTCAATTGAAAAAAAAGAATATTTAAGGAACTCAAGCAGCTCAATAACAAAAGAGTTCAACTTCAAGATGGGTAAAAGATTTGAACAGGCATTTCTCAAAAGAAGACATACAAATGGCCAAGAGGTATATAGAAAAATGTTCAAACATCATTGATCATCAGAGAAATTCATATCAAAACCATGATGAGATGTCATCACACCCCAATTGGAATGACTATTATTTTTAAAAAGACAAAAAATAACAAATTCTGGTAAGGTTATGGAGAAAGAGGAACTCTTGTACACTATTGATGAGAATGTAAATTGGTATGGCCATTATGGAAACAATATGGAGTTTCTCAAAAAAACTGAAAATTAAAATTACCATGTGATCCTATAATTTCACTACTGGGTAGGTGATTAGTATTTCAAAAAGACACCCACATTCCTGTGTTTACCACAGTGTTTAACAATAGTCTAGATATTGTTTCCAGCTAAATGTCCATCTACAGACAAATGAATAAAATAAAATGTGGAGTAATTTATATAATAGAATACTATTCAGCCAATACAAGGATGACAGGATAAAATTCTTTGCAGCAACATTAATAAATAAGGACATTACCTATTGAAAGTCCATCAAACACAAATAGAATGTAGAATGGTGGTTATCACAGACTGAGAAGGTGGGGATGGGGTGAGGAAAAGGTCTACAACAAGTGCAAAGTTATAGGTACATAGGAATAAGTTCTAGTGCTCTCTTGCACAGTAAGGTGACTATAGTTAACAGTAATATGTCATAGATTTTTTTTTTTTTTTTTGGTGGTACTGGAGGTGGAACCCAGAGGCTTTCTACTTCCGGGCTATACTCCCAGACCCATTTTATATTTTATTTGGAAACAGGGTCTCACTAAGTTGCTGAGAGCCTCACTAAGTAGCTGAGGCTGGCTTCGAACCTGTGCGATCCTCCTGTCTTAGCCTCCCAAGCGCGGGGATTACAAGCGTGTGCCACCACGCCCCACTATGTCATAGATTTTAAAAATAACTAGAATTGGCTTGGGAATTTTTGGTGGTTGTTTTGTTTTGCATTACCTGGGACTACCCAGGGCCTTGTGAATGCTAGGCAATCACTCTACCTCTGAGCTACATCCTCAGCCTCAGAAGAGAATTGTGAGTATTCTCATCACAAATAAATTATATTTGTTTGAGATTATGGATGTGTTAATTATTCAAATTTAGTTGTATAAATTGTAACAAAAATAATTCCAACTTTTTCATTTCCTTCCATTTTTCACTTTCATCCAGGATCCCATCTTTTACCATCTCCCAGCTCCAATAGGGGTTATAGGGGAATCAGGCTATAACCTCCGAAGTTTTCTATTACTGTGATGGTTCCTTTCATTCCTATAATAGTCAACCTGTCTAATATTAGACAGAAGCCACCTATTTTGTTTTGGGTTTTTTTTTTTTTTTGGTGGTGGTACTGGGGTTCCTGGAAACCCTTCTACCTCCGGGCTACACTCCCAGACCTATTTTATATTTTTATTTGGAAGCAGGGTCTCTTAAGCCAGCAAGGTTGGCTTCAAATCAGCGCGATCCTCCTGTCTCCACCTCCCAAGTGTGGGGATTACAAGCGTGCGCCACCACGCCCGGCATAAGCCATCAATTTTGGAGATATACCTGGATCTATTCTTTTGCCAAATGAAAGTAACTGCCGTTCTTGATCTAAAGGAAAACAAAAACTTTTTGTTTGCAAAGTTATAGTAAGTAACTGCCAAGAGAGTTTGAAAGAGGCTGAGTGAGGCTCATTATTCTAACTCTCTGGGGATCTCAAGCCCCATCAAACTAGAGAAAGGAATAGATCCCTTAAGAAAACAAAGCGACACCCCAGATCTTCCAGCTCTGATGTCGCCTCCACAAAGAGATGTGTTTGTTCTGAAGGTAGCTTACACACTGTCTTCTAAAGCCCCATTGTCTACAGAAGAAAACTCATCTCACACAGACCCGGCCCAATTGAGGATGAAAAAAACCTTGGTCAGAATGACCTCGGCAGGCCAACAGGAGGATGAAGAAGCATCGCCCCTGCAGGATGAGCTTTGCTCAGAGGGGAGGATTTTGAAACACCCCTGACTCATCAGCCCCTTGAAGCTGAATGATGAAAAAGTTAAAGGAAAATTCTTTTTTTATGAAGATTTAAAGAAGTTTATTAGAAAGATAGAAATACAGAAAATAGAAATACAGCCCCATACCCGAGTGGCATGTAGGGGTGACTCAAATGAATATACCCATTAAAGGAAAATTCTACCCTGAGGAATGTGTTACCCACTCAGGAAGCTTCGAAAAGGGGCAGATGTCCTTAAAGAATGCCATCAAATCTAGGATGCAGATCTCACACCAACAGTGTAAGACTTACAGACACTGTTGCAACCTTGACAAGTACCCACAAGAACCGGTGACCTGCTGTGATTCTGTGAGTAGAGTATTTAGAATGGTCTGATTGGGATTTCCCCAGAAGATTGCTAGACACCTGACCTCAGACCTTCAGGATAATCTCCCTCTTGGCAGCTCAGGGGACAGTAGAGCATCATTTGGCTTCCTCAAATCCTCCTCCATACCAACACCTGTTTTCATATTCCATTACAAAGTCCGGTACATCAAGGGCAGGCTCTAGACCTTCTTTGTAACTTTAGCACCACTATCCTGGTCAATGCTGAACCACAGCAGGGGCTGAGTCAATGTTTAGTCCATCAGAGCCATCATATCACTCTTATTGAGTGGCCTGATTGCAATGTTGCCCCACACTGTGCTCTGTGTAATTGTCTTCTTGGAAAACCCAGAGCTCTGATCAACGTTGAGTCTGAGTGAGACACCCTCATTCTAGACTCATGCACTTCCAGCGGTGGCAAGACCCCCCAGGTCATGCAAACTTTTCTGCTAGGCACTACACAACAGCCCCTTCAAGCACTGGCCTGAAGTGGAGGGTGCAGCCATGCCCAGGCTCTCAGCTTGCTGAGCAGGTCTCCCCCTTCACTCATTGAGCAAATGAGAGAAAGGGGGAAGTACCTGGGATTCGTGAAGTGGCCTACTTCCCTGAATAGCTAGAAGGCCTCCCACCTGGTGACCTCTGGACTGAAATAGGAAGAAAATGAGAGTTTCCCCACAGTCCTATCTGTGTGCTATCTCCTTGAAGCCTTTGCAAGGATTATCTGTGCTAAGCTGGTGGTTCAGTGTGAACTCAGAGCCTCTTCCTCCATCCTGCCCACACTCAGTTCATCAGCTTGTCTCTATTCCTCTTTCTCCCAGTGTGTCCCACCCAGGTCTTCTGAATAATACCCATTCTGTTAGTGTTTTACAATGTTACTGGGTATCATGTTCATGTTGGAGTTTTCTTTTGTTGTGAAAGGGCTGAGCATGTTTCTTGGCCACCTTAGATCACCCTGAACCCAAGGATTGGCTGCAAAGATCTCCTTTTCAAATCACTCATGAATCTAGACAATGTACAGTCAAATAACTGCTGGGGATTAGTCCTAGTTATATCCTCAGAGGCAGATGAACTATTTTGTGTTATTTAATAAATATAACCAAATGTTAGATTTAATGATTGTTTGTAGACTTTGAATAGTGTAGAAAGAAGATAAAACAATTTAAAATGAAATATTTAAAAGACTTATCAGTTCATTCTCCCTCCAAATATGACCTTCATCGCTTGATATCCCTACCTATTCTAGCACTTCCTTCCTCCCAATTGCCTAAATTTGGGGTGTGTGTGTGTGTGTGTGTGTGTGTGTGTGTGTGACTGGGGATTGAAGCCAGGAGCATTCTACCTCTGCACTACATACCCAGTCCTATTTTACTTTTATTTCAAAATAAGATATTGTTAAGTCACAAAGCACTGACCTTCAATCATCCTGTCTCAGACTCCCAAGTACTAGGATTACAGATGTGCACCACCATGCCTGGCTCTGGGTCCCAATCTTCTTCACCAGTGAAGAGCACATAATTCTTACTATGGCTCTGTCTAGTAATTAAAGTAGTAGTTTATAATGCTTAAGGAAGGAAATCAAGCACACTGACTGACTGACTGACTGACTGACTCTGTGTGTGTGTGTGTGTGTGTGTGTGTGTGTGTGTGTGTGTGTGTGTAACTGGGAATTGAAGCCAGGGAAATTCTACCTCCGAGCTATACCCTCAGCCCTATATTTTATTCTTTATTATGAAACATGGTCTCACTAAGTTGTGGAGGGCCTAAGTAGCTGAGACTGGCCATGGACCTGAAATCCTTCTTAGCCTCCCAAGTACTGGAATTACAAGTGTGCACCGTAATGTCCAGGAGATGCTGACTTTTAAAGAGAAATCTGAAAGGTTTTTTTTTTCTTGTTGTTGTTTCGTTTTGCAGTACTGGGATTGAAATCTAGGGGCATTCTATCTCTGAGCTATAACCCAAGCCCTATTTTTTAGAAAGGTAAAGTGCCTCACTAAGTAGCTGAGGCTGTCTGCGAACCACAATCCTCCTGTCTCAGCCTCCCAAATGCTGGGATTACAAGTGTGGACCACCACGCCTGGGGTGGGATTTTACTGGACTTTGGGGAGATTTTGCTGCAGGGAATTCTCCAACAGGGCCAACCAGACCTCTGTCTACTTACTAACTCAACTCTAGACCATGTTCAAGATGCAGAATTTTGCTTTAGAGAAGTTGTAAGGATACCCACACTCTCCTGAGGAAAACCAACCTCTCTTCAGATGGACCATTGATTCTGCAATGTTGCCATCCTCCTGTCTCAGCTTCCCAGATGCTGGTATTATAAAAGACATAAAGGTAGCACTTATTAATGAGAGACCTAAAGGATAAATAGAATTTGGTTTTCTTTTGTTGTTTTTTGCATGGTACTGGGGATGGAACCCAAGGGCATTCTACTTCTGAGAGCCCTATTTTTTATTTTTTTATTTTGAAACAGGGTCTCACTGAGTTACAAAGGGCCTCACTAAGTGGCTGAGGCTGTCCGCGAACCGCAATTCTCCTGTCTCAGCCTTCCAAATACTGGGATTACAAGCATGTGCCACCACGCCTAGCTGATAAGTAGAATTTGAAAGGCTGATTTTTACAAACTAAAAGAATGCTAAATGCAAAAGCACAGGTGCATGAAAATGAGTAAAGAATAAAAAAATTTCAGAGTTGTTTGTATCTAGAGCACAGCATTTGTTGGGGATATATTGAGAGAAGACCCTAAAATATCATTTGGGAATAGACCATTAAGAATTTTGAATATCAAACTCCCACCAGGAAATTTTTATTTATGCAGATATGACTTGGCTTTTTCTTTCATTTGACCTGAAAGAGTTGTGTTTTTCTCTCATAGATTTCCTCTTATCCTTTTATTCATGTAAATATTAGTGAAAGACATCAGTAATTCAGGTGGTAATCATAAAACAGCAACACCCTCAAAGACAAACTATTTATGGATGAAGGCCCAATATTGGAAAGATATTGTGTTGAAATCAGATTATATTTCAAGAAACAAATTAATTATTTGAGAAATTGGGATAAAGGTTTGGTTAAAATAAAAAATAAGAAAGAATGATTTTTTTTTATTCTGAGCCTTTCTGAACCTTCACTTTCTTCCAACACAGAGATATATCAGAAACCATACATAAGACAGCCATCCCGACAGGCTTCACAAATAAGCCTCAGTAGTTAGTAGAGAGAAAATATGTCCTTCACAGATATAAAAGACATCTACAACCCAAAGTGTAACACTCATACTCTGGCTTCTCAGTTCCAGGTTGTCCTCAGGTGCTCAGCCCATCACGACCCCTGACACCCAACACCTTGATCACCCATCCCCAGCTCAGGACAGAGGAGTCATGGGGAACCGCACCACTGTCACCGAGTTTGTCCTACTGGGGCTCTCAGATGCCTGCGAGCTACAGATGCTCATCTTCCTAGGGTTCCTCCTGACCTACCTCCTCACACTGCTGGGGAACCTCCTCATCGTGGTCCTCACCCTTGGGGACAGGCGCCTCCACACACCCATGTACTATTTCCTCCGCAACTTTGCTGTGCTGGAGATCTGGTTCACCTCCGTCATCTTCCCCAAGATGCTGAACAACATCCTCACTGGCCACAAGACCATCTCGCTGGCAGGCTGTTTTCTCCAGTCTTTCCTCTATTTTTCCCTGGGCACCACAGAGTTCTTCCTACTGGCAGCAATGTCCTTCGACAGGTACGTGGCCATCTGTAACCCCTTGCGTTATGCCACCATCATGAGCAAAAGGGTCTGTGTCGAGCTAGTGCTCTGCTCCTGGACCACAGGATTCCTTCTCATCCTCGTTCCAAGTTCCATCATATTTCAACAGCCATTCTGTGGCCCCAATATCATTAACCACTTCTTCTGTGACAACTTCCCACTCCTGGAACTCGTCTGTGCAGACACCAGTCTGCTGGAGCTTCTGGGCTTTGTTATAGCCAACCTCAGCCTCCTGGGCACTCTGGCCGTGACGGCCACCTGCTATGGCCACATCCTCCACACCATCCTGCACATCCCCTCAGCCAAGGAGCGGCAGAGGGCCTTCTCCACCTGCTCCTCCCACATCATCGTGGTGTCCCTCTTCTACGGCAGCTGCATCTTCATGTACATACGGTCAGGCAAGGGTGGGCAGGGGGAGGACCAGAACAAGGTGGTGGCGCTGCTCAACACCGTGGTGACCCCCACGCTCAACCCCTTCATCTACACACTGAGGAATAAGCAGGTGAAGCAGGTGTTTAGGGAGCAGGTGAGCAAGCTCCTCTCATAAAGCTGTGGGATGAAAAGGCTGAAGCCAATACTCCAGACAAGCTAAGCGAACACAAGCCCTTTCAAGAAACTGAGACTTTTCTACTCAGAAGAACTGCCTGTGATTATTTCTGTGTGATGTTTCTGGTGTGCCAGGCACTATGGAACTCAGCAGAAATTTGAAACCTCTCTGGACCCTCCAGGCACTTTGATTAAGTGTCCAATTTGAGTGTTTTTGTTCACTCTGTCTGTGTCTGCCTGGCTTCCCAACAGAACACAAGCTCTTCCAGGACGGGGACTAACTCTTCATTTCACTACAAGACTCAACCATCAACCAATTAATGAGGCCATGGAGATACACAATGGATACTTGCAAACTAATTGATTGTTTTGCATCTTTTTCTCCCACAGAGAAGAAAATAGTTTTTCATTAACACTAGCCTGACTTAATACTTATAGACCCTCCACAAAATTATATCTGCAAGAGTTCAAAAAATGACTGAGGCCGGGCATAGAGGCACACGCTTATAATCCCAGCATTCGGCATGCAGAGACCAGAGGATCACGGTTCACAGACAGCTTCAGCTACTTAGCAAGGCCCCTCGCGACTCAGTGAGACCCGTTTCAAAAAAGAAAAAGACTAAAAACTAGAGCTGGGGTGTAGCTCGGAGGTGAAATGCCCCTGGGTTCCATCCCCAGTACCCCCCCAAAAAAAAAGAGACTGAGGCTAATTGTTTATTATTTTGCATATAAGTCACTTATGCTTTTTAGTATTAAAATTCATATAAATTCCTCATTCCTTCTAATAAAGACTCTTTGTCTACTAATTGTATTACTCTCCGAGCTCCAGTCTTCTCATCTGTGAAACAAGGATGACAATGCCCATTCAAATGATTATAATAAAGTCAAATGAGTTATTCTATGCCTACTGCCTTAAGTAGTATCTGGCACATAGTAAGTCTTAAGTAAATGGTAATTCCTTTCCTACAAATCTCATCCTACATTTTGTGTTCCTTTTTGTGTGTATGAGAGGAGGGGGGGAGGAGTACTGGGGATAAGACTCAGAACCCCGAGTCCAGAGGCATTCTACCTCTGAACTACACCACCAGCACTATTTTTTATTCTTTATTTGGAAACAGGGTCTCACTAAGTTTCAGAGGGCCTCACTATGTAGCTAAGGATGGCTGAGGACCTTTGATCCTCTAGTCTCAGCCCCCCAAGTACTGGGATTATAGGCGTGTGCCCACATGCCTGGCTTGTGTCCCTTTTTAAATTTTTATACCAGTTACAAGCAAAAGCATTCTTGAAGATTTTACATTCAAAATGTTATTTTAAATCTTAAAGTTAAATACAGTGCTTAACCTATTGCAGTTTATTACTAAGATACTACTGATAAAGGCAAAGATAAAGACATATTTGTAATAAATAAATGAGAAACATGTAAACAAATTAATTACAATTAATACTAATTCATTCAAAAGTAATTATTATGTAAATGACATGTTTAAAGAAAATTTATTATGTGATCTGGGAAATAATTTATGCCTTTGAAGAGTGTGTGTGTGCACATGGTAATGAGGCTTAAACCCAGAAACATTCTACCTCTGAGCTACACCTCAACCCTATTTTATATTTTACTCTGAAACAGGGTCTTGCTAAATTGCTAAGGACCTCCCTAAGTTGCTGATACTGGCGTCAAACTTGTGATCCTCTTGCAATTCTACTTGTGGAAAATTATCAAAAGCAGGGACTTCAACAGGACTTTGTACACCCATGTTCATAGCAGCATTGTTAACAATAGCCAAATGGTAAAATAAAAACAAATTGTCCAGCCAGGTGTGGTGGCACACACTTGTAATCCCAGCACTTGAGAGGCTGAGAAAGGAGGATTGCATAGGTTCAAAGCCAGCCTCAGCTACTTAGGCTCTCAGCAACTTAGCGAGATCCTGTTTCCAAATAAAATATAAAATAGGTCTGGGAATGTAGTGTGGAGGTAGAAGGCCCCTGGGTTCCACCCCCAGTGCCAAAAAAAAAAAAAAAAAGAACAAAATGACCATCAGCAGATGAGTAGAGAAGCAAAATGTCACACACACAAACACACACACAATATTATTTAGCCTTACAAAGACTTATGAGACATGCTACAACATAGATGATATTTTTTTACCCACATTGACTGTAGATTTTTTAACATGGTAACAGGGACATAGGTTAAAGAATCTTCATCCTCATTACATTTTCTGGACAATCATACACAAATATTATATGGACATTCCTTATTCTTTTGACCCAGACAGCTTTGTGAACCTGGTACCAATGTGCACATCTGGAGTCCCCATTTCCTTCATGGAAAATTCCAAGATCTCTTTGAATGCCCAAGAGGCTCACTTGCTGGAGCACACTCAGTGAAAGTACTTACGAACACTGATGGCACACTCATGGGTCACCACCTCGTTGGTAGCAGGACGTTCCTTCCTCTTGACACCCATCCTCACAAGACCACTCTGCCCAGCCCAAGTTGAAAAGGCTGGATGAATCTTGAAGACACTATGCTAAGTGAAATACACCAGTCACAGAAAGACAAATACGGCTATAACCACTACATGAGATACATAGAATAGTTCACTTCATAGAGATAGAAAGTAGAATGGTGACGACAAGAGCTGGATCAATGGGGAATAAGGAATTATGTTTAATGAATACAGAATTTCAATGTGGGATGATTAAAAAAAGGAGTCCTAGAAGCAAAATGTGATGACAAATGCCCATAATCCCAGTAGTAGTAAGGCTGAGACAGAAGAATTGGAGATTTGGGGCCAGTCTCACAAATTAAGTGAGAAGCTCAGTAACTTAGTGAGACCCCATTTCAGTATAAAAATAAAATATAATAGGGCTGGGGTGTAGCTTGGATGTAGAATGTTCCTGGGTTTAATACTCAGTACCAAACTCTTTTGTTTCAGTCCTAAAGATGGATAGTGGTGATAATTGCATGACAATATGAATGTATTTAATGTCACTGAATTAAATAATTACAAATGGCTCAAATAGCCAGGCATGTTGTTGCACACTTGTAATCCTAGTACTTGGGAGGCTGAGACAGGAGGATCACAGGTTCTCAATCAGCCTTAGTAATCATGAGGTCCGACTCTGCAACTTGGTGAGGCTCTGTTTCAAAATAAAGAATAAAATAGATCTGGGGGTGTGGCTTGGAGGTAGCATGCTCCTAGGTTCCATTCCAGTACCACACCAAAAAAAAATGGTTAAAATGATACATTTTATGTTATATATACTTTACCACAATAAAAGTACAGATCCAGATTAAAAACAGAACAAAACTATGTAATCTTTTAGTCCCCTCTTTCTCTCATACTCTACAACCAATTTATCAGCAAATTCTCTGGATTATAACTTCAAAACGTCCAGAGAACTCTACCATTTCTTATCACCACCATCATGTCACACTGTTTTCCATTTCTCTTGGTTCTGTCTCTTCTGCCGCCCCCATCCATCTGCATAGCCCTGAGGGAATGAGAAGCCAGAGAGTGGAGAGATGAAGCCAACAGTGTACATCCTTCCTCTCTAAATATTCCCTGCCTGAAAGATGCCCACTATCACCACTCCTTTTTTTTTTTTTTCCCCCCTGGGTCTGGGGATGGAACCCAGGAGCATTCAACCTCCCAGCTACACCCTCTTCCCTATTTCTTATTCTTCGTTTTGAAATAAGGTCTCACTAAGTTGCAGAGGACCTCACTAAGTAGCTGAGGCTGTCCACAAACCACAATCCTCCAGTCTCAGCCTCCTAAATGCTAGTATTACAAGCATGTGCCACCATGCCCGGCACCACTCTTATTCAATATACTTTTGAAATGTTACGCAAAGTAATTGGGTTTTTTTGTTTGTTTGGTTTTTTGTTTTTGTGTTGTTGTTGTTCTTGTTCTTGTTCTTGTTCTTGTTCTTGTTCTTGTTGTTGTACTGGGCTTCCTGGAAACCATTCTACCTCAGGGCTACACTCCCAGACCTATTTTTTTTACTTTTTCTTATTTGGAAACAGGGTCTCTTAAACCAGCGAGGCTGACTTCGAACCTGCATGATCCTCCTGTCTCTGTCTCCAAAGTGCAGGGATTACAAGCGTGCACCACCATGCCCAGCTGTAATTGTTGTTGTTTTTCTTTTCTTTTTTGATGCCTGCCTTCTCGATAAGACCCTGCCTCTGTATATCCAGAATCCAGGCCAGTACCTGTTCCAGAATAAGGTATCAACCAAAGTATGTTGAATACTTTAATAATTGTGCTTCGTTGTTTTATCTAAACTCATTAGACATTTCTGTCCTGCTTGGTCAGAACAAAGTAAACTTTCAGTCCTAAAGTTGAAGGAATGAGAGGTAAGGACCATCCTAGGTCCCTGTTAGCACTGATGGTAATGAATCTCAAGGGAAGTGCAGCTCCATCCAGCAGAAGAGAGAATCTCAGATGGGTTGAGTTTGAGCTGTGTATTCTTGTGTGCAGAGTTTCCATGGGAACCTAACAGAACCCCACACAGTCTAGGCTTTTTGCCAGATCCACAGAGACAAGTGATCTACCATGAATAGTTTACCTCCAGCATCTTCTATGGACACCAGGGCCCTGGATGGGCATGCACCATTAGCCAGAAGACTCTTAAGCACAGCTGTGAGTCATATGAATCTTCATTGATGGATGTCTCTTCTTTAGTATAGCAGGGATTAAGAACAGTTGACTAGGTTTCTATATCCATTTCCCTAGGAAAATTGGACTATGGGACAGGAGTAATAGCAGTCTCCTAAGAAATTGGTGAATCCAGACATTCTAACAAATATCCAGAAATAGTTCATTTCTAAAAATAACTGGGGGAAAAAAAAGGGACAGGCGCGCGGTCCCCACGGTGCCTCGCCCTGATCCCCAGGAGAGCCGTGCCATTAAAACTTTACATGCCACATGAAAAATAAAAATAAAAAAAAAAGATAACTGGGCATGTGTCAGTGACAAGAGTCGGGAGCAGCGTTAAGGGACACTGGCTATTGGGAAAGTGAAGGATTAGTGATAAGTATGGAGTCAAGAGGGCAGGACCTGTCCACCCCAGTGACCTGCAAACCACGTTGCCGCCTGGGCTTCCTTCCTTTGAAAGTCGAGTCATAGGTTGAGGATCACACTCTTCAGGCTACAATGCAGACCCAGGAGCTTCCCACGAAGCCCAGGGAGCTACATCATCAGAACCGCCTGGGAAAACGATCGAGCACCTCGCCTGGTTCCAGTGAGGTAACCTGCCTGGTGCAGTTTCTGGAATGGGGGAAAGGGAGTCTGGTTCTTCTGGATGGTCCTCCTGCCTACAAGCCCGTTGTATGTGTTCAGGGGTCTGCTGTCAGATGATGGCACACTGACTTCCTTCACTTGTTACTGTTACTGTTCTCAATATCATGTTCAGCCCACAAGTCACGAATCCCTACCACTTAGCCTATGCTTCTATGGACAGCCATTTGTTTCATCTCTCTTTCATCTCTCCTGAAATGTTATACCCAGCTCCTAACCCAAATGAGTTCATCCCATGTATGTCTTTACATGATTTGGGATTCAAGTTACTGTGTAGCCATAATAGGAAGAGGAAAGAAAAATCACCTCCAATCCTCCCGTTCTTGCATGGCAATTATGTACATTTTTCCATGTCCTTATCTAGTCCTTCCCCACATAAATACATACTTATGTATAAGGCGGTACACTGTCCATTTCTCCAATTCAACCTTATCACATTAATTCCTGCTCATATCCCATGACAATAAGAATGTAAAAAGAAGTGGGTTTTCTTTTGGTACTAAGGATGGAACCCAGGGGCATTCTACCTCCAAGCTATGCCCTCAGCCCTATTTTTAAATTTTAATTCTCTTTATTTTTAAACAGAATCTCACTGAGTTGCAAAGGACCTCACTAAGTAGTTGAGGCTGGCCACAAACCTCAATCCTGTCTCAACCTCCCAAATGCTGAGATAACAAGTGCACACCACCACCCCCGGCAAAAAGTGGGTTTTTGTTGTTGTTGCTTTTTGTTTTGTTTTGTGTTTGCTGAGATTCTATAATCTCGGGTACTGGAGAGGCTGAGTCAGGAGGATCACAAGTCTGAGACCAGCCTGAACAATTTAACCAGATACTTTCTCAAAATAAAATAAAAATAAATAATAATGCCGGGGCTATAGCTGTACCTCAGTGGTAGAGCTAGCAGGCTGCCTCTGGTTTTAATTCCACTAATGGGGAATTTTTTTTTAAAGTTGTTTCTATGAAAACTAAGTTGATTTTCTGAGAAGATGGAGGCAGCCATGGTCACACTGGCGACCGAGGTTGCAGCAACAATAGCTGGCAGCAGACAAATAGGACAGGTATTCCTCTGAGAAACCCGGACATCAGATTTTGGTTTAATATCTGATTGGGACAATATATAGAGACATTTATAGCCATGACTTCCTAACTATAATATAAGAAAGAAGAGATGGACCAAGATGGCGGAGACGGTGGTGGCAGCAGTGGCCAGTATTCAGGAGAGGTAAATAAAACTAATCCAACCCGCCTTGAACTGTTGGAGAAATCTCCTCCCCCCCCAAAAGAAAGACTGCTCCTGCCCCACATGCTCAGAAATTCTGGACAACATACTGTTACGGTTTGAGAATGTTATGGTTTTGGGGAAACTGTCCCCAAGGACCCCTGTTAGGGTTCCGGACACAATTTCCTTCAAAACAGAAAAACTGTGGGTTCTTGTCCTGAGCTAAGGCTAAATACACATTAGCCCGGACTCTTGCTGAAGATTTAAAGGAGTTTATTAAAAAGATAGAAATACAGAAGATAGTTACAGCCCCATGCCATTCAAGAATGGGGGTGGTTGGAGTGAATGCCCCACCAAAGATACAACACGTGGACCAGACCTTTTGTACCCATGACCTCCATCTTGTTTATGTAATTCTGACATAGTAAATGTCCCTATAAAGTTCCTCCCCAGGCAAGGTGTCTCCTTTCATGAAGGTCAGCCCCTCCTCCCGTCCTAGCTAGATTATCCAATTATTATGTAAACCTGTCTTTAGAATGAGGATGAGGAAGTCCTAGTTCCCCTTTCCTATAGACTTGCTAATTACCTTTAGCTAGGTTAATTTAAATTTCAATAGCTGTTTGCTTCCCGAATGAAACCGAAACCAAGTCTTTCTTTCCCCAGGTCTACTGCCATTTTGACACAATTATTTTTGAAATATATCTATTAATAATCAGAGCTTTCTCAAATCTTCCTAGGCCATTCCCAATACTGGTACATATACTATGCAAGAAAAATGCTAGGGAGTAGGGCCAAGATGGCAGCAGCAGCAGTGGCCAGTATCAGGGAGAGGCAGGTAAATTCATTCTGTTCTACCCTGAACTTTTGAGGAAATCTCTCTGAAAGTAGAATGCACCTGCCCCACATGCTCAGGAACTCTGGACAACATATTATGTAAGAAAAATGTTTGGGGCATGTCAGATGGAGCCCCACATTTTCAGATTGGCCAGCGCCACGCATTCCAGGAGCCAAGGGCGCTCCTGGCTGCCGCGCTTCTCTGCTCAGTGCTGGGGCTGGGAGCGCTTGGAGCAGCAGAACCGTCCTCCGTGGTGAAGCTGTGGGCCTCCTCTCTTGGCGGGGAGATAAAACACATTGCTACCAAGTACTTGGATCCCTAATTCCTACAAAAGACACATACTGTTTTCTTTTACTAAAAAATAATTAAAGATTGAGAAAGATGGTGGCGGCTGCAGTTACAGCTGCAGTGGCAACCACGACTGCAGCAGTGATGGTTAGCAGCAGCTGAATAGGATATGCATCCCCCTGAGAAACCCTGGACAACAGATTTTGATTTAATAGCTGAATGGGACCACACAGAAACATTTCCAGTCATCACATCATATCTGAAATATAGGAGAGAGAGTGGAAAATGGTGGAATTAGAGGCAAGACTGCAGCATTGGCATCTGCCACTGCAAGAAAAATGATTTTTGGAGGGATATCCTGGAAGAGTCAGAAAGCAGACTGCTCCTGCCACACATGCACAGGAATACTTAAAAACAACATACTTTAGGAGAGACCAAGAAGGCGACATCAGCAGCCAGTATTCAGGAAAGGCAGTATCCAACCAAATCCACCTTGAATTTTTGTAGAAATCTCTCCAAAAGTATACTGTTCCTCCCCCACATGCTCAGAAACTCTGAACAATATACTATGTAAGAAAAAGTTTTGTGAAGATGGACCAAAGTGGCAGTAGTGGTGGAGGCCAGTATTCAGGAGAGGCAGACAGAGCCAATCCAATCCACCTTGAATTTTTGAAAATATCCCCCCAAAAGTAGACTGCTCTTGCCGCACATGTGCAGGAATTCTGGACAATATACTATGTTTTCAGTACATGGGAATAAGTTTAGAGAAATAGAAGCGCTAATACATTGTTGGTAGGATCGCAAGTTGGTTCAACCAGTTTGGAAAACAGTATAAAAGATCCTCAGAAGAAGGTAAACAAACTTACCATATGATCCAGCAATGCCACTTCTGGGTATCTACCAAAAAATAAAAAATAAAAACCAAACTAATACACGAACAACCATGTTCATAGCTTCAGAGTTCATCATTGCCAAACTGTGGAACCAGCCAAGATGTCCTTCAATGAATGAGTGGATTTCAAAACTACAGAATATGTACACAATGGAATTTTGCTCAGCCATAAGGGAGAACAAAATTATGGCATTTACAGGGAAATGTCACAAAAAATAAGAAATCAGATGCTTTTCTTAATGTGCAAAATATTAGGGAGAAATGGGTAACAGGAGGAACTCTAGATGAAGAAGGGGACCCTATAAAGGAGCCATGAAGGTGACATATCCGAGGGGATAAGAGGGAGGATAAGGGAAACTCTTTAAAGCACATGATATATTTAAACCTATCAAAGTCAATCAGGAAGCCAAGCATGGGTAGGAGGGAGGGGGAAGAAAGGGGTTAGAGATTAGGTAAGGGCTGATTGGGTGATGTGTGCATGTATATTTCCACAAGATTTTTTTCCCATTGAGATGTATGACTACAATGCACCACTAAAAAAATATTTTTTTTAAAAAAAGAAAACTAAGTTGATTTCACACAATGGGTTCCATTAAGGCAGATAGCAAAAAAAAAAAAATAATTTGTTGATATTGTTGTTGTAAAGTGTGAGTGAGAACTGGAAGGATTAGAAAATAAACAAGCTGAGCGTAGTGGTGCACACTTATAACCCCATTTCTTGGGAGGCTTGAGACAGAAGGATTGCAGGTTCAAAGCCAACCTTGGCAACATAGAAAGGCTCTCAGAAACCTAGTGAGACCTTGTTTCCAAATAAAGAAATGAAATTGGGCTGGGGGTGTAGCTTGGAGGTAGAATGCCTCTAGGTTTAATCCTTAGTAGAAAAAAAGAAAAAAAACAAAAATTCTAGAATTTTGCTCAGAATTACTCAAGCAGCTTTAAAACTCTTTAAACAAAGCCTGATGTGCTACACAACTTTAATCCCAATACCTGGAAGGTTGACACAGAAGAATCACAGGTTTAAGGCCAGCCACAGCAACTTAGAAATACACTGTTTCAGAACAAAAAATAAAATATGTCTGTGGCTATAGCTCAGAGACAGAATGCCCCTGGCTCAATCCTCAGTACCAAAAAATAAATAAATAAGTAAGTTGCAAATGTTTCCATATAAGGTTTTTAGATTTCATTAAGTTAGGGGAAAATCAATAATGTAATGGCCATATATAGTTTCTACCTGTCTGTATCTATTCCCATTGTTAACATAATAGGAACCTGATTTTCCTGAAGAACGTCCCTTTCCATGATCAGTCCACAGCTAGAGTGGTGCTGACTGCACCCCCAGTCAGATCAGGGATGGCCACATGAGCCAAAGTAAGGCCAGTGGTACCAAATGACTCTCAACCCAGAGACACCTATGGGAGGTGATGGGAGAGGCTTTCTCTCTGCTGGACTTGAAGCTGGGAGAACAAAGGCCTAAAATCATTTTCCAAATCATTTTACTGAGGCTAACAAAAACTTGTGACCAAGCTGAGAAGGATATTAAAACCAAGAGAAATGCATACCAATCTTTTTCACAAACAAAGGGAATTAAATGGTACAAAAAGCAAGATAAATACATTATGACCAAGAACAGAAACAAAAGGCTGGCTTAATATTTAAAAATCAGTCTGAGCTGGGCGTGGTAGCACACACTTGTAATCCCAGCGTTTGGGAGGCTGAGACCAGAGGATCCCAGTTCAAGGACAGCTTCAGCTACTTAGTGAGGCCCTCCACAACTCAGTGAGACCCTGTTTCAAAATAAAGAATAAAAAATAGGGCTGGGGAAGCCAGGCATGGTGGTGCACACTTGTAATCCCAGCATTTGGGAGGCTGAGACCGGAGGATCCCAGTTAAAGGACAGCCTCAGCTACTTAGTGAGGCCCTTTGTAACTCAGTGAGACCCAGTTTCAAAATAAACAATAAAAAATAGGGCTGAGGGTGTAGCTCAGAGGTAGAATGCCTCTGGGTTCCATCCCCAGTACCGCAAAAAAAAAAAAAAAAAAAAAAAAAAAAATTTAATTAATCAGTATAACGTACCACTTCAACATAATAAAGGAAATAAAGGGAAATAAAATAAAGGGCAAAATATTCTTCCAAATAGAATAAAACAACATAAAGGAAAACCGAGTCGGGCGTGGTGGCGCATGCTTGTAATCTCCTTGCTTTGAAAGGCGGAGAGGATCACACAGGTTCAGAAGCCAGCCACGCTGGCTTAAGAGACCCTGTTTCCAAAAATAAAATAGGTCTGGGAGTGTAGCCCGAAGGTACAAGGGTTTCCAGGAACCCCAGTACAACCAAAATAAATAAATAAATAAATAAATAAATAAATAAATAAATAAATAAATAAATAAAGGAAAACCAATGATCACCTCAATATATGCAGAAAATCATGTAATGAGATCCCATGAAAATATCAGGGAGAACAGTGGAGTGGAGGGAGAGGAGCAGAGGTGAGAGGGAAGGGGTAAGAGAAGAGATACTCAGGAATGAAATTGACTATACTGTGTTATGTACATGTATGAATATGTCACAATGAAGTCACCCTACTGTGTGTAATTATAATGTACCAATAAAAATTAATTAGAAAAAACACAAAATTGAACAAGTATTCTTTGTGTGTGTGTGTGTGTGTGGTACTAGAGAATGAACCCAGAGCATTCTACTCCTGAGCTATATGCCCAACTTTATTTATTTTATTTATTTATTTATTTATTTATTTATTTATTTATTTATTTATTTGAAATAGGGGCCTCACTAAGTAGCTGAGGCTGGCCACGAACCTACACTCCTCCTGTCTTAGCCTCTCAAGTACTGGGAATAAAAGCCTGTGTCGCCACACCTGGTTCTTGTGGGAGGTGGGGTGCAGAGGATTGAATCCAGGCGCTTTCTACCTCTGAGATATACCCCAGCCTCCCATACTAAGATCACAAGTGTTTGTCACAATGCCCAGCTCTTAACAGGGCTTTACTAAGTAGCTGAGGCTGGCTGAGAACCTGTGATCCTCCTGTCTCAGCCTCCCAAGTATTGGGATTACAAATGTGGGCCACCACACCTGGCTTTTTTTTTTTTCTCCTGATACTAGGGATTGAACCCAGTGCATTCTATCTCCGAGCTACACCCCTAGCCCTATTTTTTATTCTTTATTTTGAAATAGGGCCTCACTAAGTTGCAGAGGCCTCACTAAGTAGCTGAGGCTGGCCACAAACCTGCAATCCTCCTGTCTCAGTCTCCCAAATACTGAGATCACAAGTGTGTACCACAACGCCTGGCTCTTAAGTAGCTCTTTAGCACATTCTTATGTTAAAGCTATACTTGTAAGTTATTGAAAAGTAACTATAGAAGCCTATAGCAAACATCACACTTTATGGTAAATATTGAAAGATTACCCCCTGAGATCTGGAATGAATTAAAAATACCTATTATTGACCACTTCTATTGTGCTAGAGTTCCTAGCCAGTGCATTAGAGCAAGAAAGAGAAATTAAAAAGGCAAAAGATAAAGGAAGAAATACTATCAGTATCATCAGTTTAATCTCTTTAAAAGTTTTATTTTTATATACCAGCAATAAATCATTAGAAAATTAAATGTTTAACATGATTTTCAGTAGCATCAAATGATATCAGATACCTAGAATAAATCTAATGAAAGTTGTACCTATCCTTTATTTGAGAGCAAAACAGCTAAGTATAATTGTGCATACCTGTAATGCCAGATACTTAGGAAACTGAGGCAGGAAGATCACAAGTTCAAGGCTAGTCTGGGCAACTTAGTAAGCCCCTGTCTCAAATAAAGAACAAAATGGGTTGATGATGTAGCTCAGTGGTAGAGTATTTGCCTAACATGCAGGAGGCTATGGGTTTGATCCCCAGTACTAGGGAGGGGAGGCTACCAAACTATAAAACATAATTAGGGAAAATAAAAGAAGACCCATATAAATGGAGCAATATTCTATATTCATGGGTTAGAAGATTCTATATTATCCCATCAATTGATCTGGGTATTTCAATAGTCCCAATCAAAATCTAGAGAGGTAGAAACTGACATGCTGATTCTAAGATTAACATGAAAATACAATGACCCAAGAATGGTCAGACAATCTTAAACAATTGCAAAGTTGGAAGGCTTGTTGTACCAAATAGCAAATCATATTATGAAGCCAAATAACTTAAGATAGTGCAGCCAAGTTTCTTATCATCCTCACTATTATCCTTATCTTCGTTAGACAGCCAATGTCTTCAAGCAGCTCGTTCAGATCTTGCACTTCCTTAAGATCAAACCACAGATGCCAATCTTTGGGGACTGATAAAGTGTCCCTTGCATTCAGGTAACCCTGCTGCACTCCCCAGATGGTTGCTGATAGCATTAAAAGTTTGGTCTCTCACCTTACTCTGTTTCTGAACAAAAAGATGCTGGGAACACCTAAGAGAAACTGGCCTGTACTATAGCTTCAATGTGCCCCCCATAATTCATATGCTGGAAACTTATATCCAGTGTATCCCCCCTTTGCCCACCAGAGAGATAGAACCTTTAAGAGGTGATTAGGAGCCCAGTACAGTAGCACACATCTATAATCCCAGTATTCAGGAGGCTGAGACAGGAGGATCACAGATTTCCGGACTCAGCTACTCCGCAAGACCCTCAGTAACTTAGCGAGACT
This sequence comes from Muscardinus avellanarius, assembly GCF_963383645.1. Classification (NCBI taxonomy): domain Eukaryota; kingdom Metazoa; phylum Chordata; class Mammalia; order Rodentia; family Gliridae; genus Muscardinus; species Muscardinus avellanarius. The sequence goes on from NC_137798.1 coordinate 28,629,166, forward strand.
CTGCTTCAAAATTAAAATATAAATTGAGCATGGTGGTGCATGCTTATAATTCCAGTACTTGGGAAGCTGAGGCAGGAGAAACTCAGGGCCCACACATGGCTCCAGCCACCTCTCCAGAAGCTACAAATCACGAGCTCTGGCATTGCCCCTGTGGTGCTAATTCTGCAGGTGTACAGATTGCAACTGTTATGTAACCAGGGCAGCCTCCAGGTAGATTTCTAAGGATGCTCTGCATTACCTGGGGTCCCAGAAAGAGACTTGTCACAGAGATGGATCCACCACAGAGTCCCCATTAGGGCAAGGCCTAGGGGAGCCATGGAAGAGGGAAAGCCCCAAGACCTCAGGACTGTCCAACTACCAGCATATAGCTGCTGTTTGGAGGAGCTGCAGGCACGAAACTCTAATCCATGAAATCTGCTGCGTGGCCTAAGTGCAGAAAGCCATAAAGTTTGGGTATGCTTGAGACTTTGGGAGCCCAACCTTTGCCCCAGTGTGCACAGAATATGGAACATGGAGTCAAAATGATGGGAAATGTGCCAGTATTGGGAAACTGCTTTGGTATTCATTTCAAATGTAAAATGTAGTCAAAGCCTGGGTGCTGTGCAGACACTCAGGCAGGGAGTGGGAGGCAGCTGTTACCCTGCAGAGTTCCCCCAGCACCTCCTCACCAAAGTGATTAGCAAGTACACAAAAGAGTTTTAGCCCAGGGCTGCCTTTTTTTTTTCTTTCCTCAGTACTGGGGATGAAACCCAGGGGCATTCTACCTCCCAGCTATACTCCCAGCCCAATTTTTTTTTATTATTATTGTTCTTTATTTTGTTTTTTGTTTTTTGGTTTTTTAAAATTTTTGTATTGGTGCACTGTAATCATATATCACATCGGAATACAAGACTTGAGAGGATATACAAGCACACATCATCCAATTAGCCTTCATCCAGCCCCCATCCCATTCCCTCCCCCTCCCTTGATCCCATGCTTATTTGGTGATTAACTTTGATACATATGTTTATGTACCTTCTGCATTTTAAAGAGGCTCCATCCTCCCCTATTCCATACCCTCTGATTGGTCACCTTAGTTGCTTCATTATAGGGCCCTTTCTATAACTCAACCTCTTCCTGTTGCCCCTTTCTTCCTAGTTATTGCTGATTAGGGGAAGCATCTGGTTTTTATTTTCTGCGTTATTTCTCTGTGCATGCCACGTTGCAAGTAGCGATCCCACTCTTGATAGCCCCATTAGTAGCCTGGCTACCTGGTGGACTGATCCAGTCCTCGCTGGCTCAAGCAGCGGCCTTGCCTCATGGGAGGCCCCGGTTCTGGTCTCGCTGGCCCCGACACCGGCCTAACCCCTCAGCTGGCTCCGATCTTGGCCTAGCCTCAAGGCAGGCTCCAATACCGGCCTCAGCAGCCTCAGTAATGGCCTTGCCTCACGGAAGACTCCAATGCCGGCCGCTGGCCCCGGCACTGGCCTAACCCCTCAGCTGGCCCCGATCCCAGCCTCGGAGGCCCCAGCACCAGCCTTGCCCCACAGCAGGCTCCGATCCTGGCCACGCTGGCCCTGGCACCGACCTAACCCCTCAGCTGGCTCCAATCCCGGCCTCACTGGTCCCAGCATCGGCCTAAACCCTCGGCAGGCTCCAGTCTTGGCCTCGGAGGCCCCAGTAGTGGCCTTGCCTCACGGCAGGCTCCAATGTCGGCCATTGGCCACGGCACCAGCCTAACCCCTTGGCAGGCTCTGGTCCCTGCCTCGAAGGCCCCAGTACCAGCCTTGCCTCATGGCAGGCTCTGATCCCAGCCTTGCTGGCCCCAGCACCGGCCTAACCCCTCTGCAGGCTCCGATTCTGGCCTCAAAGGCCCCAGCACCAGCCTTGCCTCACGGCAGGCTCCAAACCCAGCTTTGCTGTGTCCGTTGCCAGCCTCACACCTTGGCAGGCTCCAATCCGAGCACCCTCTTTGCCCAACCAATTGTCCCACATTCTCAAGGGTGAATGGTGGTAGCATTCTGCCTCTGGGGTTATTATTTCAAAGGTTCCAGGTGTAATGCATCAGATCTCTGTCTTCCCTGAGTACTGGCCACTGCCATTGCCACTGCCTCCACCATTTCAAATCTTTCCCAAGCTCTTTTTCCACTCTGAATGTTTTCCAGTGTTCCTAAGCATGCGTGACGGTAGCCTTCGACATTTGGTGTAATTTCTCCAAAAAAATAAAGTTGGTAGGATCCGATTTCTGCTTCTCCTGAATAAAAGTCCCCACCGCCATCGCGAAGACCGCTTTCAACACCACCTTTCTCCTTGGTCTCTGCTAAACTCTCTCCTTACAGGTGATGTCCAGGATTCTTAACAATATAGAGAAACAGCAGTTCTCCTTCACGGGGAATTTTTCCATAAGTTCCAGTGCATTTGGATAAGTTTTGTCTGCATCTCCAGTGTCCCAGCATCTGCCACGGCCTTCTTAACCCCTCTCCGATATTTTTCTTTTTCTTTTTTTCTTTTTCTTTTTCTTTTCCTTTTTTTTTTTTTTTTTTTAATAAGAGAAGACAGTATGTGTTGTTTGAGGAGGTACTGGGATCAGGCACTCAGTAGCATTGTGACCCGGCCCGGTTTCCCCATGGGTCCAGCGTGCTCCGCACTACTCTGCATGGGGCCCAGAGTCCTGCGACCCGGGCCCCTGGCTGTTCCGGGGTCTGGCGTGCCCTGCCTGACCCCTTCCCAGGACCCAGGGTCTTACTGGGCCCGGTTTCTCAAGGGGTCTGGCGTGCTACGCGTGGTCCGGCCTGGGGCCCAGAGTCCCGCGACCCGGGCCCCGACTGGCATGTCCCATGCAACCCCTGCCCGGGACCCAGGGTCTTACTGGGCCCAGTTTCTCCAGGAGTCTGGCATGCTACGCGCATTCCGGCCCAGAGTCCCACGACCCGGGCCCCAGCTGTTCCAGTTTCCCTTGTTCTTTATTTTTAAACAGGGTCTGAGTTGCAAAGGGCCTCACTAGTAGCTGAGGCTGTTCCTGAACTAATACTCCTGTCTCAGCCTCCCTAATGCTGGGTTACAAGCATGAGCCACCGTACCCTGCGGGCCTTCATATTTTAAAGACAAATTTACATAATAAATAACTTCTAGCAGATAGGCTAAAACTACCCAAGGACCAGAAGGATGATACAGGCCTTCCTCAAAGAGGACAGATACCATGGAATCCCTAACTTTGTTGACCAAATAACACATCTTGGTTTTAAACAAGACTTGGACTGGTGACAGGGGCAGGCCCACACCTGCATCAAGGCAGGAAGAAGGCTTTTGGTCAAGCAGGAAATTCTCATAATCATATCAAAAGGCTTGCACCAGAGTTAATGGGTGGATCTACACCTAGTTTGGTCAGGAAGACTATTGGGTAAGCAAAATGGGAGATAATAATCTTTATAAAAACTGTTCTATATTTAAAAACTTCAGTGTCTTATTTTCAAGGCACTCCACTACGTCATCCCTCTCTGATGTAATGTTTTAATAATTCTGTCCCTTCTTTCTACCTTTATAATAATAAATATTACTTAAGCTCACAGCAGAATAGTTCTGGCTATTTTTTTCTAAATTAGCTAAGAACAAGAACCCACGGCTCCATCTCACATGGTTACAAAAGGATACCATGAATACTAGTGTCTTGATATTTATTTTCCTTCTTGGGTGTGGATGTACTAAGGACTAGTGACTCCTTTCTTTGTGCCTCTTTTCTCATTTTTGGAATAGGGATGTCTCCCCTATATCTGTCTCACCATTGTGTTTTGTTTTTAGAGACTTTTTTTATTGGTGCATTGTAGTCATACATCTTAATGGAGTACAAGATGGTAGAGGCGTACATGCACACATCACTCATTTAGCCCTTTCCCAATTCCCACCCCACTCCCTCCCCCTTCCCTTCTTCTCATGTTTGACTTACTGATTGACTTTAATATGCTTGTGAATGTACATCATGTACATCATCACCATTATGTTTTGAAGTAGATAGCTTGTTTAATTTCATAGGCTCGCAGCCAGAGGGAAATTTGCATCAGAATAAAGCATGCTTTGAGTCTCATCCATATCTGATTTAAATGATACACTAGACTTTGGACTTTTTTTGGTAGTGGTACTGGGGATGGAACCCTTCTACCTCCGGGCTACACTCCCAGACCTATTTTTTATATTTTAACTTGGAAACAGGGTCTCTTAAGCCAGGGAGGCTGGCTTCAAACTTGCGTGATCCTCCTGTCTCCACCTCCCAAGCGTGAGGATTACAAGCGTGCACCACTACACCCAGCTGTACTTTTCTTTTGATGCTAGAATTATTTGTGACATTTAGGGCTAATGGGATGAAAAGAATAAATATTGTATGTGAAAAGGACATGACTGGGGGGAATGGAATGCTGCTATGGTTTTATTGTACCACCAAAGTAGTCCATGTGCTGGAAATTAATCCTCAATGTAATAGTGTTGAGAGGTGGAACATTTAAGCAGTGATTGGGTTGTTATTGGGTTACTGATAAAAGGAGGAGTTAAGCTGAGCATGACGGTGCACACTTGTAATCCCATCATTTGAGGGACTGAGACAGGAGGATCGGCGTTTGAGGAAAGCTTCAGCTACTTACTGAGGCCCTTTGCAACTCAGTGAGACCCTGTTTCAAAATAAAGAATAAAAAATAGGGCTAGAGGTATAGCTCGAAGATAGAATGCCCTTGGGTTCCATCCCCAGTACCGTAAAAAAAATAAGAATAAAATAAAAATTAAATAAAAAATAGCCGGGCATGGTGGTGCATGCTTGTAATCCCCGCACTTGGGAGGCAGAGACAGGAGGATAGTGCAGGTTCGAAGCCAGCTTAAAGAAACTCTGTGGTTTCCAGGAACCCCAGTACCACCAAAAAAAAAAAAAATTAAAAAATAAAAGGAGGAGTTCAGTCCCTCTTCTCTCTCTCTCTCTCTCTCTCTCTCTCTCTCTCTCTCTCTCTCTCTCCCTCCCTCCCTCCCTCCCCCCCCCCAATGTGATGCCTTCTTCTGCCATGTTACGCGATGCAGCCAGGAGGCCCTCACCAGATATAGCCCCTCAGTCTATCTTGGACATCTCACCCTCCTGAACCATGAGCTTAATAAACTTCTGTTGATTATAAATTACCTAATCTGTGGTATTTTGTAATAGTTGCACAAAATAAACTAAGAATTTGGTTCAAATTTTTCCAGAGATTTTCATAGTATTTCAAGAGATTCCTTGTTTACCAAATCACTAGTGTTAAAGGAAAAAAAAAAAACTAACAAGACAAAAAAAATATACTGTCATATCCCTATGCAGGACTTTTTTGTGTGTGTGTGTGGTACTGGAGATGGAACCCAGGGGCATTCTACCTCCCACCTACAGCAGCCCTATTTTCTTATTCTTTATTTTGAAACAGGGTCTCACTGAATTGCAAAGGGCCTCAATAAGTAGCTGAGGCTGTCTGAGAACCTGAGATTCTCCTGTCTCAGCCTCCCAAATGCTGGGATTACAAGCATGTGCCACCACGCCTGGCTATGGGAAACTTTTTAAAGAGTTAAACAGCACAAAATATGTTTTCTGAATACAACAGAATTAAATTAAAAATCAATAAAAGGAAGATATTGACACAAATTTCTCTCAGTTCTTATGTGCCCAAAAGAAAGATTTCATTTGGGGGACACAAATAGGTAGGCATGAAAAGCATTACTGGGTAGGTTCCACAGAGGGTCACCGAGTCCACTGATCCAGGAGTAGAAAAGAAGGAAGAAGGGCTGAGTTTGCCTCATGGTGTGTTTTTATACCACCCAGAAATCCCATCCCTCCTCATGAAAAGTAATTTGGGGTGGTCACTGCTTGTAACTGTGCTAAATTCACCGTGCTGGGTTTTCCACTGATATCTAAAGCTGCAATGTAATAGCTCCAAGTCACTGATCATGGCTGAGTGGGGTGATCTCCATATCTCTTGAAAAATCCTCCCTGGTTCATTTCTCTCCCCACCCTGCTTATAACTACCTAAAAATACCTAGAAAATCCTCAAACACCGAAAGCAAAAAAAAAATCACATTTCTAAATAACTTATATGTAGCCGGGCGTGGTGGCGTATGTTTGTAATCCCAGCATTTGGGAGGCTGAGACAGGAGGATTGCGGTTTGAGGACAGCCTCAGCTACTTAGTGAGGCCCTTTGCAACTCAGTGAGACCCTATTTCAAAAAATAAAAAGGCTAGCCGGGCGTGGTGGCACATGCTTGTAATCCCAGCATTCGAGAGGCTGAGACCAGAGGATCGTGGTTCGCAGACAGCCTCAGGTACTTAGTGAGGCCCTCTGCAATTCAGACCCGGTTTCAAAATAAAGAATAAAAAATAGGGCAGGGGGTGTAGCTCAGAGGTCAAATCCCCCTGGGTTCTATCCCCAGACCCCCCAAAATATAAAAATAAAAATAAATTTTAAAAATATATATAAAGGCTAAAAACTAGTGCTAGGGGTGTCACTCAGAGGTAGAATGCCCCTGGGTTCCATCCCCAGTACCACAAAAAAATAAATAAATAATAAATAAATAAATAATAAATAAATAACCTGTTAAATAAATTATAAATGGCTTAGACAGGAGGATTGTAGATTTGAGGCCAGCCTCAACAACTTAGCATGATTCTTTTTCAAAATAAGAATATCTGAAGGTATAGTTGAAAGGTGACAAAAATTTAGAAAAAAATCAACAAAAAAACCCTGAAAAATATCATGTGCTTAGAATTTTTTTTAAATACTTTTATATTGTTAGGGTCTGAGAGTCGCCCCCTTACCCAAATAACAAAGAACTCGCCAAGGATGTAAATCACACTCAGGGTTTATTGTGCTGCAGCTCTTACTGGCAAGCCAGTGGTCGAAACTCCTTCACAAGCCTAACTGCCCTTAGGGAAACTGCTGACTACCAGGGAGTGCCCTGGCCAGGTCTCAGTCCCGCTGACAGAAGGGTGTGGTCGGAGCCGACCCAGAGCTCACTCCAGGGTCCAAATTTATAGCCCCAGAAGGGAGTGGTTACACATGTCATGGCCCACCAAAATTAGGATACAACCAATCAAATAAGAAAGTAAAAAAGTACAACCAATGATTTTAAAAGCAAGCACAAACACACTTGAATCACAGGAAATGGTTTTACAGGACAGCCTTTCTAGTCACCGCCTGCCAAGGAATGACTATCTCTCTTAGGCTTGGTTACTATGGTAACCTTTAGCTAGGCCCACGAGGGCCAGGTGTTTTCTTCTAGATGAGACTATGGCGGGCTTAGAACTCACTTCCAAGAAAAGTAGCTTTACTCTCTAAACCACTCTATAATATTTTAAAAATATTTCAAACTTTAAAGAAACGACTCCTAACATCAAAACAAGAATTTTTTAAAAGACAAGTCTGCTGGGCGTGGTGGCGCACGCTTGTAATCCCCGCAGTTGGAAGGCGGAGACAGGAGGATCGCGCTGGTTCGGAGCCAGCCTCACTGGTTTAAGAGACCCTGTTTCCAAATAAAAATATAAAAATAGGTCTGGGAGTGTAGCCCGGTCGTAGAAGGGCTTCAGGAACCCCAGTACTATTGTCCCCTAAGACTCCGACCCGCAGGGGCTTAGAGAACGACACAGACACCTCTTCAGCTGAAATATGAATTCTTCTTTAATGGATCCTTAACATGTCTCTTCTTCCTTCTGGTTTAATGCGTACAGCAAGTACAATATATAACAGCATCATAATCCCTCCTTCTATTTCCTACCAACCCCAAGCTTCCACAGCTAGAGCATGCACACTTCTGACTTTCTAATAGGCAGGCTGGTGGTAGACGTCACTGATCATTCTGCAGGCACGTAGCATGGCACACTGCACATGCTCAAGGAGACATCCATCTTGTGAGTCTCATGACTTGGCTGCAAGCCTAGGCGCCATCTTGAATCCACGCTGGCAACAAGCCTGGGTGCCATCTCGGTCCAGCCGAGTGGGCCCCGACATCTCCCCCTTTTTGTTTTATTAAAATAAGGCTCGGGATCGTGTCTGTCTTAGGTCGTTGACCCTCAAGGACCAGTCTTACCCGTCATTGGAAGAACAATAGCATGATTGTTTCCCTGTCTTAGGTTGAAAGGTCCCAGGGAAGATCTTACCCGTCACTGACTACCGATCCAGCATACTGAGCCATACGTGGGGAGATGAGCCAGCTTCAAGGGCTGCTATAGTTTGCACCAATATGCGCTGTTGTTGCAGTGTGCGTTGTCGAGTTTGTCTGATATATCCAACCAGGAAACAGCACGCTACCACCAGCAAGAATGCCCAGAATGCCATGCCACCCCAATCTTTTAAGAAACCCAATGTTTCATGTGTCAAGTCCATCCATTGTTGTACTGTGGCGACTTCTACATGGGTAGAATTAATTGCAACGATGGACGCTCGAAGCTCAATCATGGTGTGTTCAAATTTACGGCTCCAAGTCCCTAGAAGCATCTTGCTTAATTGCCGAGACAAATTACCTGTATGGGAGAAATTTTGATACTGCACATACGTTATACATAATCCAGATAATTTATGAATACATGGTACCATGGCCATTTGCCCTAGAATGTCAATCTGTTTTTGTAACAGATCTACTCTTTGATTTACCATTAATATGTCAGCTTTCATTTGTCCATTTATCTGAGTTTGCTGAGCCATGGCAGTAGCCGTATGTGAGGATAGGGCATTCATAGTGGCTGCAGTATTTATAGACGTTGCCAAAGCGGCAGCAGCTGTAACTGCCGCGGTCACAGAGGCCACAATTACAGCAATAAGAGCAGAAATTCCAAAATCTCTCTTTTCTCAGTTCAGCAAAACTGGAAGGGAATTTACATCCACTCTTATTGGCCAAGGGACTGCTATAGGCAGTCGCATTACTACTGTCCAAGGGTGCATAGAAGCATTTCAGCAGAAAGTTAGAAAACAGGTATCAATAAAACAACCTAGACTATCATTAACCAAGGAACTATTAGAAACAAGCCAAAAAAATGGAGTAGTTACACAAACAGGAGTGGGTCCAAACGGGAGTTGTGGTCCCATTGAACAATTAACTTTGACGCTATCCTCAAAAGTATCGGAAAAATTCTGAGAATAGCTGCAATTTTTTACAGTTCCCCCTAAAATCATAGACATAGCTGTTATATCAGTACAGCCTCCTGCTATCCCACAGAGAAGCCAAATATTAAAAGGATTGGGCGGCTTATACTGTATAGGATTTTGATATGCATAATTATATCCTGCCCAAGTATGATTGCGCATAGTAGATATGTCTGGAGAAAAACTTAAATCATAGCCTGAAGAGGCCCAGACTACCTTAGAGTCTTGGCAATCAGTCCATTTAAATGGCCAGCTACGTGGGCTATAACATTTTGGAGCCCACCGTGGCTGCAAAGGAGCTGTTTTATTTTCGGGATGCTCATATCTAGAAAATGCTAAAGGAGCATATCCTTCCAAGACAGTAACATTTCTTATGGGACTGGAATCATTAAATGGCTGAAATTTTTTCATAGTTTGATTATATAACTGCACACATGGATTAGGACTATTATAGGTATCATTCAAAATTTTATTAGCATAAAAACATAAACTACCACTTAAAGTTATATTGAAGAATGCATAAGGCCTAATTTCTTCATCAAAGGGAATCCAGGGCACATTTAAGGAACTATTGGTCGTAAAGAACCGAGGAAAAATTGTGGCAGTGGTGGATACAGGTAAAGGAAGAGGGAAAGCAGAAATAATTCCCCAAAGATCTTTTTCACTCACTCCAATGTTGAACATTACCAACAGAGTTAGTCATATCCATGTGTTGTTTGGCATTTTCCATTGGTTCCTGTACATGGCGCATCAATCTTTCAGGAACCCAAATTGGCGAGTCTTTGTCCTGTGGGAAAACACACACCGACCCTCGACCCCACGTTAGCACTGGATCCGGACCATTCCATGCTCCTGTAAGAATATCTTTTCACATTGTTTGTCCCGCATAGTGCTCATGAGGCCTGTAATGTCTTTCTGCTGCTGTTCGTCCATTGGCATCCAACGTTAAAAAATTTAGAATAAATAATATAAGATTTAGTTTATCTTTTGGTGTGGTCCATTGAGCCCCTATTCCCCCTTTTTGTTTTATTAAAGCAGATTTAATAGTGGCATGGGCTCGTTCTACTATGCCTTGGCCCTGTGGATTATGTGGTAATCCATGATTTAATTGTATAGCCATTTCGGCACAAAAATGAGAAAATCTTTGAGAAACATAAGCAGGTCCATTATCAGTTTTAATTTGGTGAGGGATGCCCCAGGCAGCAAAAGCTTGCAGACAATGGGAAATTACATGTTGGGCCTTTTTTTCAGTATGAGCAGAGGCAAAGATGACTCCAGAATATGTATCCACGGAAATATGTACATATTTAAGAGAGCCAAATTCAAGAACATGTGTGACATCCATTTGCCATAGGTGAAGAGGTCGCAAACCTCGAGGATTTACTCCTGTAGTAGGCTGTGGCAATAATGTCAAACAATTTTTGCATTGCAATACAATACGTCGAGTTTGTTCTTTAGTGATTTTAAATTTTAGTCTTAGCATTTGGGAATTTACATGAAATTTATTGTGAAATTTTTGAGCCTGTAAAACTTTGTCTTCATTTGAAAAAATAAGTACAGTTCGAATATGAAAATCTGTAATAGCATTGCCTTCAGCAAGCGGTCCAGGAAGTCCTGAATGAGCTCGTATGTGGGTTGCATAGAAGGAACATTTTCGGTTCCAAATATATTGTTGTAACTTAGCCAATAACAAAAGAATAGTAGATTGTCCCTTAATATGTCCTACACATTCAAGGCTATTAAGTGTCTGTACCACATATAAGCTATCTGAAATTAAGTTGAATGGAGTGGAATCATAGAGCATAAATACTTGAATCACTGTCAAAATCTCTACTGTCTGTGCTGATGAATGGGGAAAAAGAAAAGTTTGTGGATCTGAGCCTTCTTTGAATATCACTCCCATACCTCCTTTGGATCCATCTGTAAAAATATTTGGTGCTCCAGCAATCGGTGCAGATCGAGTTATTTTGGGAAAAATAATAGGATGAGCCAAAACAAATCTGAGCCATGGATGTTGTGGGTAATGATTATCAAATTGTTGTGTGGACATTACATGAACAATGGCCCAGTCAGAATTGGTGGCAGCTAGAGTGGCAAGCTGTTCTTTAGTATATGGAGTGATAATAAGATCAGGCTGCATCCCAAATGCAGTCAAAGTTGCCTTTAGTGCCTTAATAATTATTTGTGCAACACAGGCTGGATACCATGGCAACACTTTTTTGGGAGAATGAGGGAGGTGTACCCACATTATGGGACCCTCTTGCCACAACACTCCAGTGGGTGTGAGATCGGTGGTAAGAATGCATAACAGCAATTTTTTCTGATAATCTATACGATCTATTTGTGCTTTAGATAATCTTTTCTCTACGAGTTGAATATATGTTCGCGCCTCAGGTGTTAAAGATCGTGAAGGAAATAAATCTGAATCCCCTTTTAGCAAATCAAACAAAGGTTTAAGGTCAGCATTACTAAGCCTGCAATATGGTCGAATCCAATTTATATCCCCTAAAAGTTTTTGGAAATCATTTAAAGCTTGTAAATTGTCCACCCTCAAGCTAACCTTAAGAGGACGAATAATAGTATCTTCTAATTTAGTGCCAAGGTATTGTTTAACATTTCTTTGTTGTATTTTCTCTGGAGCTATAATTAAATTCCATTGTTTAAGACATGATATAGTTTTTATAAGCATATCATCCAAAATTTCTGGGGTTTTAGCACATAATAAAATATCATCCATATAATGATAAATCATGGAAGAAGCAAATTCTCTTCTAATAGATTGTAGAGCTTTATCTACATATATTTGGCACAACGTGGGACTATTAGTCATACCCTGTGGTAGTACTGTCCATTCATATCTTTGATCCACTTGCTGATGATTAATGGACGGTATAGTAAAAGCAAATCAAGGGGTATCTGCAGGATGCAGTGGAATAGAGAAGAAGCAGTCTTTGATGTCCAACACAACAGTGGGCCAATTGGCAGGGAGGGCCGATATAACTGGTAGCCCCAATTGCACTGGTCCCATGATCTCCATACTATTATTTACTGCTTGGAGATTATGTAACAATCTCCATTTATCTGATTTTTTTTTATAACAAAAATAGGTGTATTCCATGGAGATGTGGAGGACTGTAAATGTCCTGCCAATAACTGCTTCTGTACCAGTTCGTGGGCTGCTTTAACTTTTTCTTTAGGAAGGGGCCACTGAGAGACCCACACTGGCACATTTGTTTTCCATTTAATCTTTCATTGTTCAGTGGCCCCATAGAAAAACCCAGTCCTCTTATCTTTGGGATTATTTCTTCCCATTATGGGAACAGGGGACTTTCGACCTTGTTCAAATCGGCCAAGCCCACCTGTCCCTGAATAGCCTGCATTGTGCATAAGTTGTTGACTTTGATGGCTATATACAGATTCAGTAGTCAATTTTACTCCCATTTGTTGCAGTACATCTCGCCCCCACAAGGATACAGGAAGCTCCAGAACAAAAGGTTGGAATGTCCCTGAATGACCTTCTTGATCTGTCCAATTAAGGTGAACAGCACTGCAGCTTGGACTATTTGCATATCCTAACCCCTTAAGTAATTGATCTGTCTGTTGTAATCCCCAATCTTTTGGCCATTTAGATAATCTAATGATACTACGGTCTGCACCTGAGTCCAAGAGACCCCAAAAAGAGACTCCCTGTATGGTGAGTTGACACATGGGACATGACCCCATGTCCATAGTGAGCCATGCTCCAGGAGGACCTGTAGAACCAAAGCCCTTATCTTTTTTTGTCTGTCTTTGGCTAGGAAAAAGAGAATGTTTACTAGGCAACAGAATTATCTGAGCAATTCGGTCTCCATTATTTATAACAGAAATCCCACGAGGGGAAGAAACTAATATTTTCACATTGTCTGTATAATCCTGATCAATAACTCCTGGATGCACCACTAGACCCGATAAGGTAGTGGAACTTCAGCCTAGAAGCAGTCCTACAGTATTAGAAGGAAGGGGTCCATGAAAATCTGAATCTACTTTTTGAACTCCCATTTCAGGGGTTAATATGAGTCGGGCGGTGGCACAGACGTCCAATCCTGCACTCCCTGGGGTTGCTCTCCGTATGGTAGGAGAGGCTGCTGAAATCGAGGCACCTGCCTCATCTGTGGTCCTGCAGTCCCTGTCTCCTGTTGAATTGCCCCATACATTTGAGGGCCCTGAGGCATAGGGCCCCTCTGCCCGTTTTTTGGCCTAGCATTTGATTGTGGTGGAGGAAGAGGCTTTCCATCTACATCCCATCGAGATCTGCATTTTACAGCCCAATGGTTGCCTTTTTTACATCGAGGACACAAATTGGGAATCTTCTGGGCCTGGTTATAAGATGCTCTAGAATTAGTCTGTATACAATCTCTTTTTAAGTGTCCTGGTTGACCACATCGGAAACAATTCCCTGAACTGCCTCTCTGCTTTTGATTATAAGGCTTGCCCTGCAACCCAGCAACAATGGCAGCAGCTATGGCTTGTCCTTGTACGACAGAATCAGTTATGTCTCTGCATACCTTGAGCCATATTTCTAGGCCCTTATTTTTATAGGGACGTATTGCATCCCGACAAGGCTTATTGGCTTGCTCATAAGCTAGCTGTTTAATCAATGGCATGGCAGCGTCCACATCAGGGAAAACCCAAGAAGCAGTTTCCACAAGCCGTGATAAAAAATCAGCAAAAGACTCATTGGGTCCTTGAGTAACTTTTGACAGACTGGCTCCTAAATTACCTGTCCCTGATAACATCCTCCATGCCCTTAATGTTGTTTGATTAATTTGCCCATATACCTGCTGTGGGTACCCATTTTGATTATTAGCAAATGGTCCTTGTCCCATAAGCATATCCAGATTCCAAGCAGGTTGCCCTGTCTGCGCATTGACACGAGCTTGGTCAGAGCAATATTCTATATAGGCTGACTTCCAATTAAGATAGGCTCCACCAGACAATACAGCCCTGCACAAATTTGTCCAATCACTTGGAGTCATGGAGTATCTTTCAAAGGATTCTACCAGTGACAAAGTAAATGAAGCCTGCACTCCATATGGGGACACAGCTTCTTTTAATCTTTGAACAACCTTCCAATCTAATGATTCATGATACCTTTGCTGATTCTGGTCAAGAAACACAGGAAATGCCCCTGGCGTAGGCAAAATCTCTGCCCACGGACTAGCCTCAGATGTCTTCCGCCTATCAGACTTTTCTTTCTCAGTAAGATATGGTGGCGGACTAGGAGAGGGAGGGGGGAGGAGCAGAAGGTTCAGGATGTTTCTTTTTACTGTGACAAGACATTTGGAACCTGCGCCAAGATTCTAACAAGGCTTCTTCCTCCTTATCTCTCTCTGGTGGAACAGGCCATGCCTCTTGTTCCTCGGAGGAATCGGGGGAGTCGCTTTCAGAGGACTCCTCGTCCCTGTGAGAATTTGTCTGTTGACCTTGCTCTGAAATCTCTTCTTTTGCTTCCTCTAAAGCATTAGAGCCTTCAGCCAGAACTTGACTATACCTTCCTGTTTTATCTGCCAGGCATGCTTTAATTAAACTCCAGATAGCCAATGTCCCAGGTGGGAGAGCCCCTTCAGCATCGGCCTTAAGAAGATCCTGACCGAGACGCTTCCATTGAGAAATATTCACATATCCTTCCTCCATAAACCATGGGGATACCAGTCTAACTGTACTAAGAAAATTTTCTAAAGTGGCTGCTTTCACTTTCACTCCTCCCTTAGACAGAATGTTACAAAGAGCCTCTTTGACCTTCATGGTAGCAACCTTAGACCCCATGATAAGTTTTACTTTGTTATAAACTCCTACACCCCTTATCGTCGCAATTACCGCGAGTTTATCGTCGGAATTACCTCCGAACTTATCGTCGGAATCACCTCCGAACTTATTGTCGAAACACCTCCGAACTTATCGTCGCAATTTACCTGCGAACTTTTGACAGCTGTCCCTCGCTTATCCGCGAGCCTCGCTTTTCCGCGAGCCTTATCTTATTTTGTCGCTTACCTGCGAACTTTTTGGTTACGTTGTTTTTCTTCTTCCCGGGTTTCGGCGCCACTTATCGTCCCCTAAGACTCCGACCCGCAGGGGCTTAGAGAACGACACAGACACCTCTTCAGCTGAAATATGAATTCTTCTTTAATGGATCCTTAACATGTCTCTTCTTCCTTCTGGTTTAATGCGTACAGCAAGTACAATATATAACAGCATCATAATCCCTCCTTCTATTTCCTACCAACCCCAAGCTTCCACAGCTAGAGCATGCACACTTCTGACTTTCTAATAGGCAGACTGGTGGTAGGCATCACTGATCATTCTGCAGGCACGTAGCATGGCACACTGCGCATGCTCAAGGAGACGTTCATCTTGTGAGTCTCATGACTTGGCTGCAAGCCTAGGCGCCATCTTGAATCCACGCTGGCAACAAGCCTGGGTGCCATCTCGGTCCTGCCGAGTGGGCCCCGACACAGTACCACCAAAAAAAAAAAAAAAAGACAAGTCTAACCTTAAGACAATTTCTAACAGCAAACCAGGTTTTTAGATTAAAACAACTTTTAGCATTAAAGTAAATGGGACATAAGCAAGCAGTTTTACAGAAGCCAGAACTTGAACAGGCAGTTATTAGAAGCAGGAACTTACAAGTTTATTCTAACTAAATTCTAAATCCAAACATCTTAATTCTCAAAAACAACTCTTAACATTACTAACATTACTCCAACTTAATTCTATATCTTAACTCTATATCCTAATATCTTAATTCTATAAGGGGAGAGGGACTTTCCTAACTTAATTCTATAAAGGGAGGGGGATGTTTTTCACAGCATTCCTACAATATGATAGAAGTTAGGCAACCTATTAATTGAACAATAATGAAATACTGATGAGGTAGAATAGAAGAAATAAAATGTTAGGTAGAAAGAAGATGCATTGGGAAGAAAAGGAAGATATGGTTTTAAAATCTAAAATCTATCTTAGCCAGATGTGGTAGTGCACGCTTGTAATCCCAGCACTTGGGAGGCTGAGACAAGAGGATCACACAGGTTCAAAGCCAGCCTCAGCTACTTAGTGAGGCTCTCAGCAACTTAGTGAGAACCTGTTTCCAAATAAAGTATAAAATAGGTCTTGGAGTATAGCCCACAGGTAGAAAAAGCCCCTGGTTTCCAACCCCAGTACCACACACAAAAAAAAAATCTAAAATCTTCACTTAACAGAGCGTGGTTATTCTTGAAAAGGCCAAGTCAAGCCGGGCATGGTGGCGCACACTTGTAATCCCCTGCTTGGGAGGCAGAGACAGAGACCCTATTTCCAAAAATAAAATAGGTCTGGGAGTATAGCCCGGAGGTAGAAGGGCTTCCAGGAACCCCAGTACCACCACCAAAAAAAAAAAAGGTCCATACTTTTAAATCATAATGGGCTGGCTCAGCAAATTCCTGAGGCCATTCTTCACCTTTTGTGTTCCCCCAGGAATATCCTCCAAAGAAAGTCACACCTTTTGTTAAAGATTCCCAACCACCCCCTACACACACACACACACACACACACACACACACACACACACAGCCCTGGCTTCCAGGCTCCACTCCCAAGGAGTCCTGTCTAAAAAAACAATGGCTACACCCCCAGTCCTATTTTAATCTTTTACTCTGAAATAGGGTCTCACTAAGTTGCAGAGGACCTCACTAAGGTGCTGAGGTCCATGAACCTGTGATCCTTCTGTCTCAGCCTCTCAAGTACTGGGATTACAAGCATGTGCCACCACACCTGGCTTAAAGATTGAAATTAATGAGATTAGCATCTTGAGAGATATAAGAAAAAAGATGGGGAATGTTACGATTGAGGGAATTGTTCCAGAGACCCTGTTGGGCTCCTGAAACTGTTCCAGTGAGAGAGAAAGAGACGTAACCACAGGTTCTTGTTCTGAACTAAGTATAGAAAACTCTAGTCCGAACTCTTGCTGGAAGCTTAAATGGGTTTATTATTACAAAGATGGAAAGATAGAATATAGATTAATACAGCCCTATACCGGAAATAGTATGGGGGGGGGTGACTTGAAAAGAAGTTACCGAGCATTTTATACCAATAATCTTCTGACCCAACTAGATCTGCCCCCTCTGGGACCAGTCTTTTGATGTGGGGATTCCTTCCTGTAGGTCTGTCCTGTCTCTGGTACAGACCCCAAGCCTTTTGTTACACCCCAAAATGTGTTAACTTATCATCAGAGTCTGGTATCTCTTGAAGGCTATGGCATCCTCCCACATCCTTGGGAAATCTTATCTTTACAATAATAAAGGGCCCTGGCACTATCTCTGTCGCCTTGCTTAATCACCCTCGGTGCCTGGAATTCTGCAGCCCTTTCCCTGAAGCTCCTGGCTTTTCTTTCTTTCTTTCTTTCTTTCTTTCTTTCTTTCTTTCTTTTTTTTTTTTTTTTTTTAACTACTGAAGATATATTTTGAAAATTGAAAATATTTCCCAGTACTGGTACATTAATACATTTTGAACCCTCTTCCCAATAATTGGTACAGGGAAAACACTGAAAAGAGAAAAGAAAGTAGGATAAGAGTCAAAACAGCTGAAATAGAAGAGAGAGAGAGAGAGAATAGAGAAAAAGCAACAAAGCCAAAAATCAATGAGTAAAGCTGTAAACTTCTGACAAATATGGTCAAGAAAAAGAATACAGCCAGGCCTAGTGGTACAGGCCTGTGACCCAGTATTTGGGAGGCTGAGAAAGGAGAATCAAAGGTTTGAGGCCAGCTTCAGCAATATAGAGATAACATGTTTCAAAATTAAAAATAAAAAGGTCTAAGGGTAAAGCTCAGATCTAGACTGCCCCTGGGTTCAACCCCAGTGCCACAAAAAATGGAGAAGACACAAAGGGAAATAAAATAAAACCAGTGCTGCAAAGATTTAAAAGATCACAAAATAACATTATAGTCAATGAGGACTGTCAGAAATAAATATTTTTGGCATCATTAAAAAAAAAAAAAAAGGAGCTGGGCGTGGTAGCGCACGCTTATAAACCCCGCACTTGGGAGGCTGAGACAGGAGGATCGTGCAGGTTTGAAGCCAGCCCCAGCTACTTAGTGAGGCTCTCAGCAACTTAGTGAGAACCTGTTTCCAAATAAAATATAATAAATAAAATAAAATATAAATAATAAATAAAATAAAATATAATAATAAATAAATAAATAAAATATAATAAATAAAATAAAATATAAAATCTCTGGAACAATTCCCTCAATTGTAACATTCCCCATGGGCTGGGAGTATAGCCCCAGAGGTAGAAAGCCTCTGGGTTCCACCCCCAGCACCACAAAATAAAAAATAAAAAAAGAGGCACATAAGCCGGGGCCCAGGTCGCGGGACTCTGGGCCCGGGCCGAACTGCGCGTAGCACGCCAGACCCCTGGAGAAACCGGGCTCAGTACCCTGGGTTCCGGGCAGAGGTCGTGCAGAGCACGCCAGCCAGGGCCCGGGTCGCGGGACTCTGGGCCCCAGGCGGAGTAGTGCGGATCACTCTGGACCCATGGGGAAACCGACCAGGTTACAGTGCTACTGAGTGAGTGCCTGATCCCACTACCTCCTCAAACCACACATATTGTCTTCTCTTATTTAAAAAAAAAAAAAAAGGAACAGAAAAAGAAAAAGAAAAATATCGGAGAGGAGGTAAGAAAGCCGTTATGGATGCCAGGACACTGGAGATGCAGACAAAACTTATCTAAATGCACTGGAACTTATGGAAAAATTCCCCATGAAGGAGGACTGCTATTTCTCTATATTGTTAAGAATCTCGGACATCACCTGTAAGGAGAGAGTTTAGCAGAGACCAAGGAGAAAGGCGGTGTTGAAAGAGGTCTGCACGATGGTGGTGGAGACTTGTATTCAGGAGAAGCAGAAACCGTATCCTACCAACCTTATTTTTTTGGAGAAATTACACCAAATGTCGAATGCTACCATCACGCATGCTTAGGAACACTGGAAAACATTCAGAGTGGAAAAAGAGCCTGGGAAGGATTTGAAATGGTGGAGGCAGTGGCAATGGCAGTGGCCAGTACTCAGGGGAGGCAGACATCTGATACATTACACCTGGAACCTTTGAAATAATAACCACAGAGACAGTAATCAAAACCTGCTGAGGGGTTAGGCCGGTGCTGGGGCCAGCGAGGCCGGCATCGGAGCCTATCGTGAGGCAAAGCCGGTACTGGAGCCTCTGAGGCCAGGATAATAGCCTGCCGAGGGGTCAGGCCGGTGCTGGGGCCAGCGAGGCCGGCACCAGAGCCTGCCATGAGGCAAGGCCGGTACTGGGGCCTCCAAGGCCAGGATAAGAGCCTGCCAAGGGGTTAGGCCGCTGCTGGGGCCAGCGCGGCCAGCATCGGAGCCTGCCTTGAGGCAAGGCCAGTGCTAGGGCCAGCGAGGCCAGGATTGGAGCCTGCCTTGAGGCAAGGCCAGTGCTGGGGCCTCCGAGGCTGGGATAAGAGCCTTATGAGGGGTTAGGCTGGTGCTGGGGCCAGCGAGGCCGGCATCGGAGCCTGCCTTGAGGCACGGCCGGTACTGGGGCCTCTGAGGCCAGGATAAGAGCCTGCTGAGGGGTTAGGCCGGTGCTGGGGCCAGCGAGGCCGGCATCGGAGCCTGCCGTGAGGCAAGGCCGGTACTGGGGCCTCCGAGGCCGGGATTGAAGCCTGCCGAGGGGTTAGGCTGGTGCTGGGGCCAGTGAGGCCGCCATAGGAGCCTGCCATGAGTCAAGGCCAGTGCTGGGGCCTCTGAGGCCAGGATCGGAGCCTGCCTTGAGGCAAGGCCGGTACTGGAGCCTCCGAGGCCAGGATAAGAGCTTGCCAAGGGGTTAGGCTGGTGCTGGGGCCTCCGAAGCTGGGATCGGAGCCTGCCTTGAGGCAAGGCCAGTACTGGGGCCTCCGAGGCTGGGATAAGAGCCTGCCGAGGGGTTAGGCCGGTGCTGGGGCCAGCGAGGCCGGCATCGGAGCCTGCCGTGAGGCATGGCCAGTGCTGGGGCCTCCAAGGCCGGGATCGGAGCCTGCCGAGGGGTTAGGCCGGTGCTGGGGCCAGCGAGGCCGGCACCGGAGCCTGCCATGAGGCAAGGCCAGTACTGGGGCCTCCGAGGCCAGGATTGGAGCCTGCCGAGGGGTTAGGCCGGAGCTGGGGCCAGTGAGGCCAGCATCGGAGCCTGCCATGAGGCAAGGCCGGTGCTGAGGCTTCCGAGGCCGGGATCGGAGCCTACCTTGAGGCAAGGCCGGTACTGGGGCCTCCGAGCCCAGGATAAGAGCCTGCCAAGGGGTTAGGCCGGTGCTGGGGCCAGCGAGGCCGGCATCGGAGACTGCCTTGAGGCAAGGCCAGTACTGGGGCCTCCGAGGCTGGGATAAGAGCCTGCTGAGGGGTTAGGCCGGTGCTGGGGCCTCCGAGGCCGGTATCGGAGCCTGCCATGAGGCATGGCCAGTGCTGGGGCCTCCAAGGCCAGGATCGGAGCCTGCCGAGGGGTTAGGCCGGTGCTGGGGCCAGCAAGGCCAGCACCGGAGCCTGCCATGAGGCAAGGCCAGTACTGGGGCCTCCGAGGCCGGGATTGAAGTCTGCCGAGGGGTTAGGCCGGAGCTGGGGCCAGTGAGGCCGGAATCAGAGCCTGCCATGAGGCAAGGCCGGTGCTGAGGCTTCCGAGGCTGGGATTGGAGCCTACCTTGAGGCAAGGCCGGTATTGGGGCCTCCAAGGCCAGGATAAGAGCCTGCCGAGGGGTTAGGCCGGTGCTGGGGCCAGCGAGGCCAGCATCGGAGCCTGCTGTGAGGCAAGGCCAGTACAGGGGCCTCCGAGGCCAGGATAACAACCTGCCGAAGGGTTAGACCGGTGCTGGGGCCAGCGAGGCCAGCATCGGAGCCTGCCATGAGGCGAGGCCAGCATCGGAGCCTGCCGTGAGGCATGGCCAGTGCTGGGGCCTCCAAGGCCGGGATCAGAGCTTGCCGAGGGGTTAGGCCGGTGCTGGGGCCAGCGAGGCCGGCACCGGAGCCTGCCATGAGGCAAGGCCAGTACTGGGGCCTCCAAGGCCGGATTGGAGCCTGCCGAGGGGTTAGGCCGGAGCTGGGGCCAGCGAGGCCGGCATCGGAGCCTGCCGTGAGGCAAGGCCAGTACAGGGGCCTCCGAGGCCAGGATAACAACCTGCCGAAGGGTTAGACCGGTGCTGGGGCCAGCGAGGCCAGCATCGGAGCCTGCCATGAGGCGAGGCCAGCATCGGAGCCTGTTGTGAGGCATAGCCAGTGCTGGGGCCTCCTAGGCCGGAAGCGGAACCTGCCAAGGGGTTAGGCCGGTACAGGAGCCAATGTCCAGCATCAGAGCCTGCCATGAGGCAAGGCTACTCCTGCAGCCTCCAAGGCCAGGACCGAAGCCAGCTGAGGGGTTAGGCTGGTGTAGGGGCTAGCGAGACCAGAACAGGGGTTTCCCATGAGGCAAGGCCGCTGCTTGAGCCAGCGACGTCTGGATCAGTCCACTGAGTAGCCAGGCAATTACTGGGGCCGTCAAGAGTGGGATCGGTACTTGCAATGCAGCATGCACAGAGAAATATCGCAGAAAATATAAATCAGACGCTTCTCTTAATCAGCAATAACTAGGAGGAAAGGGGCAACAGGAAGAGGTTGAGCTATAGAAAGGGCCCTGTAGTGAAGCAACTAATGCGACCAATCAGAAGGTATGTAATAGTGGAGGAAGGAGCCTCTTTAAAACACAGGAGGTACATAAACAAATGTATCAGAGTTAATCACCAAACAAGTGTGGGATGGAGGGATGGGGAGGGAATGGGATGGGGGCTGGAGGAGGGCTAATTGGATGATGTGTGCTTGTATATCCTCTCAAGACTTGTACTCCAATGTGATTGATATATGACTACAATGCACCAATTTAAAAAATTAATTAATTTAAAAAAATTAAAAAATAAAAAAATAAAAATAAAAATTCACACATTAAAAAAAAACTTAGTTATTTAAAATGTGCTATCAAGTCACTCATTGTGAACTGTGTTTTATTTCAAGCCATGTAATCTTGTTTTGTATTGAACTTGTAGTAGGCCAGACAATTATGACTTGGGTTATAAGAAGACAGCAATCACTACAAAAATGATATTAAATTGTTATTTCTATGACAGAAGCACTTAAGAAGCTGGTGCTTTAATTATTAGAGACAAATATTGATGTCCAAAAATATTTGAAAACTTCTGTGAATATTTGATCTTAATGTGATATAAATAATATCAATTTGTCACACCGAATCCTGACAAAATTTTTCAATATTGTTAATATATTTCTATTGAGTAAAAAAAAAAAAAAAAAAGGCACATAATTGAAAGCAGCTCAGCAAGGAGAATTTTACTTTTTGCAAAAAGGGATTCTGCCACCAGTAAAGTCAGGTGTTCAAGAACAACATGAAGGAAACATGCTGGCCATTTTATTTTTGGCAGGGGCTTCTGTGCTATGCTCCTATTGGTGGGAACACAGCCTCGCAACACACCATTGGCTGAAGGGGATGACAATCATAATTTCCAGGAAATGCTGTCTTCACAAAAATACAAACACACATAAAGTTAACGATGGCAGTTTTACAAAATGGAGCCCAAGTCAAGCTATTCTTTTGATAGAAAATATCTAATTATTTCTCACAGTACTATACATAAATTTGAAAACATTTCATGTAAAAGAAAAATATAACTTCTCAAAACTGACTTAAAAAGAAATAGGAAATCTGTTCCTAAAAAAATGTTTCAAAAAGTCAAGTCTGTCTTAAACTTCCCAAGACCAAATCCAGATAATTTTAAAGGCAAGTTTTACCACAACCATTTAAGGGTCAGACAACTTATAGCAATCTTAACAGATAGCCCTCAGTTTCTATGGCATCCCTCCCTTCAAGAAGTGGGCTCTATTATGAATCCCTGCCCTGGGATCTGGGCTCTGTGGCTGCTTAACCAGTAGAGTACAGCAGAGGCAACGCTGTGCCGGTGCCAGGTCTCACAAGACAGGCCGCTGCCACCCCTGTCTGTCTGTTAGGAGAGCTTGCTTGCTCTTGGAACGCAGCCACCACTCTGAGAGTAGGCCAAGGTACATGTAAGGATGCAGCCAAAGCCCCACTGAGATCCCAGCCAGCACCCAGACATGTAAGTAAACAGGCCTTGAAATGGTTCCAGCTCCTTTTTCCTCTGTGACTGCTTTTGAACTGCCACCATATGGAGAGCTGGCCCACCACGCCCTGCACAAATCACAGATGCACAAACAAAATAAATGATCGTTATTTAAGTCACTGGAGGGTGGGGAGGCTGTCATGCAGCAAGAGATAACCAAAACATTATTCTACTCTTACCCAGCTACTCTAGACAAGGAAGAAAACAGATAGGAACACTCCCGGTCTTCGTTCATTTTGTGCTGCTATAATGGAATACCAGAGGTCAGGTGACTTATAAAGAACAGAGATTCATTTCTTATAGTATGGAAGCTGGGAAGTCCAAGGTCGAGGGGCACTCTCTGCTACGTCATCACAGTCATCACATCGCAGACAGCAGAAGGAAAAAGGGAGAGGGATAGAAGGGAGAGAAGCAGGGGAGGGAAAAGGAGAAGGAGAGGGAGATATCAGACTCAGCCTTTTCTACTTGGCATTAATCCGTTCATGAGGAATTAATCCACTCATAGAGATTAATTAATCCATTCATAGAGATTAGAAGATTCCTAATCTCCCATTA
This sequence comes from Muscardinus avellanarius, assembly GCF_963383645.1. Classification (NCBI taxonomy): domain Eukaryota; kingdom Metazoa; phylum Chordata; class Mammalia; order Rodentia; family Gliridae; genus Muscardinus; species Muscardinus avellanarius. The sequence continues at coordinate 28,653,010 of NC_137798.1, forward strand.
GGCCCCTCCTCTCAACAGAGTTGCATTAGAGATTGAGTGTCCAACAAATGCTTTTAAAAGGGCGCGTTCAAACAACTACAGTCTCCCAATCATTTTATAAGGTGACGATAGAGTCAATGCATTTCAAATCAAAACCTCAGAAGGGTATTTTTCAAGACACTTGACAGCTCACTCTAATATTTATATGAAAGAGCAATAAACCAAGGATAGCTCTAAAGAAAAAACTCAGTGGACATTGCCTGCCAGAAAATATTTATTATAATGCTTAAGTGACCAAGTCAGTGGATTGTTTGTGCAAAGATAGACAAATAAATCAATGGAACACAATATAAAACCTGGAAACCTACATATACCTTGGCAGAAGATACAGCTAGTACTGCAGACTAGTAAAAAAAGGAGTGCTGAGATAATTTATTTGAAAGGAGAAAAAACAAAATTGGATTCCTCCTTCATATCATGCAAAAAAAAACAAAAAATGCAAAAAATTAATCATTTTAATGCAAAATAAAAAATATAAACCAATTTTAGTGGCTCTCTCTCTCTCTCTCCTTTTTTTTTTTTTTTTTTTTTTCAATACTGGGGCTAGAATCCAGGGGCATTCTACCTCCAAGCTACACTCCCGGCCCTATTTTTTATTCTTTATTTTGAAACAGGGTCTCACTGAATTGCAAAGGGCCTCACTAAGTAGCTGAGGCTGTGTGCGAACCACAATCCTCCTGTCTCAGACTCCCAAATGCTGGGATTACAAGCATGCGCCACCATGCCTGGCCCTTCTCCTCATTCAACTGCCTGCAGTTGCCTGACTTGAAGAGACTCCAGGAGGAAGGGAAAGAAACTTGACCACTGAGAAGACACACTAAGACATTAATCTGGGTCCTCTTCCTAAAGACATCCCTGAACCTGACTCCTTAAGAAACATCCAGGGGAATTTCCTCCCAGGTGAAATGTCCCTGCCTCCAGAGGTCACCATGCAGATGCTGCCTTTAGTCAAAAATGCCCCATGAAGCGGGATGTGGGTGCTCACCTGTAATCCCAGTACATAAGAGGCTGAAACAGGAGGATCACAGATTTGAAGCCAGGCTCAGCAACTTAGAGAGACCCTGATTCAAAATAAAAAGGGCTGAGGGTGTAACTCAAAAGTAGAATGCCCCTAAATTTAGTCCTCGGTTCAACAAAAAGCCCCCACAATCCTTAAAAATAGGCACTATCGTTAGTGGTTTTCATCAACTACATGTAAACAAAACTCTGCCTGCTCAATTAGCATTTGAGTCACATTTTCCGTGTAATCACTATGGAATGTAATCACATTTTGTGGAGCTGAAAACAACTCATAACCAGGATCGTAAAATATTTCCCAATTGTTCATCCTTCCTTATCCTTATTCTCCCCTCTTGTCGGTCCTCTACCCCTTTGGAGGGGAAGGGAAACAGAAGTCAATGATGGAGGAAGACTTGGTGGGAGATGTGGGGGTATAAATTCTAAACGAACCTCTGTAAACAATATTGATCAGCATTAAAATGGTGACACAGTGAGCCAAGTTATCCAGCATTTCCTACAGGGCCCCACAACCAACCACAATTAATGACTGAGTACCTGTCATATGCCTGCCGTTCATGCACTCATTAGTTCAACACAAATCTGTGTTGCCAGGACCTGCGTTAGCTGCTGGCACACAGAAATGATTATGATACCCAAATAGCTCATTTCTTCAAAAAAAGACAAGATCATCAACAGGAATGCAATCTGAGTTAAATCATGTGGTGCTGGCAGTGAATGTTCATAGATAGTAAGTAGATCTCAGAATACGCAAAGGTCTTAAAAAAAATCTTCTTAAAAGAGTGAAGCCAGGCAGGGTGGCACACGTTTGTAATCTCAACATTTGGGAGGCTGAGACAGGAAGATCGTGGTTTGCGGACAGCCATAGCTACTTAGTGAGGACCTTTGCAACTCAGTGAGACCCTGTTTCAAAATAAAAAATAAGCTGGGCGTGGTAATGCATGCTTGTAATCCCAGCATTCAGGATCGTGGTTCGTGGACAGTCTCAGCTACTTAGTGAGGCCCTCTGCAACTTAGTGAGACCCTGTTTTAAAATAAAGAATAAAATATAGGGCTGGAGGTGTGGCTCAGAGGTAGAATGTTCCTAAGTTTCATCCCCAGTACCGCAAAAAATTAATTAATTAATTAATTAAATAAAATAAAAGAGTAGCTAAACTGAGCCTTGAAAGGGAAGCAAATAATTGATAAGCAAAAGAAAAGAGAGAGCCCGGCATGGTGGTGCACACCTGCAATCCCAGTACTTGGGAGGCTACGACAGGAGGATCACAGGTTTGAGGACAGCCTCAGCTACTTGGCGACTCTCAGCAACCTAGCAAGGACCTGTTTCAAAATAAAAATAAAAAGTGTTGGGGGTGTAGCTCAGAGGTAGGATGCCCTTGGATTCAATTCCCAGTACCACAAAAAAAATAAATAAAATACAAAAGAAAGAAAGGAAAGAAAAGAAGGAAGGCACCCCGGGCTGTGGGAACGCTTCAGCAAAGGCCAGAGGCCGAAGTGAGCGGAAGGGCTCTGGGAGCAGTGAGAAAGTGAAAAGGACAAGTGGGCTCTTCATGAGATCCACAGCCGGCTTCAACCTCTTTCTAAAGGAATGGTGAGATTTTGTTCTGAGATTGTGTGTGAGTTATGAGCCTTTCAATGGTGGTCGCTTATAATTAAACCATTGTCTCCAGTCAAGGCTAGATAGCTACTGAGGATCCAGTTACCCCATGCTAATGTATAACTTCTTTGTTTTATGCAAAATAGCCAGCTCCACTCTAAAAAAGAGCTTCGTGCCTCTATTCAAGAGGAAATGAATACCTCCCTCTGGTTGGATAAGAGGGACTCTAGGGCTTTAGTGGCCACTGGGCCATTCCTGGACACAGGCAGCACAGCACCAGGCACCTCCTCTTTCCTTCTATAGCATGGAAAGGGAGCAAAAAATGAGCCAGGCCTTGCTGCCCTGTGCAAGCAGCTGATGCAGGCAGATGCCCCAGCAACCCTGGAGGCAGAAAGACACTGCTGGAGCCGGGGGAGGCTGGTCCAACAAGAGTCACACCAAGAAATGCTTTTTTTTTTTTTTTTTTTTTTTTTTGGTGGTACTGGGGGTGCAACCCAGAGGCTTTCTACCTCCGGGCTATACTCCCAGACCTTTTTTATATTTTATTTGGAAACAGGGTCTCACTAAGTTGCTGAGAGCCTCACTAAGTAGCTGAGGCTGGCTTCGAACCCGTGCGATCCTCCTGTCTCAGCCTCCCAAGCATGGGGATTACAAGCGTGCGCCAGCACACCTGGCTGAAATGCTTTTGTTTTCAAACTAAAACTTTGCTGGGCATGGAGGCGCACACTTGTAATCCCAGCATTTGGGAGGCTGAGACCAGAGGATCGCAGTTCGCGGACAGCCTCAGCTACTTAGTGAGGCCCTGTGCAACTCAGTGAGGCCCAGTTACAAAATAAAAAATAAAATATAGGGCAGGGGGTGTAGCTCAGAGGTCAAATGTCCCTGGGTTCCATCCCCAGACCCACCAAAAAAATAAATAAATAATAAAAAAAATATAAAAATAAAACTTAGAGGAAACAAATAGGGGAAAACTTAAGGATGAGTAAGAAACCCATAATTTTTTTAAGTGTGTGTGTGTGTCTGTGTGTGTGTCTGTGTGTGTGTGTGTGTGTGTGTGTGTGTGTGTGTGTGTGTTGTACTAGGGATTCAACCCAGGTGCATTCTACCTCTGAGTTACACCCCCAGCCCCATTTTATGTTTTCTCTGGGAAGGGGAATGCCTCTGCTCCTCTTCTGCTCTACAAACCTGCCCGACTGCCCCTCGAGGCAGAACATAAACTACGGCAAGAACCCTGAAAACAAAGGAATCTTGGAACACTCTTTCAGGGCTTCTGGATACAAAAAAATCTGAAAGAACGCTCAAAACAGATGGGAAGGCGCTGCCCGCGCAGGCAGCTGACCTGGCCGGCCGCCCTTGCACTGCCTCTTCCCTCCACTTCATACCACAGCTGCTTTCTTTCTTTACCACGCTGCAGGAGAGTCTGGTCCCCGTCACCCGAGCCCAGAAAATACAAGATTTTTATACAATAACCAACTTAATTCTTAGAAAGGGGGAGTGAGTGAAAAATGTTGTCCTAGCAGAAGCAATTTTCAGAAGTAGAACAGCGGTCAGCCTCTATGTCATGTGATTCTCTGGTAGTCAAGGGCCTTACATTGTGGTGTAGCTGCCCGGAAAGTCTCAACTAGTTTTTCTTGAGTGTGCATCCGAGGGGAAGGCTTTGTGTTCCTGGTCCCTTGTCCTTCAGCCAAAGTTGTTTACTGGGATGAGGTCAGGCTCTTACCTCAGCTAGGTTGTAAGTTTGGTTTCTTTACATCTTCTCCGTGCCTATCAAGAACATCGTCCCACACCTAGAAAGCATATAGCAGATATCTAAAAATCAATATAATACTGAAAATAGAACATTCCTAACTCCTAATTCAGAGCTCCACCCTACACCACTCAGCCTTTCTTCATTAACAGAAGGATCTTTTTAAATGGGAATTCAATATGAGTTTGAAAATTGCTTGGTTCAGGTTTGCTTGGCAAGGAAACCTCTCCGGAGTAAAAGAATTGGACAGACTATAAGTAATAAAAATTGAAGTTCCCTGCAGACCCTGGAGGGAACACTAGTGGAACACTGTCATCTATGAAGAGTGAGTTAAGCTTTTTAGTGAGGTAAAGGTAAGCACATAAATGAGACTGAAGAGAACTTCAGCTGGACCCAACCAGCTATTTTTCTGGAATGGACCAAATCAATCTCATCTATTTCAAGCTAGTAGAGAGGCTGACAGGAGAGCTGTCTGTACATTTTTATTAGGAAAACAGTAGTAAGCTAATGATAGTGATAAAAATGTCAGCTTCTCGAGGATTTGAGAAAAATTAACAACAGCAGTGGGGGATGTAATACCCTGTGTCAAATCTGTGTAACCTCTGGGTCTTTCCTTTGTTCAGAAAGCCTGAAAAACTGAAAGGGCCACCCGCCCTTTACCCTGCTTCCAAAAAAGAAAGCAGTCTCTGTAATTGGCTAAGTTTGATTACTCCACAAATTCTTGTGCCTGTACCTGGGGTCACTATATATAGGGGGGAATTCTGTGAGCTAATAGGGGCTACTGTCACATTTTGCTTAGCTGGGAGGACGGCAGCCCCACATGGAACTATGGCAGCTCCATGTAGAATTAAAACAACCTTCTGGCCTTTACTGAGTGACAGTCTCAATTTCTTAGTTCTACGCTTATGGTATAACAATGGCTACAGAAGAGCAAAGGCAAGATAGCTGGTTGGATTTGGTGTGGTAGTTTTTACTAAGGATAAATTTGCAGCTTGAAATGATAATAACAACCACAGCCATAGTTGATATTTATTAGGTATTTATCATGTACCAAGCACTGCTAAAGACTGTGTTCAGGGCAGCTACACTACTCTGTATGATACTGTAATAGTGAATACACATCACTATACCTCTGTGCAAACCCCTAGAATTAGCAAATGCCAAGGGCACAGTGTGGACTGGGATGATAATAATGTGCCATGTGGGCTCATCAATTGTAACAAATGTACTGCTCTTGTCTAGGATACTGATGATAGTCAAAGTAATTCATGTACGTGGATGAGAGCAAATCGGAAATCTCTGTAATTTCCACTTGGTTTTGCTAAGAACCTAAAACTGCTTTTAAAAAATAGTCTCTTTGGAAAAAGATACCCAGGAGCATAATGATTAAAATAGAAGTTAGAGCCGAGTATGGTGGCACAGGCTTGTAATCCCAGCATTTGGGAGGCTGAGACAGTTGAAAGTCAGGTTCGAGGCCAGCCTCGGCAACTTGGAGAGGCTCTCAACAACCTAGTGAGACCCTGTTTCCAAATAAATAAAATCAAGCTAAGGGTGTAGATTGGAGGTAGAATGCCTCTGGGTTCAGTCCCTAGTACCCCAAAAAAAGGAGTTAAGTAATTTTTACCTCTTGGTTCTTTAGTGTTATTACTCTTAGTGTATGACTCACTTAGGATGGAAATCTTGGTCCTAGTGACATTGACACAATCACCCATTTGTTTCATCTGATATATATTAGTTTCAGAAAAGAATACAAGTATTACTAGTAACAATGTAAGTTTTGAGTACAAAAATAATATTTTGTGTTACCTCACTTAAACCTCCTAACCGCCCCATTTGGTATTTTTGAGATTTTACATATGAGAGAACTGAAGCATTGAACACATACAGTTTGTCTAAAGACAAATTCATAGTAAGTGGTGCCATCCAGATTCAAACCCAGGCAGTCTGACAGCCTGAGACCATCCTCATTCATAGCCACTGCTCTGTACAGCCATACATATGTAGGATATGGGCGATTATTACCCACTGTTAGAAATTCAAATTTATTATGTTTTACACACTGTTAGTAATGATTACATCCAAACAAATCATGGTAGTTAGCATTGTTGTAATTGATGAACTTGCTAATTGCTCTTACCTGTTTGTATTTATGAGACAAAGTCTAACTTTATAATATTGGATAAATGTCACTTAACTTTTCAGGATTTGATTCCAGAACATCAAAACCTTTCTTTTAAACCAGGAGTGGTGGCACATGCCTGTAATACCAGTTACTTGGGAGGCAGAAAGATCACAAGTTCAACACTAGTCAGCAACTACCCAGACTCCTAGCAACCTACCAAGTCCCTGTTTCAAAACAAAAATAAAAAAATTTAAGGCCGGGCGTGGTGGCGCACGCTTGCAATCCCCGCGCTTGGGAGGCTGAGACAGGAGGATGGCACAGGTTCGAGGCCAGCCTCAGCTACTTAGTGAGGCTTTCAGCAACTTAGCGAGACCCTGTTTCCAAATAAAATATTAAAAAAAAAAAAGGTCTGGGAGTAAAGCCCGGAGGTAGAAAGCCTCTGGGTTCCACCCCTAGTACCACCAAAAAAAAAAAAAAAAAAAAAAATTAAAAAGGGCTGGGAGTGTAGCTTAAAGGTAGAATATCCACAGGTTCAATCCCCAGGACTACACACACACACACACACACACACACACACACACACACACACACGTTCTCTTTCCAGATTATTAGGCAAATTGTGAAGGACCACTAGTCAATTAAAGAGTCTAGAAGTCTCTTAACAAATAAACAAAGCAATGGAAGTCATCAGATTAGGTTAACATTGAGGAAGAATGGCATAGTGTTCTTCTGCCCTCCAGAGGCCAATTTGACTTCTAACCCAGGGTCGGGGGCTGGTAGTTTGAAGGTTCCCAAGAAGCCTATCCTATTAGGCAACTGGGAAGGCCACTGATACCAAATTCATTCTAAAGTGTGCATTCCAGGCCAGGCCAGATCTGAAAAGCCACCTCCCAGCCCCATTCCAATCAAACCAGCTTTTCTATGGCCAGGTCATGCTTTGGGACAAAAGTCCTAATGAGAACAGAAGCATTGCCCCTACAAAACTAAGACAGGAATGAGCTCTGTCCATCTCCAGCTGGAATGGTAATTGTTGATCCATCCCAGTAGACTTGTTCCCTTGGTCTATTCCTGCTGATTCTCTTTCCCCTAGTCTCACTAAACAATAACTTGTATTAGTCACCTTGTGTTATAAATAGCCTAGCACACTTTAATGTCTTCAGATGCCAGATTCTCAGTGTGCATGTTCCTGAAGAGGGTGAGGTTCTCACTAAGGAGCCAGATAAATATCAGAATGGCCCTTCCTCTTCTTCCCCCTTCTCTGCCTTCCCTTGCTCATCCCATGAAGGAGGCGACATAAAGAGAAAGACGTAGGAGGCAAAGGACCAAGCCAGATGTTGGCCAAGGAGTCGGCATCAAAGCCGGGACTGCGAAGTTGAAAGGTTCAAGAAGGTTGGGGCCAGTCCTGGTGGCACACACTTGTTATCCCAGTACTTGGGAGGCTGAGACAGGAAGATCACAGGTATAAGTCACCCTCAGCAATTTCACAAGAACTTCAAAAATTTAGTAGGATCCTGTTTCAAAATAAAAAGTGATGGGGGTTACCTCAGAGGTGGAATTCCCCTGGGTTCAATATCTAGTATGAGAAGAGGAAAATGAAGAAGGAGAAGAAGCAAGGTTAGCAGCTAGTTGTTGAGAGCCATCTTAGAAGTGCACACTAAGATTAAATCTTGAACCGACCCAAGTTGAATACACAGAATTGGCTGGATGGGATTTGTCTGCAAGCAAATTCCAAGGGACCTGATATAATTGACAGAGTGTGGTCTTTGATGTCTTGTCCACCCATTTATGTTTAATCCTTCCTTCCTCTAAGTTTGTCACATGACTGTTTCACTGACTTGCCTTATCCTGTCCCGTAACAACTGCTGGCTTCTGTGTTTGATGACCTTTTATGATGCCTTCTTTAAAGTTTCTATATAAGGAAAAGGACTGGCTATAGGAGGCCAGGAGAACAACTAAGCTACACCCTTCCCAGCCAACCCTAAATATCAACTATTAGTATAATAATCTTGGACCAAGAGTTTTTCATGGGAGGGACTTCAGCAATCAGCAACTGCCCATCACAGCTAGCGTGCCTGAGGTTCATGACCCTGACTCAAAATCTGATAGAGTGTTGCTGACAAGTCACCAGCTGGGGCTGCAGTCATCCAAAGATAAAATAGAGCTGAGGGTGTGGCTCAGGTAGAATGCCTCTGGGTTCAATACCCAGTACCCCCCCACACACACGCAGAAGTTAGCCATGAAGTCTAGCCTACACTCAAGAGAAGAGATCATAAATAGCAGGACACAAGAATTACTAGGGGCCATTTTAGAGGCTACCTACCACACAATGCAAATGTCCAACAATCATAGACTAAGAAAAATAACGTAGTCTTCTTAAATACAGTGGAACACTGAAGAACAAGAAAAATAAGTGCATTACAGCTACTTACCACAAAAACAATCTCACACAAAAAAAAAGAATATACATGTAGAAGAGCCATATGGTAAGATTCTCTTTATAAAATATTCAAAACAGGCCAAACTGGACTGGGAAAATAGAAGGCAGATGGTAGTTAGCCTTTGTGGAAAATGGATAATGACTAGAAGCGTGCTTTAGAGTTGTTGGTAATATTTTAGATCCTGATCTAGATAATTATATAGAGGTTCATTTAAAAAAATTTTAGTAAGCTGTACCCTTTTGGTGTGTGCACTCCTCTCTATACATACCATACTTTTTACAATTTTTTAAATTAACCCTCCAGGCAGGCATGGTGGTGCATGCCTGTAATCCCAGTACTTGGGAGGTTGAGATAGGAGGACCACAGGTTCAAGCCCAGTCTCAGAAATTTATTGAGACCCTGTTTCAAGCTAAAAAGTGTAATAGGAAGCCAGGCGAGCAGAGAATTCACCGAATCCAGTACAGCTACATCTGCGTACTCAAGAACAGTGAGTCAAATTGCGGGCCACAGAGGAGAAATCCCAGTACTGTACTCCCTGGGTCTTGACCCAGTGGGGGAGGGGCGGTGGCAGAGATATCACACCATAGGAGAACGTGCAACCTGGCACCCCCCACAGTCTAAAGCAGCCTCTATCGACTCTCTGGGTCGGAGACTCTGTGATAAAACCCAGTAAAGGAGTAGTGGGGTCTGAGATACTACTGACTCGAGATCCAGAACACCTTAAGCGAAGTCATAGTGACCCAAGGGAAGAACCCAGAGAAGGCACAAACATCGGAAATCATGGGAAAGAGGAATAATACTGGAGCAATTAATGCACACAACCCCACAACATCAGAACCCGATAAAACAGAAAATCAGAGATTTCTAGAAGATCAAATCAGGAAAATAACTGTAGAAATAATAGAGGTGCTTCGAAAAGAACTCAGAGAGAGCCAAAGAGAGATAAAGGATGCAATTAATGAAGTAAAGGCCTCAATTCAAAGCACAAACAACCGATTAGACCACATGGAGAACAGAATCTTGCTCTTAGAAGATGATCATTCCAAAAATGAACGCATAGTTTCTAAACTAGAAAAAAATATCCAACAGCAGGAATCTGACATTGAAGAAATATGGGCCCATTTTAAGAGAGCTAACCTAAGAATAATTGGAATAGAGGAGGGAAAAGAAAGTGATACCAAAGGGATCAACAATCTCTTCAAGGAAGTAATAGCAGAAAATTTTCCAAACATAGAGCAAGAGGTTGATACACAGGTCCAGGAAACTTATAGAACTCCCTTTAGACAAGATCGGAGAAGAGGATCCCCACGCCACATAATTGTCAAAATGACCAATGTGGAAGCCAAGCAGAGAATCTTAAAGGCAACAAAAACAAAGGGCCAAGTGACATTCAGAGGCAAACCAATTAGAATCACTCCAGACTTCCCAAACCAAGTCATGAGAGCCAGAAGGGCTTGGAGTAACATATTCCAAACTCTGAAAGAAAACAACTTCCAGCCAAAAATTTCCTACCCAGCAAAACTTTCTATCAAATTAGATGGAGAAATAAGCTTCCATGACAAACAGAAACTGAAGGAATTTATGTCTTCAAAACCAGCACTAGAGAAAATACTCAAAGAGATTAACTACAAAGAAGAAATAGGTAACACACACCAGAACTAGAGAAACAAGACTTTCCATCCAACAGACAACTAAGATTGGTTATCTGTGGAGATTCATTATTTATGTTAGTCTTTTACCTATCTCTAAATGGTATTGTTTGCCTTTATTGTTGTTAATTTTTAGGATTTCCAGTTGGAATATTAATATACCTTCAGATATAGTATTTGGAAATATTTTATCCCATTCTATTAGTAACTTTTAACTCTGTTTACATTGTCTTTGGATATACAATATTTTTTCTATTTTTTTAGGGAGTTTGTATACTCTTCTGTTGCCTGTGCCATTGAAATCATATCCAAGAAATCACTGCCAATTTCAATGTTGTGAGGTTTTATGACCCAGATTTTCTCCTAAAAGTTTATAGTCTTAAGATTTATATTTAGGTCTTTTATCTATTTTGAGTTAATATTTGTATATGGGATTAGGTAAGGGTCCAATTTTATTCTTTTCCATGTAATTATGATGTTTCAACAATATTTAGTTAAAAGATTATTATTTCTACCACCAAATGTTCGTGGAAACCTTGTCAAAAATAACTTGACAATGTAGGGAAGAATTTAGCTCTAGGCTTTTATTTAACTCCAATGGTTTATATATCTGCCTTTAGAATAGTACTATACTGTTTCAATTATTGTAGCTTTATATGGTTTGAAATCAGAAAATATATATCTTCTAGCTTTGTTCTTTTTCAAGATTGTTTTGGGTATCTAGAGTCCATATTCCATATTAGGATAGATTTTTTTTCTGAAAAATAAATATATAAATAAATGATAGTTTCACCTAAAAAATAGAAAAAAATATTCTCTGATAAGAAAGAAAGTAAAAAGAAATATTGAAATGTTATTTTTAGGTCATCAAAAGCTTGGTATCAGACAAATGAAACTGTTATGTGAGATTATTATTTTTAATTTTGGATAAATTGCTATAATACTAGATGTCAACCACTAAGCCAAGCATGGGAGGGAGGGATGGGGAGAGAATGGGATGGGGATCGGGTGGGGGCTGACTGGGCCATGTGTGCATGTGTGTCTACAAAAGTTTGTATCCCACTATGATGTATGAATACAGTACACTAATAAAAAATAAATTTAAAAAAAAATAGAAAGCCAGGCAAGGTAGTACACATTTGTAATCCTCCTAGTTCTTGGGAAGTTGAGACAGGTTCACAACCAGCCTCAGCTACTTAGTGAGACCCTCTGCAACTTAGTGAGACCTTTTTCAAAATAAAGAATAAGACTGGGGGTATAGCTCAGAGGTATAATGCCTAGAGGTATAATGCCCCTGATTTCAATCCCTAGTAACAACCAAAAAAAAGAAAAAGAAAAAGAAAAAGAAAAGAAAAGAAAAGAAGGATGGTGGGATAGCTCAGAGGCAGAACGCTCCTGGGGTAGGTCCCCAGTTAACACACCCCTTCTAGTAAAAAGTTAATCCTTAAAAAACAAATTCAGGATTGGGTGTATCTGTTGTGTTTTGGTACTGGGGATTGAACCCAGAGTCATTTTACCTTCTAGCTATACCCCCAACCCTTTTTGTTTTTTATTTTGAAATAGAATCTCGCTAAGTGACCAAGACTGACCTTAAACTTGGGATTCTCCTATCTTAGCCTCCCAAGTACTGAAATTACGGGCCTACACCACCACACCCAGCTGGTAACTTTTTATTTTGTTATAATTTCTAACTTACAGAAAAGTTGGAAGAATAATACAAAACATTCACGTATATTCTTTCCCCAGATTCACCAATTGCTTATATTTGCCTGTTTTGCTTTATCATTTTCTCTATACATATATATGTATATATTTAAACATTTTCCCTGAATCATTTGAGATTAAGTTGCAAACATCATGCCTATCTGCTCCTAAATACTTTTCTCTGTGTTTTCTTTTTTCTTTTCTTTTTTTTTTTTTTTTTTTTTTTTTTTTTCCTGGTACTGGGGGTGGAACCCAGAGGCTTTCTACCTTTGGGCTATACTCCCAGACCTTTTTTTTTTTTTTTTTTTTGGAAACAGGGTCTCACTAAGTTGCTGAAAGCCTCACTAAGTAGCTGAGGCTGGGTTCAAACCTGTGTGATCATCTTGTATCAGCCTCCCAAGGGCAGGGATTACACCACGGCCGGTTTACTCTGTGTTTTCTTCTTCTTCTCCTTCCTCCCCCTCCTCCTCCTCCTCCTCTTCTTCTTCTTCTTCTTCTTCTTCTTCTTCTTCTTCTTCTTCTTCTTCTTCTTCTTCTTCTTCTTCTTCTTCTTCTCCTTCTTCTCCTTCTCCTTCTCCTTCTCCTTCTCCTTCTCCTTCTCCTTCTCCTTCTTCTTCTTTTGGGGATGGAACCCAAAAGAAGTAACCCTGAGTTACTTGGGAGGCTGAGACAAGAGGATTGCAGGTTTGCAGCCAGCCTCAGCTACTTAGTGAGGCCCTCCACAAATTATCAAGATCCTGTTTCAAAATAAAGAAGAAAGAACAGGGCTGGGAGTGTAACTGAAAGGTAGAATGCCCCTGGGTTCAATCCCCAGTACCACAAATATATATATATCTTTTTTTTTTTTTTTTTTGGTGGTACTGGGGGTGGAACCCAGAGGCTTTCTACCTCCGGGCTATAGTCCCAGACCTTTTTTTTTTTTTAATTTTATTTGGAAACAGGGTCTCACTAAGTTGCTGAAAGCCTCACTAAGTAGCTGAGGATGGCTTTGAACCCGTGCGATCCTCCTGTCTCAGCCTCCCAAGTGCGGGAATTACAAGCGTGCGCCACCATGCCTGGCTTTATATATATATATATCTTTAAATAAATATATATATATATATATGGAAATATTTGAAATTATGTTAAGAAAAATAATGTAGTCTTATTATTTTCTTAAATTTAATTTAGCATTTTATGGGTTTTTTAGTTTATTTGTTTTGTTTTGCTAGTGCATGCATGTATGTGTGCACATGTGTGTGCACATGTGTGTGTGCACGTGTGTGTGCACGTGTGTGTGTGTGTGTGTGTGTTACTAGGGATTAAACCCAGGAGCATTCTACCTCTGAACTATACCCCCAGCCCTGTTTTATTTTTTATTTGGAAACTTAGTGTCTCACTAAGTTGCAAAAAACCTTACTAAGTTGCTGAGGTGGCCATGAACCTATGATCCTCCTGTGTCAGCCTCCCAGTTTCTAGGATTATAGGCATGTACCACAACACCTGGCTATATTTTATGTTTTCTGATTGACCTAAAACTCATGAAGTTATATATATTAGTTTATATGAGATTGCTAACTAATGAAAGGAAAACAATTTGCAAAATTAAATGATATATCATTCCCGTGTTACAAAAGATTCCTTTAAATTTAAGTAGCCCTGCTTTGTCCTCTAAAAGTTCTAAATTACAGTTAGCTCAATAAAACATAACATCTCTCTCTCTCTCTCTCTCTCTCTCTCTCTCTCTCTCTCTCTCTTCCTTCTTCCCTCCCTCCCTACCTCCCACTGCATGCACAC